>NW_027271542.1:355000-957308 GCF_040938485.1 Diadema antillarum
TTTTTTTTTTGCTCTACCTGATGATTAATTTTGCAATAAAACTATTCATATCCATTCAAGTAAAGTTTTTTTTTCTTTCTTTCTTTTTCTGTTCTTGTCAGGGTTGTAAATGAAGAAAGCCCTCATCATGTCTTTGGTCTGCTGCGTCTTTGGTTCCACTTTCAGAAAGGAGCACCACAGCGTCATATCATCTTTAGTAATCACAGAAACATCGATCTCTTATGACGTCATAACCTTTGATTTACGAAAACTATGCTTATTTGTTTATCACCACTACAGAACATAAAACTTAGCCATTTTCCAGTCTTTTTAAGTAATTATTCATACCCCATCAATACCCCAAATGACCATTGTAAAAAAACAGAAAGTGTTGCCCTGAACTGGCGGTTTTTTTTTTTTGCATAAATGACGGAAATATCCTTCATTGACCTTTGTGGTTTAAGACTTCAAAGCTTCAAATTTGCCCTCTAATCCAATGTGAGTGGCCTTTAGGTTTGTTGTGGGCGAAGAACAAAATAATCAGCAACGAGGGAAACATCCATGTCACTCCTTGTCGCTCGATATGAATTGACACTTGTCATTGAAAGAACGTTTTCTTCTTTTTCTTCTTCTTCTTCTTCTTCCTCTTCTTCTTCTTCTTCTTCTTCTTCTTCTTCTTCGTTTTCGTCCAAAACTCTGGCAAAGTTTGGTGGCGAGTATTGGGTCAGGAGTGGACGATACCATGTTGGACCGGGGGTTTGGGAAGTAGGGTGAGGTCGTGATTTTTTTCTTTCATGGCAGCAGATGTTTGATAAATTAAAGGATGAAATTTCATGTGATGTGATGACGTCATTGACTGAATTGATTTGTAGAATTAATTTCCCGCAAGAAGCAGCAACGCGTCGGTAACCTTCGGGTCTGTTCGATGATGAATCCAAGACAACGCAGGAACATGAAAACGATCGAAACGCCTCCCTCTAGTCCGTTTGTTTTATTGTTGTTGTTGTTGTTGCTGCTGCTGCTGCTGCTGTTGTTGTTGTTGTTGCTGCTGCTGCTCCTGCTACTGCTGCTGTTGTTGTTGTTGTTGCTGCTGCTGCTGCTGTTGTTCCTTTTTTTTTAGAGATATTTTGGTCTAGTCAATGAATGACGATGGGTAGAGAACAATGCACTGTGACATATTAATGGAGGTCCCGTATGTGAGAGAGTCACAAATTATGCACGTTAAACAATGTTAAGGATCCTGCTTCATTCATTCATCGGGGGGGGGGGGTGTTTCATACAGCTGCTCGTAAAGGTACGAACTTACGAGCGACTGGTGATCAGTTCTTGTGCTGAATTATGGAAATTATGATAAATATAGCACATCAGAACTGATCACCAGTCGCTCGTAAGTTGTTCGTAACTTTACGAACAGCTTTATGAAACACCCCACTGGTGAAGTACTCCCGCCTCACGTTTAACTGAACAATACACTCTATATATTTAAGACCAGTCAGTGCAAACTATATATTGGTTATCCAGCCATCTTCTCAGATGAAAAATGAAAGAAACAACTAAACACACTATCAAACAAATAATATGCACCTACCGTCTCTGTCTGTTGAGTTGTCACAGAACACAAGTCTATCAAGTCTGTAAGGCAGTAATGTTATCGTCCCTATTTCCCGTAATATTCCTTACAGTTATGTATCAAATAGAGTGTCGGGTTTAACACTTTATGTGTTTTGAGTGCTGATTGGCTTATACACATTCAATCGCCATGTACACACTATCCACAGTTCCTGACACGGAAAGGGTTTACTCGCCCGTCTGAAGCAATCTGCATGATGGCGCCCTGCACATAGTCTATACACACTAGCGGGAAACAGTGTTTTAGCGATGATGCTCTTTCGTTGACGTAACTCTGAGCCCCTTTCTAGATCAAAATTCAGCTTGTGCGTAAAGTCCTTGTCTGCGACAATGAGAGGGAGTTAGGTACAACATACAAAGAATAACAATATGATGCACCTTGCGTAACCTCTTCTCACACTCTATTCGAGAGTGTCCTGTACAGATAGAAAGAGCTATTAAGAAATACGCTTTCTGGGAGGTCGCAACATTGTTTCGCGTAAAAGAACAATTCGCCCTGTCATCAAGGTGCCTTAAAACTGTGTATTCCCAAATAGCCCTATTGTTATAAAGTTAAAACTACAAGTTAAGACTTACTTCTTTAATAATATTCTAATACGTGCACGTGGTTTTGCACGCATGTTAGCGAATATCATTCTGTCGTCACTTCAACTCCTTTATAGTGGCAACACGTGCAGGTATGTAAGTTGAAGGCCCTACAGCGATGCCCGTGGATACATCGCCTCTAATCATGTGTCATTATGACTGTGGTGGGTCCACCTATTGGCAAGGAGGTAAAAGGGGCTATTTAGGTAACTACATCATGCATTTTCAGGCTTTTATGTTTAAAAGCGAGGGAGAATCCACCCCATTCATTCCCATGTTTACCTCAACGAATGCCACGCCATTTGCAGTTCTTTAAAGCATGCTGATGCAATTCAACAATTCCTAGGTATGCAGCGAGTGTGTAATATCGCATGTTAGGCCTTCATTTGCTCTTTTTGCCCTTTACTTGCTACGTGAAAACATGTTTGTGCACGAGCAATCAGTGCATAATGTTCCACAAATGTGTGACCTCCCCAAGATGTTGGTGGCCAAGAATGTTACAATTCCACAGACACTTGAGAATCGTTTGAGAAGGTGTTTACTATCCTCCCTCAAGACTCCTATCGTCCATTCAGGCATCACGCCATGGCTTTTCAAAACGCGGTATCAAACTGACCAAACATTTTCCGCAACTGGGGAGGTCTGGCGTACCACACATTGTATACCGACGTCGCGGCACACAGCGTTTATATTTTCGTAGCAAATGTATGTTGTGTCCTTAATAATAGCTGGAGATTGATGGTTACGGCGCTCTAATAGTAATGTCGATAATTCTACCATCAATCCATTTAAACACTTATTTACGACTGGCTAACATTTTCCAGCACATTTATATACATCTATAATTTCAAAACCCAAAGAAGCGGCTTTAATAAAAGTGCAGCTCCGACATCAAAAAGTAGTCCACTGCACTCTACGACTGACGAGTTAAAAACATACAAAAAGAAAAAAAAAAGAAAGAAAACAATGCGCAGACAGGTACACAGCTAGTGCGGTAAATATATACCTGGCCACACTTGCAATTCATGGATGAATTTAACACAAGCTGAAAAAAAAAATCGAATCATCTTTTTGGTGCGGTGTACATACATGACTATCAACTGATGATAGTAAAAAATAATAATGATAAATGAACGAATATATAAATAGGACCGATCCATTTCACCCCCGAAAACATTTATTTTTCGAGAGAAATAGACAAGAAAGACGAGAAATTCGTTTTTAATCAATCCGTATTTTCTTTTTAAATCCTGAGAAAGAATACTTAACATTGTGTCAGCTGCAATCCAATCCATGCTCTAATCGCACACGAATCAACAAGACGGATGGTCATCCCAATTTGTGCGAAGCTGTCGAAATTGTTTGGGAACGTTGTACCTGGAAGTTGTCATTGAACAAAAGCCGAAATCTCGAAATAGCCAGGGCCATTGTATACAGCCTGTTGCCGAAAAAAAGAATGCCCGATTAAGGTCATGTTATAGAAGTGATATGAGAGAAATAATTGTCTCCTTGTTATAAGCTCTATTCACCCGAAGGTTGCCCCGTTTGAATCCGTTGATCTCAATTCCCATCCCACCCGCATCACGTCTTTTGCCCAACAATTTCAATGGCATTGAAATGTATGCATGCTGAGGTTGGAATCGAAAGAAAACTATTCAAAGAATAAGGACAAATTTGAATATAAAACTCTTGATTTGTAGACAAGATAGTATTCAAAAATCTGAGAAAGGGCAGCTAGCGCATACCCGTCTGTCTCATTATTCACTGTATTTCGAGTGCTGTAGAAAAAAAAAAAGAAGAAAGACGTGTCATTCTTTGCTCTTTTTGACATGTAACGAATATTGAGAATGGATCAATGGATATTAATAATATATTGCGTAACCAGTCTGTTTCAGCCTTGTCACTGATAATATAGAAATATGAATACAGTCGAACCTGCCTTAGTGGCCATCTGTCTATAGTGGCCACGTTTTTTTTTTCTATTTCCCTATTAGGCTGGCCACTATAAACAGGTTTGACTGAAATATAACTGAAGATAAGATCCAGGCTACCCAGTGTTTGCTGTTTAATAAGTAAATGACTGATTTGATAATGTCCCACACATCAAGAATGAAGTCAAACAAACACACCAAAAAAAAAAAAAAATCTGTGAAATTTGAGATGAGACAATACTCAGAGTTTACGACCAATAGAAAGTCAGTGAGTCACCCGATATAGCTCTCAACGGGCAGATCACAAACACTATACAATATATACTTCCATGTCGACACGTGACTTTGGGATCAGACACAAAATTAGGATTTCGAGAGTATTTAACTAAGATGGTACAACTTCCGCATGTCACCGAAAGAGATACGTCCTTTGTCATTCAAAAATCAATATTTTTTTTTCAGTTCCTCCACGAGATAAACAGTTGATTGTGTAAGTCGGCCAAAAGAAACACATGTACACTGAGTAGTGTGTTTGTTTCTTACTACTGTTGTATAGGCCAACGTTTTTCACACTTCAGTCACAAACAACAGAATTCATTTAAACGAAACAGGGTCAAAAAACAAAGCGAAGCAAATTTAGAGGAGCTTTCCACAGCTATAATAGGACTTGTGTGCCAGGGTAGAAATCGAACCTATGACATGTCACATTTTAGAGTAGAGATCTGTCTGCACGATACCACTATACCACTGTTTACCACTGCTCCTACACCTGCAGTTATGAATGTGAGTTTAACCCGTTTCATACTGAATTCTGAAATACCCATAGACTTTAATACGCAGGCCACCTTTTTCCCATACGGAACGGGTTAATCAACATGGTGAAGTATGAAGTGTAAATCGTCTGCCACCGCGCAAAGCTGTACATAATGAGTTGAAAAGTTTAAAAAAGGTCCTTACGACAAAGCTCTCATCACTTTTTTCTCGACTTCTTCTTCTCCTTCTTCTTCTTCTGCTTCTTCTTCTTCTTCTTCTTCTTCTTCTTCCTCCTCCTCCTCCTCCTCCTCCTCCTCATCATCATCATCATCTTCTTCCTTTTCTCAGCAGAATCAAGACTATAAGACCCTTTTTGCGCTCCCTCTCGAAGGCAAGGTTAATTCGCAAGTGCGCTTTTTCTCCAGGGAGTCAGGAGCAGGGATGGAGTAACATTAAAAAGGTAACGATCGTCTGCTTGAAACCGATAACAAGCAAGCGAAGAGTGCCACACGTGACCGTGTCGAAAGAAGCAGTCTTTCCCCTCCTTGCTCTACTACTCATGTAACACTCCCATCTCATGTCACAAAACCTTTTGCTAGGGAGATTTGGAGCTAATAATAAAAGGGGTCATAGGTTTAAAAATGAGGACTGACGTTATGTCCTGGTGTATCTATTCAGTACGTTTAAATATTTTGTTAGAATGAATAGTCCGGTGTCTCCGTAAATTCAACTTTTCTCTATCGGAAGAACATAAATAAAGAGTTAGGACCTAAAAGTTGGTAATAGTTTTAGGTAGTAGGTTAATGTATACAAATTTTATAAACAAGCTGACAACGATGACAATAGGATTTTCTTTGATAAAGGAGAGTTATTTGCCCCATCTTGTCCTAGAGTCTGACCAATTGCATTCATTAGTTGTTGCTAGATAACAAAAGCAACAAATCGCGTGAAGGAATCGCAGATTACGATCAGCTGACCATGATCACTTGAAAGAAATAACCAAAGATCACGACGTAGGTCTTACCATAAACCTCCCTGACTGAAAGAAAAAATAATAATAACAATCGTGTGGTCATGCATTTGTTGTTGCTACATTGGGCAAGCCTTAAGCAAGTCTCATTCATTTTAAGGTTTCCATCAGTATTCAGGAACAATTTTTAAGTTTCTGTTATAAAGGCATACGTGCAGTTTGATTATGACGTGAGCGAACTGATCTACAGCTAACTATGTGGTGCAGATCGAATAACGGGCAGTGCATAAAATCTCGAGAGACATTTTTCTATGTCCTGAATTGCCGAGATTCCTACAATCGCCTTAATCCTGAAACATTGTCGAATGTGAAGACAGAAGACTAAATCCCTGGGGGGCTCCCACGTGAGTAACACGGCTGTCAGGCATTCCCTCATGTACAGGTAGAAATTCGTTGAAGAGATTCAAGTTCACGTAGGAAGCTTTCAATGGATGCAGGCAAAACCAAAAGTGATTGTATAGAGTGGCTGAATGGATATGCACGTACTTTTGCGCGCGCGTCCGTTTGCGCGCTCGTCCGTTTGTGGGAGAAGAGCTCGTAATAGACATATGACAGGAATTTTCAGCAACCTGATTAGATTCACTTTGTCTTGATCCTGGACGGCGTAATGTTTATGCTCTCAGAGGCACTTAGATGTTCGCTTGCACTTAGTGACGTCGTATACTGTTTGCTAAACTCCGTGATTTACTGCGAGTCAGGGTCATCGTGGAGTGCGTCAACCCCCTCGATGCCGGCGGCGAAAGATCAGTCGATGTCCTCCACATTCCCGGCGGATTTAAGACGAGCGAAAGATGAATCTTGGGACTCGTAGCTTCCTTGATGCAGTCATAATGGGGTGTCTCGTACTTTGCTTCAAACGCCCACAAGAAATGTACCATGATGTTCCTTCTCGCTTGATCTAATAGAGTCATGATTGATTTCGTTCATGCAAAAAAAAAAGTAAATAAAGTCTCTTTTTCTCTAATGCTCCTGCCAATGAACATCGACATTTTCAAGCTTATGGCAGCGATGTCTTCATAATACGAAAGCCCTTTATCTAAAGAACCACTCGAAATTATTATACTAACGCAGCTACTTGGCATATTTACGAAGTCATTCAATTCAAGATGGATAGGGCTGATGCATAATAATATTTGAAGTATAAAATGTGTATGATTATAATATCCATTCTTACTGACGGAGCTGCGTACTCACACGGGGGAATAACACTTAGAATTCCTAAGTAAGTCTTCCCATTTAGTGTGCAACAAATAAAAATGTTACATTAAGACTTTTAATGTGCATTTTGAAAGAGGAATGCTCCTATCACATAAGAAATAATAATATTCTGATAGCCAGAACTTCTCCTACCCACAAATTTGTTGCATATTTGTCAGAGATTTTTGTCAGAGATTTCCGAAATTCCAACATTGTAGGGAAAAATGATATGGCGCACTATTTCTTTTGATACAATGCAGAGACAACGCCTTTTGTTATAGAAAGCAAATAGAATAAATCGTGATCTCGGTCTAACGGGAAATTTACTTTGACGCGTCTGTTTGAAATACGTGAGAAAATGCAATGAAAAGAGATAAAACGATAAAAAATAACTTCCACTCCTATTCCCCAGGTGTCCAAAAGGTGAAAGAAAGGTCACATATTTTGGTTTGTATGTATAGGCCTATCTCATACATACACACCTACGAGATAGATATATTCACTCCATATTGCAATGACTGAAACTCACATGATTCTAAACTGACTAGGCAATTCTTTTCTTTGCTATGTTGATGTTGGTGTGCATGCCTATGGTTGGTGCTGTTGTTGTTGTTGTTGGTTGTGTTGTATTGCGTTTGACGATAGAAATCATGCAGCCTTAGGGTAGACATCTGAAATAAAATGTACCGAGTATGTCAGAAGCTTGTCATCATGCGCTCTCATACTGCTCACGTTTTTATCCCTTTAAATCAAACTAAATAACATCAAAATAACATGGTACTAAATGTGTCATTACACCAGAAGTCGTATTCTCTTCATGTAGGTAATGTTTGCTGTCATTTAAATTCTTTAGCAACCAAAGAATCAAGTGAGGAGATGATACACCTCATTCATTGTTCATTGTTCTGTAATTGTCCCCCATTTGGTGTGAAAGCAATTCAACTCGAATCGTCAGGTAGGGCCGTACATTGTTACAATCGTCTGCTAAATTGTCGCGTCTCTTGCGAGGTATCGTTTCCAGCCAAAGCAAATTATCTGGCGAGATCCCTGCCAGCGCCAGAAGCATTGAGGAGGGGAGGTAGCGTTGCAAGAAGTCTTCATTTTCAGCACCAATTATGCCTATTTGGGGCATGCTGGTTAGCAATTATGGACAAAAGCGGGTAAAAAGTTCACCCAAAACAGGCGCCATTGTCCGTACGTGTGAAGAGCTCACAGAAAGAGCGCCAAATTTAGACTTTCGGCAAATCGATGGCATATACGTACCGATGACAAAAGAGGGGGAAAATCCATGCAACCAAGGAGCTTCAAGTAGCCCCTTGATGCAACTGTGCAACTGAGCTGCTTTTAGTGGGTATAATGTGTTATAATTATATCGAATTACCTCTGATATTGCAAAACGAGTTCCTACCGTTCACGGCAAAGGAGACATGTAAAGTGGTAGCATATTAAGAGAGGTAAAAGTAATCATTTCTTACTTCTACAAACAGATAAATATACTGTAACTCTAAAACCGTTTTTATCGGCATTTTCCGTTCGATCTCACATTGCCCTGTGCATGCTATGAAAATTGACATTACATGTTTCGTTCACGCACAATAGAACGAATGTTTCATTCTTAAAAGGGGAAATTGTAATTGTCAGGTAGATATGTCCGGATGTGAAAAGAAACTCCATATGAGCGAACCAAGGTTCTCGGCAACAAACCCCATCTGTCAGCGAGTCTTCGAGGCGGATCGGAACGGTGTATTGCTCGCCGCTCCCATCCCGCAGGATTTAGCTAACAACTCCGGTCTTTTCTCGCCAAAGCTATACAAATAACACGAGAATGGGAACACACATAAACACATCTGCATTGGGTCGAGTAGCGAATAACGACAGTAGCTGAACGTCTTCATGTAACATCCATATTTATACTAACCTTTTCCTCAGTTAAATATGTACGCCTACTGGTACGAGTATTGGGGGCGAGTTCTTTCTTTTGACCGCATCCGCTCCTTGTTTTTCTTTCATACCACGTACGTTCTTCTATTTTCGCGAAAACAATAACTTTAGCAAAATGATAGAAGTCCTATTCTAGACATCGACAAACTCTATAAAAATACTTTTCTCTACTAATAACGCTAGAATAGTTTACCTGCAGAATCAATGTGTCTATCGCAGTTTGCCTCACTGGATATTTTGATAGTGCTTCTCCATTGTACTTCTCAAGTTTGTTCAACAACTGACTGCAGCTTTGGTTCATACCATCAAAACTATGAGTCACACTCTCCCTTCTATATAGAAACTATAGAGCTTAGGAAAGACACATGGAAAATGGGATACCATGAAGGCAAATGCATCTGATAATATGATGTGAACGTGCAACGAATATATTTTTAAAACCATCTGTGTTCTTGATATGAAACCTTTAGACCCACGAACGGAAAGCTGTGTCTTGTCCTTAGCCGAGCTTACGGCGCCATCTTTGAAACTGCAATTGAAATACTTCAGGGAGCAAAGACCTCGTTTGAACTTCTGCTGGTTTTCGTCGGGTTTTCTCTTGATTTCTTTTCGTTCCTATAGTATTAAGGAGAAGACAAACAATCATAATTTGGCTAAATTGTTTTCACGGCTCCTCATATTGAAAAAGGAAATATTTTGTTCTCGTCTAGGTCACCCTAGAGTAGACGCAGTCCCAGCAACAAGAGAAGTCGGAAGGTCGTCTAGGGCGCCTGAGATGGCATACCGTTAGGCAAATGGCTTCAAGTGAACAAAGATAGGATTTTGCTTGAAATCAAAATCTCGATACATCGCTATAATAAAATGCACGATTACTGCAGTGTTGCCGTTTTACTGTTCATTGTGACCTCTTGATCCCAAAAAACATTGGACTGACAGTTCAACCCTCGAAAGGTCGGCGTTGAAGAGAGGGAATTTTCTCTTTCCACCATGTATTAAATGGTGGAAGACAGGTGCGCGCGTCTTTGCGTGTGTCTTTCTTTGCAAGCCATGTGTTGTCAGTCACGCACAAGCGATAAAGTACCCCACCTTAGATCAAAAAGATCCAAGCAAGAATGCACTGAGACGTAGAAACATGCAGAATAGCAACTTTGTTCTCTGCTTCTGCATACGAAAAAAGTCATTGCTCTCTCTTGACCGAATGACTGTATACAAAGACTGAAACATCAACTCACTTTTATCATTCCGACTGGTAGAATAACTGGTTTTGCTAGAAAATAAAGAGAGATATAATCACAAACAACTCATAAGTATTCTGATAATAGATCAATGTTGCTGCTTGAGAGAATGAAACAACTTTCTACTCATAAGCCATAAATCCGATCAAGCATCCAGGTCAATAGACAGGCCTACGAGGTAGAACGTGCAATTTAAGATGAGTGAACTAGATAACAGCAATCACTATGGATGGCTATAAGCAATAGTCACTTAAACGAAGAAACAGAGCACTTCACTTATTTTTTTTTCCTCAAAACGAATAGGAGTCCCTGTGAAATGAACAGTAAATAGATTTTGTGTAATTCCTGATGCATAAGATTCCCAGCAATATGCACAATGTACCAGCACATTTTGGACACATCGCACTCATTTTGGGGCTTATATCTCTTCAAGCAGTATCCATGGTAGTCTCATCATCTGCGTTAATCATCATTGTATCGGTGTATTTTCAATTTCAAACAATTAGGTTTTGTATTGAATACAATGCCATCTTTGTACACTGTTTTATTTTGTTTGTTTATCGTCTGGCTACTATGTCATATATACCATGTCTGTGTATTTCTATATTGCATCAATTAATAAACATTGACAGTGATCAACTCCGAAAGGAAAAGGCGTTTTTGCTATAAAAGAGTGAGAGAAAAAAAAAACCGAAATTTTAAAAAGAATCTTGCGCCATAGTGTTTTCCCCACTTCTTGATTCTACCAAACATGACCAAGGTGGTGTGGTATCTCCTTCAGCCGAGTCCTGACTGCCTGACAAACATACAGAGACTCATGGTTGCCATGTAGCTGCCTACAGACCTAACTTTCTCAGATGGTCAAAGACAGGCTCCTCTGCACAAAGACGCACTGAAAAGTTGCCAACGTTAGCATCGAAATCAAGTGAAGACCAAATACCAGCTGTCCTGATAGCGGTGATTGACCAAAACGGAATGGATTTCACTTTCGCCGTACATTATCATGTCAAGGCGGTATTCTGGAATCTTAATGGACCAGAGCGGGTAACATCAGAGGGCTGGCGGAGGATGCGGAGTACACCTGAGCAGCTGGTAGCGGAGTGGTGGTATAAAGGGGTGGCAGGTTGGGTTACGAGGGTTTTAGACATCCCGACCTGAATGTGTACTCTCGATATTTACTTACCCCATTTTTGTCATTATTAGGAGGATTGGAATGGGGGGAAATGTTGGCAAATAGGTAACACAGGACCCGTGTTCGGCCACCGGTGATTTTGTGTTTTTTTAAACGAGGAGATTGCGACATTCATAGAATGATTGCAGGGAATATTTACAGAGGGTTTACCTCTTTATTTATATTCCAAGAGGGAAGCCGCTTATTCAGCTCTATGATGTCTAATGTGCATTCTTGGTTTGGAGTGTAACCACATAGCAGCGATTGTACAACTGTATTTCGCCTAAGGTGATGGATTGCTTGGATGCGGTAATTGAATCGTTGACACGGTTCAACCTGCCCAGGCATTCATGAATCACTGTTTGTTACTAGCTTTGTCAACCAGTCGGTCTTTGTTATTTCAGTTCCTTCAACATTTCTTGGCGTTTGATGGTTCCGCCAATAACCTGTTTGTCACCGTCAACGAGGTTCATGAGCGGGTAGCTGTCTTAATGATGAAGACATCTTAAATTCTTCACATACAGTATGCATATCATTTACACGTAAACAATGAATAATGGTAGGTAGAATGTTATAATTTGCTTTAATTGTGCTGACATAGCTGGTAAATTTGACACTGTAAAAAACTGTTATTTTCTTCAGCCTGTATCCGTTCCTATTTTTACACCTCAGTGACAAAGATTCTTAGAGGGTGTGTACAGTTCTGGTCGAGGTGAGGATTTACCTTTGAACATTTTGGAGGTATTCAGAAACCACTCTATGAGATGTCAAAGAGCATGCAATTCTAAGGGGTATCAAAAGTTTATTTGATGAAAATCGGTTTTGAAATGGCTGAGATATCCAAAAACAATGTGAAACAAAGATATCCTAATAAAAGGCGTGGCCTGTCGCCTTTAATTATTATCACTTTTTTGGATATGTCAGCCATTTGAAAACCAATTTTCATCAAATAAACATTGAATCCTTCTTAAAATTACATGTTCTTTCATATTCCATAAGAGGTTTCTCATTATCTCACTTAGGAGTGTTCAAAACATGAATCCCCACCTCAACCAGTACTGTACAGTCCCTTTAATGCTTGAAAACAGGTCATCGGTAACGCCGCAAAGTGGTTAAACGACAGCTGAAATTTGAACACTACCCATACGGACAATCCCCGATTGCCACAAATGGACTAATGTGGGGTTTTCTGTTTGTTTGGTTTTTTTGGTCATACTGACAAATTTTTACCACTACCAATAAATGACATTACGTTCTTAGAATCAATGCAGTACATTCAACGAATATGGCACCATAGCAGTACAAAGGTGTGTCCCGATTCACCAAAGTCAGGTACATTCAGCCCTGTGAAAGATTCCTCTGATACTTGATTTTATACTTCGGGGTCTCGGTGCATCATTTTTGTGTGCTGGTCGGCCGCACCCTGATTGCTTGTCACTGAGTAACGACTCAAAAACATTCTGTAAATTTTCAGACTCAGGGGCAATCGATCCATCAATCCAGCTTTCTTTTGAATTACAATTGTAGGCGAAACGACAAACGACGCAAAGTTCTGGTGTAAATTGGTCAAGGACGGAAAACTATGGAAAATATATAGGAAAAGAGCGCGCGAGAGCGACGGACAGGACGGAAATAATTGTCAAAAGAGACAGATCATTAATCTATTTGAAGCATTAGCCATAATACCCATCAAATTGAAAAATTACCTGAAGAATCACGCCTCGTCGCATGCTAAACATAATTATAACGCCGCTAAGCTCTTTCTGAGACTGTCAAATTGATAGAGTGGTGTGTTACTAAACAACGTGTAAAATCCGTCATGTAATTATTGTCGAGTGATCGTATCTGCGCTGAACCACGAACGCCCGATGGAATTTAAGAAAGGACAAATCGTCATCTCGTTGTGGCAAATGGTCACAAATATCTATCGGTGTCCAGCGACAGAACTCGTCCAAAGACAATACGATCATGATGACTATCGGTGGACATTCATTATTCTTCCTTTCTCACCATGCCTTGCTTTGCTTTAACCTTTTGAGTAGCGCCGAGCCTTTCGAAAGCAAGTAAAACGCTTTAGTTTTAGTTTACATTTCTGACCTGCTGTGAAGACATCGGCACGTTGTACACACATACAATTTGCAGCACCTCACTTTCCTGGCGGGGGGAGGGGGGGGGGGGGACAGAGATCGGGAGGGCTTATAGATGTGGCGGCATTAAAGCCCGAGCGAGATGAGTTGACAACCAACAAGCATGTTTAGTTTCCAGTGAACCTCAAACATCTTGTACATCATGTATATCTGGAAGACAGGATACCACGGAAATATTTCCTTCTCGTTTCTGAGATTAATTATTGATAATGTCGATATTATTTTCATATAGGCGTAGGGGTCATTTGCACTTTTTTCAGCTTGAAGAATGCTGGTTAGTGCTCAAACATTCTTTAGAGTGTGATGACCGCGCTAATCAGCAAAGCATTTCAGTCCAAGAAAATACACTTTTTAATAGTAGGAGGGTTTTTCTCCCGATATTTTAGCCCTCGCATCGAGGAAGACGGATTTTGCCATTGTCTCCTTTACTTGTTTCATTCTCGAGGGTCTTTCCGATCCATCGAGCGTGGGCCCGGCCTGAGAACGAAACAGGAACATGCCTGGAAGTTCGGAAGGCCCAAAACTCGAAACCTACAAAGATGAGACCCGTCATTACGAGGATGAATTTTTGAGCTCTAGCACAGCGCGTTCCAGCCCACGTCCATGATGGCTGATCCTACTACCTTGCCGTTGATTACTTGCGAACTTGTTACTTAATCCTTCGATGAGCGATCGTTGCTGAAATTATGTTGGCGATGCATTGAAACAGCATGAATCGGTTTGCCAAACAAGCATTGTGTCTTTTCAGCCTTTACGTGCCTTCGAATTGGGAATATCCTGCTTAATCACGATTACAGCATACTACATTCTTCTTCGAGCGTGACTATGATACATGCATGCCTCCTTTAAACGTGGGCTTTCACAGTCACTCATACAATCTACCAACATAATGTAAACCTCAGTTGTTTCCTACATAAACATCACGGCACCTGCACTATTTACCAAGACTATTTCGAAACACGTTTCAATGTTGACACCTAACAATCGTGCCTCTGCTGTTCATGGATGTGAGTTCAATTCACAGACGATTTCATTGAAGGCTTTTTTTTCTACACCAGTGCTCATGGGCGCGCAACACTCAATTGATGTGGAAGGCAAATAATAGTGAAGAAATTTATTGTTCAGCTCTACGCTTGCAAGTAAGTTAATCAGAATTAGTATCAATTAATCTTTGACATTAACTCGTCATGCCAACATTCTAACAAGATGAAGAATGGACTGGAGAGGGGATTGTTTTTTCCGTCAAAACTTCACATACGACAGTTCATTGTTGCTATGAATTTAGGGGTGCTGTTCGTTATTCCGAAGGTTCGTTATTCCGAAGATTGGTTAATCCGAAAATGAAATTCGGAACAATGAATCTTCGGAATAACGAATCTTAGGAATAAAGATCCTTCGGAATAACGAACCTTCGGAATAACGAGCTATAACCGAATTTAGTACATCTTACGTGCAAGACCAAGTAAATTTGATCATGCGATGTTCGAAATCTTGAATGTATCTTTCATGTCCAATCTGTTCCTTCATCTACAAAAATGACAATTTCACCGACAAATTAATTATCCGACTTTAAAGAAGGGAGATTTCAAAATATGGTTAATCTAACCAAAAAGCAACAACCACGATATTGATGCCTGTAGCCGGATTATAGCCATTTTTGCCTCCCAATTACCCGTCGGACACACCGTCTCTATCGCTTCCTCTATGGGGACTACTGCCACCAGTGGATAACGCTCCATCGCATTACAGCCATCTCCTTTCGAATGGAGGAGAAGCTCCTTCGTGAAAGGGGGTCAGAGCTGAAAATAAACCTCCGTAGGTTCAGGCCTATTAGTGTGGGTCATATGCTTCTTGATAATGATATAAAGAATTACTGCAAAACGTTACTGTCAGTAAATGCTGCTGCAATGCTTTGTATTATGAATATACAGACATGATATGGATGTAGCATATTTCTAATTTCATTCTCTTTTTATCATTTGTTCTATTTATTTTCTTTTTTTTTGCACTCCTTGAAAACGAGATCATAAGATGATCATATTTTGAATTATTTCTTTCTCTTTTGAAGCTAAGGTTGTCATAAAGTAACAAAGATATGTTACAGTCTTTTGTTATAGCGTGGATGGGAACCAGGCGCGTGTGCGTAACACACACACACACACAAAAATCGAACTTGGGATTGATGTATAGGGCCTATCTCCTTTATAAGATCAAAGGCAAACGAATAAATTGTAGATAGATATAAGGGAGAAACTAATATGACTCTCGCAAATCTTCACTGACTGATTTTAGTAGCGAGTCACTGACGTCTAAGAACACCGAATTGATGCACAAACTAATAAACAATTTTTCCATCATAATACTGTAACCCACTGATTGGCATAAAACTCATAACCTGATCACTGCAAAAGGAATTCATATCAAAATAATCATGAACAGGTTACTGCAAATATGAGCATTGATTCGTTTGACCCGTTTGACCGCTTCGGTCACTTTAGAGAACACAACTCAACTAACCGCCCTTATACATCTTGACAGAAGAATTGCATCTTGTTTGCCCCAAGATTGTTCGGAAAATAAACACTTGGATCGTAAAACATCAAAAGTTCTTTCTTGCATTTTCTGATTTCTTCAATATGACGTACACGTCATTTCGGACACTTGCCATGCTTTGTTAACCGATGTCAAGGTGCATCAGTCTTTACAAGGATAACGCCAAACAGCAAGTTCGGAGTATGAAGTTTACATGACAACAACTCCGCAGTATACGTCCTTGAGCAGGTCACAGAAGAACGATCCTCGATTCTCGAAGACCTGTTCTCTCGTCTGCAACCATGAATTCAGCTGGAATTTTTGATGACCACGGTGATTACTGATGTTAAAAAGTGTACGAAAGAAGAAAGTTATTGATTGGCTCTGTTTGTCTTTACATTAGTTCGTTCACCTTCGCCCGAAGTGTCCTGGCGAATGAATTGTCACAACATTTGCTATGTATCTTTCGTCAACGTCAAGCAACATGACTGTTTAATGTTACCATGGCTTTCCTTCCTTCCTCATGATGCTTGTGACTGCCTGTCCTACTGTGGGTCACGCCATTTCCACGGCAGTAAAATTAAAAAGTAGCGCTTCTATACTGTTTCCGGTTTTGCCAGAAGGAAGCCTTCTTTGCAATTAGCTTGCCCTATGTTGAGGGTTTTCGAAAAAGCTAATCGAGTTTCAAGAATGCCGACAACTGTGTTAGACAATGAACATTAGATGAACAGGATGATGGAAGTGCGCTTGTGAAGAAAGCTCCAATTATGACGTCATCGCGCACATTTCTAAGTCATCTATCAACATCTAACTGACTCCACTCCTGCTGTGAAGTTAACTTCCCGTGCAGCTCTCTCCACGGCTTTAGCTACGTACGGGACTGAAGAAGACCAGCCCACGTTTTTAACACCCATTTTGTTGGTGGAGATGAAAGTTGTTCGGATCTTCCTACTCTCAATCCTGTCCATTCATGTTCTTACAACGTCTCTTTTTGCCTACTAAGTAGTTTCTTCTGAACCTAAGGATAAATTGCTGCCTCTTTTGATATCATTACTGAAGATAAAATAGCGTAGTGAACTCTGATTCGTACTGAACGTATTGGACTAATAATGAGAAATCACCTCCTGCTTATAAGCATGTGTATCTATGATTGTTACTTTTCACATTAAATTCGTTTTCTTTCTTTCATTTTGAATCTATATTTTCATCTGATAAAAGTGTCAAAGTTTCACGAATATTAACTCTGTGCATTTCATTTGTCTCCTATTTGAATTACCCTTTCGTCTAGGAGGTCCAGAACTCTATTCTAACAATACAGTTTTCATATTTAGGTTTCTAGATTGATGAAAGCGATGCTGCCATGTTTGTGAATAACCGAAATCATAATGACAAAATTTGACAAGAATATCAGCAGGGCTCTACAACTAGAGATTATGTAGGTCCTACAACCAGATTACTAAATAGGCCTACGTCATGGCAAATACAGGCGAATGTCAAATGGCGAATGCTATTATAAGTAACGTAGGTCATTGTTGCTCTTATCAACACATTTTACATCATCGTTTCCTTAGTCAGTTCTGGTCGCCGTTCACTCCCTATTTTTTGTGGATGTTGGTTTACAAAGGTTCGACAAGATTTTTCCTCTGATCTACCTCCACTAGTACCGACGGATTCTAGGAAGCTGCATGATCTCTGAGAGTGATATATATTATTTGCTAATATCAGGGATCACAAAAAGTCCTCGCGCATTTCTGACTTGATCACGAGTAAATATGAGATCAAACTTCTGATCACACCGTCCTTTGGATTATGCAGGTTATTTGTCACTTTGCGTCTGGCAGGAAGAAAGCCTTGCCCAAAACACACGGAACCTTTACTTCAACGTCATGAGAAATAACATTGTCCGATCGGATCAGTGCAAACGACATGGTTTGACATCAAAAACACTTATTTGGTCATCATTAGCCCATAAGAAAAACCTTTATTTAAAAGATGATATTGCAGATGACAGGTAACTCCACATCAGCACCGAAGACGATATCTGGCCATCATTCTGTGTGGTCAACTCCTTCAAAATATGTCATCTCATCTTTCGCTGACAATCATAGACAGATGATACCTTACAGAGTATTTCTTTCAGTGGATAATTACTTGTCCGTGACCATGTAGTCTCAGGAAGCAGACTTCCCTCTATAAACGGAACGCAAGGTCATCCCAAAATACAAGGTGACCTAGAAAGATATAAAAAATTCCCTTGCAAATGATAGCTAAGGTCTATTTGTTTAATAAATTACTGATTTAAGGCCAATAAATCAAAAAGAAATAGCTTGCTATCATAAACTGCTTTGACTTAATAAACTGATGTCCTGAAATAAGTAAATTCAACAATTTCGATGCTGAAATAAAAGCTAGGGTTCAAAACTATTTGACGTTTGCTGTGCATGTAACAGGCAAGGTTTCAAGCAACTGTAATTCTCTTTAACTCACTACCTCGCTGTAAATCACAGATTGATCCTGCATTAGTATTTTATCAGTAAGTGATAACCTATGCGATCCGCCTCCTACTTTTAGGTCCACCGACACCTTCAAACGTCAGACTAAAAGTTGATATTAGAAATTCGAGCGAGCCAGTCAAGTGCGTGGTCAGGTAATCGCATAAAGAGGGCGTGACCGATAGACCTTGTAATGAGACCCAGAGCTGTGGTGTCAATTTCAATTTTGGACCTATCCTGTCGAGCTGCGGGAGGGCGCTCTCACCACAGATAAGTGCAATCACTGTAACAACCATAAATCAACCAATGACGGAATGTCATTCGTGTTACTCGACGCAAAGCGTCAAAATGTTAGGCAGCAGACACCAAGTCTTTATTTACGATGCTCTATCAAGTATGAAATAGCACCTGATTATGTTAGGCCAAAGATGAATCTAAGAAATCAAAAAGGAAATGCGAGGGGCTACTTACGTTCGCAGGAATATGTCCAGGGTTGAGATGGGTTGACTATCCGTTTCCAGCCGGAACAACATTCGGCAGGGTAGTATCCAACATATCTACACACTCCACGGGTCCTGGTGCGGGGGATGGTACCTCTCGTAGGGTACCTCCAGCCAGAACTTGACACCTGTGTCTGCGAATACGACACACCACGGTGATGAGTTCTCGTGTTGTACGGTGACCTGACAGGGGTACGCGACTGTGTCAAGTAGTTCCTACCAGGGGTATTCCCTTGTGGGTATATTCTGCCGTTAACTCGGACGCCCGTTGATGACCTGACCGGGGTATGGACCTGGGTCCTACCAGTGTTTGTCACCTGTGGTCGAAACACCACTGGGATCTGGCGCTGTGTTTGACCCCCTGTGGGGACACGCCCTCCTGGATACGTCCTAACCAGGGTTGGTCTTCCATTGGGCTGGTTCCTAACATGAACCTGTGGACTTAAAACGACGCCAATTTGTCCCGTTTGTCTTGACACCACACCCCCTTGAGACTGTGGTCTCGGTCCGATAACACCTGTCGTTTGTCTTCCCCTGATGGGAACTTGACCCCCTGGCACCACATACGTCCGTGACCCTGTGATGGTGGGTCTCCGAATCCCGTTGGTAATCACAACCTGAGATCCTGGAACTCCTGTCCTTGGCAATGAGTTATGTGCACTTGGGGCTGAATTTCTGTTCTGTCCACTGAGTGCTCCTTTTATGTCCGGATATTTAGTATCCAACGGGGCATGTATCTGCGTCCCTCTGGAGAAAAGAATAGAATTGAAAAAAAAAAAGATTAAGTATCTTTTTCTGTGTTTTACCACAGCACATGCCCTATACCAAAACTGAATTATCTGTCTATGTCTTTTAATGCGCAACCCTCCATTAATGTTGTATAGAAAATTTGTTTGACAGCAGCGAATATAACACTAGCAAAGTTTGAAGTTGTTACTTGCTTTCGTGCGGAGAGTATACATTGCGTATGTTATTTCAACGCTGAACTCTCGCATGATCTTCTTTTTATGTTAAATTCTGCACAAATTATGATGAAAATACAACTATGTAGAGAAAATTTAGAATATGTAACACAATACAAAAAGTAAGTAATGACTATAAGGTTTGGTAACACTTTGTAAGTTGTGTATGGATAGTTTCGCCTATGAACCGAACTTATTGACAGAATGGTCAGATATGAAATTTTAAAGCAAGCTTGAAAGCACGAAATCGTGTTCCGATTCCTAGAAAGTCGACACGCACCTATATACACACACACACGCACACACACACACACACACACACACACACACATACACACACACAGAAAAAGCAAAATAATTGTCGTGTATTCAAACTTCTCTCCGGAATGAAGAACTAAAAATTGTCAGACGCCCACCATGGAATGAAGAGACCTTGTAATCACGGACTAAATTTAGCAAAGATGCAGCAAAATCCACCTGTCAGGTATCGGACGACGCGGATCTCCTATCCCGTCTATCCCCCGGGACAAGGTCGCCAGTCAGTCGGAGGAAATTTCAAATTTAAATCGAAGGTGCTCACGAATTTTGGTTATCTTGTGTGTAGGTTTCAGATCGCAGTTGTGGGAATTGATGCTAATTTTTCGGTAAATTCTACAGGCTCACGAAACATGGTTGCCATTATAACAATCCCCGAAGATCCCAACCCTTCGTCTTCAAGGCAAGGTTGCCAACTAATCAAACTGTGATCATTAACAGAGGGAAGGATGGTCAATTGATTTATTTAGCTTTATATTATTTCTTTGGCTTTTACTGAACTATATCAGTAAGGAAACCCATATTATGTAAAGATATGGGCATTCATTTCTTGTTTAAACGTTTTAATTTTGGTTCTATGATGTCGTTTGTTGTCCTGTGTATTAACCTTTTCTTCTTATGTGGCAATAAGGGCGAAACATAAGACTGTCTTCACTGACTTAAGGCTCGAGGGCTCCAACAAAAATAATCTGTAAAGACATTGGTTGTAGCCGCGGCATAAAGTGTAAGCATAGGTTAGGTACCTTTATCTACGCATACGGATTGTTTGGTATAAGAGCCAGAAGCCTATTGATCTTGCAATACTGATGCAACACTAACTTTTGACAACACGTTGTAGGATAACAGTCAGTACATATAGATCCAACTCGTTTTAAATCGAGGACACACTTTAAGCAGTGTTAAGTTCGGCGGTTAATAATGAGAGTCGAATTGAAACCTGTCAGAGGATTTGGAATGACCACATTCAAGAGAGTGTGCTTCTCCGTTTAACCCTTCAAAGTTTTTATTTACTCTTTATACAATGCAGTAAGCATTTGTGTTGGCAAAGTTATATGCAGATGCATAGCACTTCATGTCGGTACACTGCGTTCCTAACTTCGACATTGTCCTGTGGAGAGTGTGTTTATCGTCACTGAATTGAATAATAACGTGCTTTTCATATTTGAGATGTCACGTACGACACAGCCCGATGTACAGCAGCCCGAAGGATATTTTCTGAGCTTGTTATTCTCTAATAGAATATCTTAAATCATAGTTTAATATGACAGACATGTCATAATGGCATTCCATCCCTGCTTTCTACAAATAAACACACTTTATCGGACGATCGAGATAGATGTTAAGGAGACATTTAAACCGTCTGGAAACTGTACCGTGCGATAAACACTACAACCATAGGACATTCTTTTCATTCCTGTATTTCAAGAGGTACTACTGAGTAGGCGGACATATCTTTAACTCAAAGACTAAAACGAAAGTAAATGATAACTTCTTTGCATCAAGATTTGTCTTATCTTTTCAATAGAATAAACATACTTTGTATCTAATATCCCCTGCAAGCTATTATACGAGCTTGACAGAGACGGTTTCAAAATGAGAGGTCTTCCAAGCTCCCAAGTTTTGTAGTCATGTTTGAGAGTTTAGTTGACCATAGTATTATCATTATCCTCACTTCACCTGGTAATAGTTTGGAACACCTTCTGAGACAAAACATGTGGTGTCAATGCTAGAATTCCCTAATATCCTGTCACATATTAGTGATTGTACAACATCCTGTCTGCAGACGGGGTCAAAATAACACCTTTCCCTTTAGCCTCTGTCATGATTCCATGCTAACCAGACATCCAAGAATAACAGTGAGCATGAATGGATGATTTGACGTGAAATGTAGGAAGCTGTGGGTCACTAATGCGTGTTTTTCACAGGATTTCCAGGTATTAGACTTGAAAGCAGTGTAAATACTTCCCAAAAGCCATGGCGATATGGCGGGACTGCGATACCTGTCGCATTGGATACACCTGTGAATGTGGGCGGAGCCATACTTAATCGCTATACTGCAATGTCTCAGGAAGGAAACATTACCTTAACAGGGTTGTTTCATTCTCTTCTCCAGTATGAATGATGTGGGATTTACATGTCGTGTTCTTAAATCAAACAAACAATTAACTTACGATACACAGACACCGCGTTGATATTACTTAGCGTGCTTACGAGTCTTCCTAACAGTCCTCATCTCCATAGCAACCGGATTCGCGCCACGCGGCTACGCCGTTCCTCTTGACTGACAATTTGTGTTTCAACATTTCATTTTTGAGCGCGTAAACAGGAACGTCTGCCAAATCGTTGGGCCCAAAGTTCAGTCTAAACAAAGAGCTCGTAGAGCAAACCATTGCATGACATTCTTCATGCATTCTTTTCAGGATGATTGACGCGGTTGACATGAACTCGGAAATCTTTCTCATTGTGTAACCATGGTGATCAACAATCGTCGACATTTTATCATGTCTGGGAATTAACAAACAATAGTCCCGGGATCCCACGCAATGTCAATGTAAGCTAACAAAGTAGAAATAAAAACATTATTTATACGACTGAAAAACACCAATGAATGTTTATCAAAGTCATAGAGGATCAGCAGTTTCAGCTGTAGTGTGTTTCTACAGCGCTTAGAAACATTGTAATAAGCGCTTAACAAATGATATTGATCATTATTGTTATTATGTGGAACAAGTATGAGAAGTAGTTTGGTCATTTGCGAATAGAATGCTAAGGGGCCCCATGAGGGCCAACATGAGATTCTACCACAATCTAAGAAAATTTCGGATAAACTTGTTGCAATATGATAAAGGAAAACGATGAGAATACAAATGAAATTATTGAAGCAAGCATTTGAAAATTAAATACATGTACATTGTATTGATATTGTAAGAGAAAGAGAGAGGGAGGGGGAGGGAAAGAGAGGAAGTCGTGTGAATAAGAAAATTCCGAAGTCATATCGTCACCAACGATCTCTGTAAATGACAATAATCGTGCCGTCATTTTTCTCTCTCTTTGCGCGCGCGGGATATTAGGCCCTGTGCACAACGATATTTCCAATGGATTTATGTATACACGTTTAAGCATTATACGTGTATTTGTCTCTCAGGATGTGTAAAGGCGAAATCAGGTTAACACACCTGAAATATTCCTTCAGAGAAAGTAAGGATTTAAGGTACTTAACTAAAGATATTTTTTATTTCTGTTTGTAAAAAAAAAAATCAGGGCCTACACATGAGCGAAAAGTATCATCTACCTTTTGATTCTTGTTATATTTCTTTTTAAATTCGGGAATTATTCGCGTGTGTGTAGGAGACCTTACGCTTTTAAAATCGGGTAGAAGACAAAACCACTCAGGACAAGTTATGCAAGTACTTTTTGATCTATGGAGAGTTACTGCAAAGGCCAACATGCTGCATATCGGTCAACGAAAACACGCTTTGTGATTCACTCTTTCATTTTACACCAGAGTTTGAGGATGTGACTACAGCGCCTCCAATCTGTGTCAGCGTGAGACGAAAAGTGGCGTGTGGCAGCTGGACACATCAAGGGCTAGCTAGCCTGGCCTTATCCAGAATGATGGACTGGGTTTTGTTACAAACTTTGACACGCCATGAGATGAATTGTGCCAGACGAAACCAAACAGCCAGACCGGAAAAAATAAGGTCTTCTAAGGAAATATGCAATCGTGTAAAAATTGGAATAATCAAGGATGGTGAATTCCAAACCTCACGGCGGCATAAAAATTACGTGTTCGTGGCCGAGAAAAGCATACGTCAAGGTAAATATTTTCCCGGTAACAGACAGGTTTGAGGTGATGTTGCATAGGTAAGCAAGAAAGGATGTTATAATCACTTTCAAAAAGATCTTCGTAGGAGGGACATCGTTGTCAAATCAAAACGTGCTCCTGACCATGCCTGCATGGTAGTAGCAAAGAAATATCGTTGGTAATTTCCGTATGAATCTACATTTATCGTTAGGCTTCGGGAAAAGAGACGTTGATCGAAAGTATTGAATATAGATTTGTAAGACGATAACATCATCAACTCCACACTTTTCTAGTTTTAGTGTGGTGGGGATAAGTATCATTGCTGTAAGAAAGAACTGTAGGCCTATAACTTCAAAATCGCCTGTCACATAATTTCATGCTAATTTTTAGTTGATCTTAATATGGAGTGAAATTTAATTTTGTTCCCAAGACACACTGCAAGACAAGGAGTGTATAACAGTTTGTATGTAAAAGTCGTTTGAAGACGTTTTCCTTCATGTTTATTCATTTAAAGTGATGGAAGACATGGACGGAAGAAAACAATCTTATCTCAGGGAACAAAGAGAAAATACCTTTAAAGACCCTTATGCGAAGTTTGATCCCGGAAAAAAAAAAAATCTTCCTTAAAGATTCAAAGACTGCCATCAATAAAGATTCAGGTGATATCCATAGTAACCATGAATACCAAATACCTTGCATTATAAGTTGAACCTTCTTTAACCATGTTGACTCAAGAAGGAAATACGAAAAGGCGGAGGGACGTCGGCTTTGTGGTTTAAGTGGGACCAAAGTCTTCTGTGGAGATGAGAGAGATTTGTTTGTGGTCATGGTTGCATGTTCTACCATAGTAGCTATGTCAGATCTCCCGACATCATTCTGCATCAAGTATACTGGTGTCATGAGTGCGCCCCCTGAGGTTTGAAATCGAAAGGGGATACCGTCACCCCCGATTGGTTCTCCTCTCCTGAATCTTGGCAGTGAGGGGAAAGTATACATACGTTGTATATCTCGCATTAGGATTGGTAAATATGCCAGCGTTTGCGAGATCATGGAGCTACTATAATGGCAAGATTCCGATTGTTTGCCAATATCTGCTGTTCTTAGCTGTTCTTGAGCTCCAAGGGTAAGAGTTGAAAAGTCAGCGATATTCTGCAAGAGGAATAATGCACAATGGGGCTTAGTTTGCAAATGCTGTGATGACAAGTAGTATTGAGTATAGGCGGGTGGATTGTGGTTTGAGGCCCAGCCCAGTGAAACACGGACCATTATTTGTCTTAATGTGACATTCCGATGTCAAACAAACCTGTAGGTCACATCGATTTCAGTCCTGTCTCTCTCAAACTGTACATTTTGACACACAACTTGACGGCTGACGTCATGCATCATTCATGATGCAAATGCTGATGAACCCCTCCCCCGGGGAAGAAGGGTAATGGCGTCTGTAACCCTCGGGGTGGTTCCCCGAAGTTTGATTTGATCTGATCGGCATTCCTCAAACCTCGAAGGGTTCAGCCTTCCGCGTAAAAAAAAAAAAAAGAACGATGTTAGCAGGGAGGGATCACAACACGAGTAAACTTGGCACGAAAATTATCTTTTCTTCTCTTCCTCTATCCCTCCCCCCCTTTCTCTCTCCCTCTCAAAACACCAAACATACACAGACATACACAAACACACACACAAACACACAGTGTAGTGGTAAATGGAAACAAAAACCACATTTCAACACTCGTACATACACATACACAAAGATAGAGATAATAACAAACCACATGATGAGGATTTCATCTTCATGAATTCTAAATCATTAGTTCATTACTGCTGCAGAATGAGATCGCCTGACTTCCTTGAATGAAAAAAAAAATAAAATCTAGAGTTTTTTGCCACTGCGCATTTTAGTGAATTTATATAATACTATGATATTACCACATATTTCATAATATTGTATTTCTGCATGGGGGAAATGTGCAATGTATTTATTGAATAGAGTATATATCTTGCAAAAGCGTGCAATCCGTGTTATAACAAATTCATCTTTTTTAACATCTACTGATTTTCTTTTTAAGAAGTTGAATATGCTCAAAGTAAATGATGTTTATTTGTTTCAAGTAGCCAGTTTTATGTATAAACACTCTAAAGGTTATCTACCTCAAATTTTCAGTAGTTACTTTGCTTTTAATAGATCTATAAATTTTTATGAAGCCCGAAATTCGTGCAATATGTACGCTCCATTTTATCGATATAAGATATCAAGAAGTAGTATAAGATTTTTAGGTCCAAAATTGTGGAACAGTTTAAACATTGATTTATTAAAAACAAAGTCCATCTTTTGCATCATTCAGAAGAAAATACAAGTTACAGCTTATTTCAAATTATTGTATAAATGTGTAGTCCTATCTGGCTAAGTGCTACATAATGTCCCGTTTTGTAGACTGTTTCGTTTTGTAATTGTTTTATTTCGTCCTCTGTAAGTGCATATAGTACTTGTTATTGTTTTATGTGCTTGTTGTTAATAATTCTGTATACGCTTCAATTGATAACTGTTAATTAATATATCATTATTTTAAATGACTCTCTTTTTCTTCATTTTGTCTACGGGGTTAAGCCTCGAAAGGTCAATGGCCTATTGCTGTTCCCCTCCACACTCGCCGCATATCCTGAGTCACAAACTTTGATGTTTATACATGCGCATTATTTTGTTAATGAATGTTTTTTTTCTGTGTGTACATTTTGTTACGCTCACATGAAATCACATTGATTTCATTTTTCTTTTCTTTTTTTAATGAGATGTGGCAAATAAATTTGAAACTTGAAACTTAACTGATACGTTTGTTACTAGATTATTATCATTATTATTGTTAGTATCATTATTATTATTATCATTATTATTATTATCATTATTATTATCTTTATTATTATTATTATTATCATTATCATTATCATTATCATTGTATTATTATCATCATCATTATTATCATTGTTATTATCATTCTCATCATCATTACTAGTTTAACAATGGTTTAACATTCTATTGCTAATTTTTGTTTTTATAGTATTGTCCTTGTCTTTGTATCACTGATTTTCTTGAGATGCAGTTTCCTTCTTGCATAATATGAGAGAAAATTGTAAGGGGGACAAAATAAAAAGCAGAAGACATGATTGAAAGATCACCATGAATAATCGTGTAGTTCATCGTATTCGTCACTCATCCTGAACATTGGTCATTTCGTGAATCAGCCATGCATGCGATGAATTCTCAAATCTCTTGGCACTGTACCTATACCACCTGTGGAGGTACATCACAAAAGTGACGTATATTCGTCACTTATCTCCATGACAACGAGTAATATCAGCGCGGATAGGTAGTGTATCAGAGATTTTGTTTTACCCTGATTTTAACACATATGAGATTCCGACTAAGTGCGATAGTGTGTGCGCGAATCATGAAATTGAACTACAAAATCATATTTACACTTTAGTTTTGAACAGGGCCTATCCTCATTTTTTTTTTTTTTTTTAAGGTTTGGATATTCACTATACTACAGTAATGCGATCTTTCCATGCATTGCCAGATAAGAACGAGGATTTATCATGGGGGAAGCGACGAAATAACACCCGATCATACTGCAATGAAAATCCGAACAAGAAAAGGAAGTGGCAAATGTTACAAAAGAAGAAGATGTATAGAATGGTCGTCATAGATAGATTGGATTATTTCATACACTCGTGCGATCCTATCAATCTTCCGATCTTCAGCTTGTCCCAGTCCCGGAAATCAGTTACTGTCCCGAAGCAGAGTGCTGACATTCTGAGATGCTCGGGCATCCGACTTGTTTTCATGACATTTCCACAATTAGTCAGTCCCACGCAAGGACTTTCTCATCATCAGCCAGCAGCAGTTTTCTTCCTTTTCTCTCTTCGTATCTCTCCCTCTCTCTCTTCTTTCACATTCTTTCTTTCTATCTCTCTCTTTCTATTTCTTTCTACTACTTTTCTGTCTGCTATCTCTCTATCTTCTTCTTACTTCCTGTTTGCTTTTCTTATAGTCTTTATTCCTTCCCTGTTTTTTCTTCCTCCTAATTTTCTTTCTTTGTATGATATGAACAGGGCTTTTCGGAGAGTTAGCCCCAACATTCTGTCTTTTGTCTCACCTCCCAGGTCTTTTACATGGTCGGTGAATCTTGTAGGAATACACACGGCTTCCAGATCGTTTTCTCGCACACCGAGCACAGAGCAGTGAAGATCTAAATCCACTTTTCATTTTTCTGGGGTTTCTTTTGAGAGTTGCAAAGAGGGTATAGTACCCGTAAAATACGCAGCGCATACTTTTATCGTAAGTCAGTCAAAGAAAAAGCCAGATTGGCGCCACTTTTACAAACCTTGTCATTCATATTACTTCTTGTCTGCTGGCTCAGTCTTACATGCTGAGCTTCCATCAACTCTCATTGGACGAAGACAAATGATAAGGCCCCGATAATGTTACCTTCCGAGACAAAGCTCGCGTGCGGAGCTATAGGCAGTTTGATTAGTGCAACACACTGGCTAAATACTTAGTTATCTATAACTGATACAAATTAAATGATAGTACATTGTGTAAAACTGGACATCTGCACATTAAATTGCGATAGTCAAATTTGAAATGTGCACGTAAACGAACGAGTATGAAAGACACGAGAATTCTTCATACTATTTGCTTTGTTTGGTTTGATCTGTCTTGGTATCATTGTGGTATAGTTTGGTTTTCTATTTTTTCTCCCGGTGTACGAGGGCAGAAAGTTCAGGTTTATGCGTGCCAACAACCAAACAATTGTAAGCCACCCTGGAACTTTTAACACCTCCTTCATTTCGAGCTCGTATTCTAACTCCACCTGTTCGGGTGCAGCGCGTTTCCACTTGACACCATTCAGGTGTGTCGATTAATCATCCAAGCTACGAAAGTTCATTTTTCATTGTTGGTCGCCCAAGCAGTTCTATGGGAATGGAAAACCACGACTTTTAATCGCCCGGGGGCAGAACTACGTTTATATAGGAGGAAAGACACGAATTTATGTGTTACATGTAGGTGACTGAGGAGAGGAGATGTATGTGTACGCATGTTTGTATAATTAATATTGGAATACGTTTATGTTATGGGAGGGTGGTTAGCCTATTCCTTTAATACGGGACACATCAGATATCTGAGAATGTTGGAAGACGAAACTGGCTGGAACTTGTAGTCATGGTAATTCATTTTTTATAGTAGTAGTTATATCAAAAGTAGAAGGTCTTATAGTAGCAGTAGAAATAGTAGTAATAGTGCACAACATCTAGTAGCTGCAGCAAGTCGCGGAAGTATATATTAGCAGCGGAAGTGATAACGTCGAAGCTGCAGTAGTAATGCAGTAATAAGGATATATGATGTAGCAGTCACATGTTGTTCTAAAAGTATAAAGTATGGTATTACAAGCTGCTGCCCTATGTGAATTCTCTCTAGATTATAAAGTAGGCCTACACACATCAATGGCATCCTGGATGGATACTGGTCTGTGATCAGCTTCCAGCTGAGACTGCAGTGAGAGGGGGACAAGCAGACCCCCTTTGTGCTATAATGACTCCAGCTGAGAAAAAAAAAACCCACTATTGCAAATGTATCCACGTACTTCCTCCCATATGTCACTGAATTGGATACCTACAGGTATACCACGGGCAGTTCTTGAAAGGTAAATGAAATATTCATGCTCACTGAGGCTTCTCGTAGTGTGTGTAAATTTGTCTACAAGACAAGTATGAGAGGATCAAGACAAACGTTACTGAAAAAAACAGATAAATAGTTCTATTCATAGAGTGGAAGCGACTTTGAACTCTGTAGACAGTGTCCCAAACACTTAGAAGAGAATCTCAGGACTACACACATTTGGTATTTGTACAAAATAAGAAATATTTCAGTTCTTCATTCTGAATGGCAGTGCGTAGTCCGACCCATCGGCTTGACAGGGATCATTGAGAGTAGATAGCAGATCAGGGGAAAGAGCTGAGTAGAATGCCGCTTTTTAGAATGACAAGAAAACGCCCATAGCAGCGGTATCCACTGCGTTCATGTGAACAGCAGAGAGGCATGGTGTAACGTATGTGTATGTAGCAAGAAGCGCTCGATGGCGTGGCATCTCTTTGGTCTCACGAACATATCATTACGACATCATGAGTAAATGCATGGCTCCTCTTTTAAACTTACGCTTAACAAACTTGCTTTTAAGTAGTTTCCATCATATTTCTTTAGCATTTATACTTTAGATTAACAGATTTAAACTTTCACATATTGACCACCATGTCCTATATGTTTGCAATGTCCTATTGTATATCCTAGCTGGATCTCATGTATAATTTTACTCTATTATTTTGATAAATTGTCATTGAGAAATATGAAAATATATTGAAATTGAAATCAAAATTGAAATTTATCGCTTTATACAAGCCATAGTTACAGAGATACAAATTCCTATATTACACAAGGTGCTAATAATGGGGAAAAATCTTGCCGAATGTAAAAGTTACAAGTCGCTTGATGTGAACTTTAGCAAGCCTTGATTTGGATAAAAGAGTGTCTAGGTTGGCAGTCATGAAATTGCCCTAAGTCTTGATGCGTACTGAGGCTGACATCAATTATGTCATAAACATTCCTGGGGAAAATTGTCCTTCTTATCAAATTCATAGCTTGACAACATCAGTACTAAAGTGTTTCTTTAATGACAGAAAATAAGTTACATTATATTTTTACAGCACTGGAGTATAGTACATAACTACATTATACAGACACTCCTCTTTTTTGCATTTAAATCAAATGTTGGATAAATACAAAAACGTTCAGGAGTTAGTGCAGCAACTCAGCATAATCATGCATCAATGATAATTGAAGCTCTTATGATTTATCAATATCTATAGAGATTATGTTAGCATTGCATACGTACCTTGATGCCACCAGGGTAAAACACCAGACATTACACAAAGTCCGGAAAATAAGTGATAATTCCATTTTTCCGAGAGCTGCTCCTCACCAGTAATAGAGCGGAACAGGAACAATATCAACCAAAAGATACTATCCAATCTGGTCTTGCTGCTTTCACCAGCACCCCAGCTTTGAGGCCTTGTTGGTAATAAAAAGCAGGGATTCCTCGGGAGATGAGAACAAGAGTTCCTATTTGGCGGGAGATGGCATTAGCATTGAGGACGGACGTCTGCCGATCTCGTGCGGGAAGTTCTCCCCCAAACTTTGTTGACAGGCTCTTCCGACACTGTCAGTGATTCTCTTCTTTCCTCCACAGGCCCACAACTAGGAACTATGCCCAGAGTAACGCCAACATCGTTTTCACTTTCGATACGTGAGGTATGCCTCCATGTCTACCGCTGTCATGGAAATCAATTAGAAACCGGATTCCATCTATTGATAGCAGTTGCATCCACCTGCAACTAGACCGACAAAGTCCACAATGAGGTATATTCGCTAGGTGGTTTATTCCAATGGTATGTCCGCTTGACGGCTCCGTCGATACCAACGCAGTGGTAGACGAGGTAGGCGAAGATTGGGCAGGATTCTTCCTACTGAAAGTTCATGCGATTTCCAGAAGTATGGACAGGGAGATGAGTAACACTCCCAAGCACGTGAGAAAGAGAAAATTTCAAACAAGGTCGTACTCTTTGATCCACAATGCAATAATCCGACAAGAAATATTTCCGAAAGTGTCAAAGGAAAAAAGTTAAGAAAATATATATACGACCTTTCTTTTCGAAGGTAAAAGAAGTAGCACTCTTGCATGAGCGGAGTTGCGTCCCCATTGAGCACAAGTGCTAAACTAAACTGGACCGCTGGTTCGCATTCTCGGTGACAGGGAATCAAAGTTCGTTGGCGTGCGAACGGTCCAGGCAAACACGAAGTGCGGAACGGGCTCCGACTGCAAGGAGAATGAGATGACGTCACCCAATTATTGGCCAATCACTGCCCTTGCAAATGTTGTCCTCTACAAAAACTTCTCGTAAACTATTTCTCCCCCATCCGCGCGCAACATAACATCACGCACTGTTTCTGTCTTGAAGAAAACAAATAAGGAAATGAAACAGAAGGAGAAAGGGAGACTTGAAATAAAGAGTATAAGAAGTCGATAGATGGATGGATTAGATACAGCCATAGACGTGTGCGTGTGTATTGTCTGTGTCTGTAAAGAGAAAAGATCTGCAGTATATGAATATGGCCACCTTGAACTGACTGTTCGCGCTGCTTAACCAAACATCGGCCTGGCGATTTGAAGGTTTTGTTCAGAAGAAATGAACCGCGTTCATCTAAACCGTATGAGGCACGGGTAGAGTGTTTCTGGTCACAACTCGGAGGTCACGGTGTATCTGTCAACTTAGCTTGTCTTGCTGCAATTTGGAACAGCGAAATAAAGTCTCCCTAAATCAGAAAGCGGACAGCGAATTTCCTGGTCCCCCTATGCACTATTTGCGATAGTCTGTGTCTGTAAAGAGAAAAGATCTGCAGTATATGAATATGGCCACCTTGAACTGACTGTTCGCGCTGCTTAACCAAACATCGGCCTGGCGATTTGAAGGTTTTGTTCAGAAGAAATGAACCGCGTTCATCTAAACCGTATGAGGCACGGGTAGAGTGTTTCTGGTCACAACTCGGAGGTCACGGTGTATCTGTCAACTTAGCTTGTCTTGCTGCAATTTGGAACAGCGAAATAAAGTCTCCCTAAATCAGAAAGCGGACAGCGAATTTCCTGGTCCCCCTATGCACTATTTGCGATACGCCATGGTAATACGGCCAGTGTTTGAACGGAGACATCGGCAAAATTACCGACTCATCTTAATACATGTCCGCTGCTATGTCGCACATCGCACATTATGCTAGTAACATGACAATAAATCATCAACCAATCCTCACCCCTGATAATCATCTCTTGCAGTACAATATATTTAGCGGCATGATGTCATTATGTACATGTCTATTTCAAAACTTCGAATTCTTGTTGAATAAAAACAGCTTACAATAATGTTGTAAAGAGAGATTTGTCCTTGAAAGTAAGTCTTGCTGATCATGTTTCGTTCCTCTTACAAAGGACTGAAGACAGAAAATATAATAACTTGATATATGATCCATTTTATCATGCAATTTGTACATACCTTCTGTTCTTTCCTCTGTACCATTTTCATCGAGCTTCTCCCCAAGTTTTGAAAACCCTTGAACATTAACATAATTGTACTTTAACAGGTTCACGTAGTGTACATACATTACAATGGTGTTTCATGAATTTCGTATTCATAGCTTGCACTTGGGTCTCGGCATTTTGCCTCGATTTCATGTTGCTATAGCATTGACATACATTTACTCATCTAAACATTTCACATCAACAGTATCAAAGAAAAAGAGAAAGAGGGGGAAGGTGGGGAGGGGGGGGGGGGGCAACTGTTAAGGAGAATGCCCCGAGGTGGAAAGCAGTCCACAATAGGACAGCAACAAACAGACACGATTCATTCGATGGAACTATTGTAGAGCTGGAGTGGGCTCGACTTCAAATGCCTTTTCATCGGTTCTCACTCGCCGTCTTCCCCCTGAATCGCAGCGGTACGGACTTCCATTGGCGGCGATGTCAATTATCATTTTCCAGCTCATCGCTGATGTACGCAGCCACTCTAGTGCGGAAAGAAAGAACGATATTTGCGGTGTGTAATTGAACCAGGCTCGCTCCATTGTGAGTCGAATATTTGATGTGTTTGAGATATATCATCGATATGATATCAAAACGTGCCTAAATCTCTTGAGATTTTTTTTTCGCAAGGGAAACGTGAAATTCTTCGTGAGATTACACGGTTTTACAGTGATAATGGTGCTGGAATATTATGACACGATTCACATGGTTGATGCTATCTCAAACTAAACTTGCTCTAAACATTACCTACAGCAGTTTCTTTCCTTCTCCTACACATTTTTTGCCCACATGAAATTATCATGATTCTGGAGGATATTACTTTTCACTCTGTTGACCAATTAGACTTGCATTTATGTTGTCAGGAGAAATTCTTTACTCTGCTATGTTTCAACGGGAGGAGGTGTGGTTATAATTACGTCGTATTAATTATGTTTGTACTATTTGATAACTTTGTAAGACCAGGGAGGTGGAAGCTCTTCCACCTCCCTGGTAAGACGTAGCTACGGAGATCTCATACATTCCAAATATAGCCTGGTTGCTTTGGCCGAAAAGGAAATCAATTCATTATTCGACAGCTTTACAGGGTGGTTCTATATATCACCACCATGACTAATAGAGTCGAGATAATACTATGTTTTACTACCATCAAAGAGAGACGTACTGCCGTAAACCTCAAGTCAACTCATTTAACTCTATCAGGCCCGTTGAAAAGATGTTCATCCCTACGTCAATATGATTGAGGATGGGGTGCTTCAGAGGGTTCATTATTCAGAGCCATGGTTTGATTATTCGGAGTTAATTTAAGACCAAAGTGTGGAGTTAAGCATTCGAGACATCTCTTAAAAGTTTTTATTTGGTGGTCTTTGTATATTTGGGCATCTAAACATACACACTAGAATACAGACAGATTATTAGCAGTGGCGAGATTTCCGCCACTGAAAAAAAAAACACACACAAATAAAAACTTTGTGATGTGTTCAGTGGGTTGAGACCGCCTCGACAATGGCGTCAACTGTATGCTGGTTTAGGGCACTCCAACTGGAGACAAGAAAACCACCACCACTTATCGCAAAATATCGGCCTTACTTTGAGGGATTATCTCAGCGCACAGCTTCTGTTGCGTGACCTGTCTCTTGCCGAAAGTGTTAAGTCCAGTTTCTAGACGTAAGATTATCCAGCAAAATTGAGAATTAAAGGGCAAGTGTAGCTTGAGTATTTCTTTTTTTATGTTTTGGTTGTGAAGTATCGTTATCCATTTATCATCATCGAAATATCTGTGATAACTACACTTGGGAACCAGCCGTATAGTTGAAAAAAATTGATCAAGAATCCTTTGGGAAAAAAGAAGAAAAAATATCAACCTTCAAGCAACAAAGGAAAAAATATTCACGCAAATGATGAAAAGCTGGACCAATATTGACAGGCATCTGAGTTTGTTTTTTTTAAATCTTATTTCTTTTGTTTTAGATATGTAGCATTTTAGCTATTGTATCAATAACATAAATGTAGGCTTGTTGTTGGCATGTTGACCTAATTCTGTTGAGTGGTCACCATCGCAGTTATATGTATCGCTTTGTTGCTGTAAACTCTCTCTACTTTGGATCCCGCTATTTTTAAAACAACGACAAGCGATAAAAGTACCAAAGCCCAATGCCTTTTTAGTTATTAAGTGATGTCAACACAAAAACATGTTTGTGTGTAAGTTCTCTGTCTTTCGTCGAATACGTAGGAATTTGAAAGATTTACAGCTATGTCGATTTTAGACGGCCGAAACATTAGAGGATGAAATAGGTTAGGTATGTGACAGACAGATCGAGCAGACTGCTGAGGGGGATTTAGTGCTTGTTGGACACTTCCTACCTCTACCAGCCACGAGGAACTCTCACTTCTGAACTTGTCACGCAACCTTACTCTCTGTCTGTATGTCTCTCTCCCTCCCATCTCTCCCTCTCCCTCACCCTCCCTCTTTCTTTCTCTTCCTCTCCATCTCTCTTTATCCCCTCTCTTTCTTTCTATCTGTATTATTATGCATGTTGTGTATTTGTTTTATTCTATTTTTTGCGCCGGTATCTTTCCGTCTGTTTCCTCGTCTCCCTAGACTCTTCTCTTCTCTCTCCCTCTCTCTCTTCCTTTCTCTCTCTTCATCCATCCATCTATCTATCTATCTATCTATCTATCTATCTATCTGTTTGTCTATCTATCTATTCTCTCTTACAGTTATTTTAATCAAATCTGGGACCAACAGACTGGTAGACAAACAAACCACAAAAAAATTTCACTCTCCGTTTGCCTTAATCACTGTCCTTCAATTCCACGCGTCCATTCTCAATCTTCCTTTCTATTTCTTTGTTGTTGTTGTTGTTGTTGTTGTTGTTGTTGTTGTTGTTGTTGAATATTTTGTTGAAATGCTTATTATTATTTCTATTTTGTCCTTGTTCTTTCCACTTCCAAATGTGCAACTGTACAATGTATGTTATTCTCTTTATTTGTCCCTCTGCGCCTCAAAATAGACCACTAGATCAGTTGCGCTTTATTAGTGCTGTACTTATCATTTTAACAATGATAATAATAATAATGATAATAATAAGAATAATAATGATGATAATAATAGTCATGATAACAACAACAGTAATGATAATGGTAATAAAAATATTATTATCATTAATATTACTATCATTATTATTATTATTATTATTATCACTACTACTACGTACTACACTACTACTATCATTATAATTGTTATCATCATTGTTATTTCCCATCTCTTCGTTATTATGCTTATAATCATGAATATGTATATCAAGTTATTTTCTTTTGCCTTCTCAGGGAGGTGGGAGAGAAAACTTCTCTCACGTCCTGCTTCTCTCTCTTTCTTACACAGTTATATTAATGTAGAACTGTCCTTTTATTTTGATTACTATTTGTCTACCAATTGATTCTTCTGTCAACTTATTTGATTATAAATCTTACTAATCAGCGTATAATGGTATCTCTTCCAGCGTATGACAAACATATTCTAATAATTTCTTTCGGTTTGTATCTTCTTCTTTTTTCACTTTCTACCCCTACTTTGTTTCTCTTCAACTAACCCTTTACCACCAATCATTCACTTTCTTTACATTCTCCTCTCTTTTTTTTCACCACTCTTCATTTACGCGTTCATAATATGATTGTTACTTTACTTATGATTACGTTTCTTCAGAAAATTTTCACTGTATAATATGTATGCTGTCTATTCTCTGACTGTTGCTCCCTACCGTCTTAGTATTCCCTCTACCTTTCTAGAGCAAGAACACTGGTTTGTTTTCTTCATCTGTCATGTCAACTATGAAATATCTTTTTCTTCGAAGACGACTATTGTGACGGTTTACTGACAGCAATTACAATCTTGATCTCTGAAAAACAAGTAAAAACTGGGCTGTCTGAGACAGAGAATGTTTCCTTCCATCTTATACAAAATTAAGATAAGAATTAGTAATTAGCCAAAAGCTTACCTGAACCAGGCATGTCTCAAACAACGGAAGATGCTGGCCCGGAAGAGAGTGGGGTTAGCCGAAATTCTTTTTATGGCTAAAATTGTCTGCTGCAGACGCACTGTTTCTATGGCAACTAGCTTTCGGCAATTATTTTCTCTACGTGTTGATAATTGCCAGAAGTTGAGACAGGAATCTAATTGTATTTAATGACGGGTTTGACTGAACGTAGGTCTAAGCAAACCATTTTACATGGTGGAAATTTAATTACACCTGACCTCACTGAAAAATGACGGTAAACGGTAAACTCGTACATAAAACTAACGGCATTTGTAGAGGATGGCGGAATTGTAATTGACTATAAGGTTTGTAGTTCCGTTTGTGGTAAAAACGCATAAGATTTGAGAAAGGATATTACGTAGACTAGTGAGCATTTTTTTTTTCAATTCAGAGGTCAGTATTCTTTTACATAATATTGTTTCAGTGCTGTCATTGTTGAAATATTTACTATAAAGAATGATTATTCATGTCCAATAAAATGTATTTAATCCAAACCTCAATGACTCTTTAGATTTAAGGGACACAACGTAGCAGCAAATTGGATAATTTCTCGTAAAATTGGGGGGGGGGGTAGAGATTTTGATCAGGATAGGCTTAATAGTTGCACTACATGATATGACAAAAAGTAAAAAGATAAAAGAGAGAGAAAAAGAGAAAGAAGATACGGAAGAGGAGCCAGGAGACAGAATAGAAGAAAACAAACAACACAATAAATGAAACCAGATGAAAAATATGAAGAGGACAAAAAGCAGAAAAGAAGAAGATCGGGGGAAAGAGTAGAATATAAGAACACGAAGGCTGTAAAACCAAACGACAATTCACGATGCATCTGATTGCTCAAAATATCTTTTTAGAGACTGTGTTATGTCACTATTCTAGTCAGCATTTCTTGATACTGTACCTTAGTGACCTGGTTAGGATGACTCTTGAAAGCCATTAAAGTTAAGGCCAAGACCTCCAGTCTTTAGTAATAGAGACGACCGATGATGTAGTGAGGAGCCGGAGCTTTCGAATGATCCCAAAGAGTGTACAACCTCCAGCCATGTGATAAATGACACATACGAAGTGTGAGATCATCTTCCATTACTACATTGAAAGGGAAAGAGAATGCAGGCTTTGATTTCTTTCTTCAGATTTTCTTCGAGTGTCGAAGGTCTCCCTTTGAGACACAATGACTCTTCATTTATCAAACTGATGGCATGATTAATAGGCGTTGATCGAATTTTCTGGCATATGTGCACAATTAAAGCCTGAGTGAAATCAGCTGCAGTAGCTTTTCGTACTTAAAATAATCTATGCCGATGTCTTTCAGCCTTACTTGGTTGGATCAAGGAGAGGGACTCTTCCACCTCCCTGGTTGGACAGGACGTACCGGCATTGACCGTCTTTCAACAGGAGAATCTGCTATACTCATTCTTGAGCTCTTTTATATATTTCCTTCTGTGGAGTGTCATTCCATAAGAAGGGGTCATCCTACGAGCTAGACACCCACGAGTCGTACTGCTCACGAGCTAAACATCTAAATAAGTTCGCGAGTCATACAACCCCCCCCCCCCTATCATACAGCCCAGGAGTTATAGACATCAAGTAAAACAGACTGACGAGCTAGACACAAGGTAAAACAGGCCTACGAGTTAGACTCAGGCTAATAAGACCCACGAGCTCAACACTAGGCAAAAGAGGTCTACGAGTTCGACACTACGTAAATCAAGACCCTTGATGTAATGTTGAGCTCGTGGGCCTTATTTGTCACGTGTCTACCTGGTCGACCGTACACCTCATGGACATATCTTACTTGATGTTAGAGCTCGAAGGCCTTGTTTCCTTGGTGTCTGGCTCGTGGGCTGCATGACTCGTGGGCTGTATGACTCGTGGGCTGTATGACTCGTGGGCTGCATGACTCGTGGGCTGCATGACTCGTGGGCTGCATGACTCGTGGGCTGTATGACTCGTGACGCGCACCCGATAAGAATCAGGAGATGATAGCCTCACCTGTTATGATTGGCACAATTGAATTGACACATTGGATGATGTCAACTTGGATATGTCATGCAATATAACTATGGCGAGTCGCAAAATGTTGGATAGAGAGGTTACCCAAGTTGCGTGTAGTTGTGTTCCTCCTGGTTCCATCACACTTTCTCCTCCGACAATTCTTCTCATGAAATATCTGCAAGCTAAGCCAAACATATTCTACCCAAAAACATAAATCTTACCCTAATCCTAATCCTCACATCAAACTAAACCTAAAACCCTATCGCAACCTTAATCCTAACCCTATAAGTTCTTGGAGAAAATAAAACAGGAACAATTGTGGCAGAAGCAAATGTCGTGTCACCGTTCTTCCTATAAGTTTCATGTAATTGTGAGTGCCTAAATTTGAGTCTCGTTCCATCATACTAACTGCAGCTGTGAAGCAGCACAGACCACTCCATCTTTCCGGAATCGTGACATATAGTATGGCAATTTGATCATTTCATATTACGTTTTGCATGCAAAAGTGGTTAGCTAAAGAATATCATTGGTTGCAACATGAGCGTCAGGTTTTGTTTGCAAGTAATTTCTAAGACGTAAGTGAATGATTGAATTAGATATAGGGCCTATTTTTATAGGAATTTCTAGAACTGTGTTTACTAACGGTGTCACTGCGATAAGACGATGTATAACATTTCCCCATAGATAGTGTGACATTCCTCGTATCAATGGTCGCGAAACTTGTAATTAAAGAAATCCGTGATAAAGAAATAAAACAGGCCAGCCTTAATGATGATGTAGACGTTGGTTTCAATTAGACGCTGCCAGAGGATGTCACAACAATATAGACTGCTTCCTGACAAAATTTAGCATCCTCACGATCAAGACAAGCTCGCGTGACTTAGTGTAAAAAACAAGAGGTATTGGAGAAATAGGACGTCTTAAAACAACGTCAAAATGTGACACGAAGCATAAAGTAACGACCAAAACTTCACAACTAATTAAGCGGGAATACAGCATCGAAGTCCGCTTCTTTGTTAGATTTCAAATTGCTGCTTGATTTTTCACATCACTTCCTGAAATTTAAGCGGGATCAAAATAAGTGGACTGTTTACGATGCGGTCAGTTCTAATTATCGTCTCCTTCAGTACGGCCAGTCCAGCTACCTAAGGGGATATTTCCCCAACTTCGACCTCCTTGCTCTCCGAAACGGTCAAGATGAAGGTGACGTCACAATGGCCAGTGAAATGAGGTCGAGGTGACCCGCTGTAGAGGTATACGTTCTCTGTGTTCATGGCCATGATCAAATTGGACTGGCCGCCAGTTTCCCGAGGTATGGCCCGGAGATCGATATGCAAACGATACACTAAACCTCTGAAATACCGCAAGATGTAACAACGACAAAGTAACTGTCCGGTCAACTCACGAAACGACCATAAGCCGTTGCGTGTTCTATTAACGATTAAAATTCCAAACATTCTGACGTCATTTTTTCCACAACACTTCCTGTCATAAGTCTGCAGTTGTCGGTCACGTTCTCACTTGAAGGAGTAGAGTGGTATGTTGGCTTACTGTTATTTTGCCCTCACTCAAGGTTGGAAAATACGGCGCGCCCATCAGCGTTTTGATGAATGAATTCTTCACGAACCATACGTCCCATCAAACTCGTGGGAGACAGAAGATGGTATGCAGTAAGAACGTAACTTCCTTTTGTTGTTGTTATCAATGCGGAAATATACATGCTATGAAAACAAAATAGCACACACACACACACACACACACACACACACTCCTCTGCTGGAAAGAACACAGTGTCCACAGTGTGAACACAATATGAACACATTAATTGTAAACACACTGTGAAATCCCTTCACAATGTTAAATTCGAGTGTTTTAACAGTACAAACAAATTGTGTATAATCAATTCACAGTGTGACACAGAACATTACCATGTGAACACTGTGAAAACCAAACCACAGTGTGAAATCCTCTCCACACTGTTATTAGATTCGAGCGTTTTCACAAAGTCGACTATGTGACCACAATGTGAACACACTGTGGGACACTGTGGTTTTTTTTTCAGTTGGGTACACACACGCACACACACACACACACACACACAAACAAACAAACAGTCTCGTTGTAGCTGAAAGGTCAATCAAATTTTCTGGGTATTATCATCAACTGTACCCGTTCCGCGTTAGGGTACCTCGAAAAGTAGATCATTCAGTCAGGTTCCGAAGAATCGATGTTATTACCAACGTTCTTTTTACCAATCATTTCACGCTCTGCATTGTCCTTGATAGCGTCATTAGATTTCGTAAACTAACCACCTTTTCATACATGTTACACGTCTGGGCAAACTTTGGAAGGTACATGATTAAACAATAAAGAAAATGGGAGCGAAAAACGTTCCTTAAATGTTATGTATTTCGACACGTTAAAATCCAGGATTACAGGGGGAAAGAACACTGTGTCCCGCAGTGTGGTTCCCAATGTAAAATATAGTGTGAACACATCGTGAGCAAAGTGTGAAATCTCTTCACATTGTTAGATTCAAACGTCTTAACACTGTGAACACATTAATCATCAGTTTACTGTATGAAACAGAACATTACTGTGTGAGCTCTCTGTGAAAAGCCACACCACATTCATGACATTATGAAATCATCTTCACACTGTTGAATTCAAGCGTTTTCACGTAGCTGACAATATGAACACATTGTGTACACACTGTGTTCTTTCCAGCAGGAATGATGTATGAAAAAGTCAGAATGAATTCCCCACGATAGCAAAATCCTTGACAGAGGGGTAATACTTTCCTGATTCTAACAGGTGCCTAGGCCTTCGTTCCAGTGGTCATGGTCCAGCAAGTTTACAGTACACGACTTGCACTTATGGGTGACGAAATATGGGCATTTCGACCCCCCTTTCAGAAAAAAAAAAGTTGCAGTTACGACGGTTATCGCAATACATGCTACCGAGTCTTGCCAATGTTAAGGCAAGCAAAAAAAAAAATGTATCTCAACAAAACGCTATGGGATTAATGTTTCAAAGTGTTATCATTCTAACAATTTGATCGACATCAAAATAGTCATATAATAAATTCAAATCATAGTTGTTAATTTTGATAATTCCTTCTCTGTTGAATTGCAATCGCCTTTTGCGATGTATAATTAACAAAGGTTTTAATATGCAGGAGATATTTGGTGAGGATTCGATGTTATCTAGCTCTTAAAGTGAAATGGCTCTTCGTGATCAAGTTTACAATAGTCATCAGCGGTTCGGCACTGCAAGTTAAGGTCTATCATCTAATTATAAAGGCCTATCATCTAAGGCATATCCCCTCAAGCCCATCACCATTTTAAATTGTGTCACAGGCATCATGGAAGGAGTTGTGACTTCATGGCGTATTTTTTAGTTTCCTCGTCAAGATTTTCGATCAATAACTGAAGTGTGATGAAAGTATCATAGTTTAAAGTTGGATTGGCTCATATGAATTATTTTATGCAAAATTGTTTGAGGATATTAAAATTGGCAACATTTAGAATTAATTAGATCAGTAAATTGGTTGCAAATTGGCAACTGTTTCGAATGAAAATTGTGATCAAAATATATATGTTTTATTTTGCTTAAATGAAATATGGTGAAAGTACACCTGAAATTGTTCCCACCCAGCCTGTTGCCAATTTGACCCTTGTACAGAGTGACATATTTTATGTAGTAGCACATTCTTAGACAATGCACCTGACATAGCACCATGCATGTGTAGGCACAGCTAAATGTACAGCTGCTACACACACACATGCACACACGGTAGAAGCCAGGATGGACTGGACCACATGTAGGTTGTAGTGAGCAACATGGATCCTCTTTCTGCTGGAATACTGAAGAATTGGATCCAAAGTACCTTGCAAAAGGCAGGCAAAGAGTTTTCAAGGAATTATGCACCGAATTATGCAAGAAATCATGAATGGAACTAAGAATGGAGTTACACATATGGAAATAATTATGGAATCAAGTGAAACGAAAATGCGAAACTTCGAATAAAGCATAATTCCCGTAGAAACCTTTGTTGGTGTTTTTGTACTGTCGACCACTACAGCCACAGTGAAAACTCTTTGCGAAAACTCTTGGCTGAAAACTATGAACGACAACACCTTCAGTAAAAAACTTTCGCAGCTCGTGCTATGAAATTGCCCTATGATTGAAAAATGAGATCACTACCAGTACGATGAAGGTTGCTTCTGATTAGGAAACTGTTTCATTTACGTGTGACTCTTCCACCATTAAGAGAACTTCATCATGTCGGAAGGAGATGGTAGCAGACGGGATAGAAGACCCACAGAGAAGGGTTTACAACACCAAACAGACGTCACCATGAAGACATGGAAAGATGCCGTTCGACTTTGGAGGAGAAGGGCAAATAAACATAGACAACTTATGGTTGAAGATGACGTCAAAGTCGAGGTGATCAAAGAATCCCGCAACCTAGTGCAAGAGGCTATGGATAAGGCCATTTCCGCGCAAGAACAGCTCACATCTTTAGCTCCTTCAGCAAATACAGATGATGATATTGAAGAGAAGCTGGAAGAGATGGAAGAGGAGCACACATCTTTAATGAGAGAGACCTTGAAGATCATCTTACAGTTGAGAGGAGGAACTCTGTCTTCAAAACCAGGTTCCCGTTCATCGAAAAGAAGAGTTCAGGACTGGATCAACAGTCAAGAATCGTTCTCTTCAAAGGCTAGTTCAGTTGACAAAGAAGTCAGCCCTCCCCCAGTCGAATCAGCGATTAAGATGGAGGACCATACCTCTCCTGTGGAAGGTGCCCCCAAGAACGATGATGTTAAATCTTCACCACAAGAAAAGCAGCCAGCAGACCAGCACAGTACTCACGATGTTCTCGCTAACAGTTTGAAGGAACTGCTCTGCTTTAACAGACTGCCCCTTCCCGAGCCTGGCATATTCGCAGGTAACCCGCTGGACTATACATTATGGAGGAGAAGTTATGATGCCTTGATTGAGCATCGAGGAATTCCCCCTGGAGAGAGGTTTTACTTCCTGTTAAAGTATCTCACTGGTGAGCCGAGATCTTTGGTGCAAGGTTACTCAATGATCGGAGATGCTGCTGGATACAATGAGGCTAAGAGGGCACTGGAACAGAGATACGGAGATCATTTTGTGGTATCCAATGCCTATCGTGACAAGCTTGACTCCTGGCCGAAGATAGGAGCGAGAGATGCAACCGGACTGAGGAGACTTGGAGACTTTTTGAAGCAGTGTGACACAGCTTCTAAGTATGTTCCTCATCTAAGTCATCTCGATGATGAAAGAGAAAACCGGAAGCTTTTGATGAAACTCCCAGATTGGCTGGTCGTGAAATGGAGCAGGAAAGTCGTTGAATGGAGGCAACAGTGGGGAACATTCCCACCCTTCACTGTATTCACTAGCTTCATCGATGAAGAGGCTGTCATCGCTTGTGACCCTGTTACTTCTCTTCAGTCACTGCAGACACCAAAAGATAGGAGGAAATCAGCTGTTTCTGGCTTTCAGCAGACAGGAACCCAGCATCGGAATCAGAGAGATGGATCTGCAGCGAAAGGGCCACCTTCATGCATCTTCTGCAAGGGTCAGCACCACCTAGCCGAATGTTCTTCCTTCAGTGCAGAGACGATGCAGAAGAAAAGACAGGTCGTCAGGGAGAATGGACTCTGTTTCGGCTGCCTTAAGAGGGGACACCTATCAAAGGAATGCAGGAAGAGACAGACCTGCTCGTCTTGTAAAGGAAAGCATCCTACAGTTCTGCATGATGAAGAGTGGAAGCAACGGCAACAGGATGCCAAGAAAGAAAGGGATGTCAAGGAAATGCTGGAATCAAAATCCTCAATGATAGTTCCTGTGTGGCTTTCGCATGAATCATGCCATGAGGACAGATTAGTCTACGCTATGCTGGATACTCAATCAGATACATCATTCATCCTCACAGAAACGAAGGAGGCAATGAGAATTAAAGGAGTTGAGGTGAACCTGTTACTTTCTACGATGACCAAGGCGAATGAGAGAATAGCAAGTGAAAAGGTGACTGGTCTTAAAGTGAAAGCTTTCAACAACTCCAAGAAGATAATCAACCTCCCTCCTACTTACACGAGAGATATTATGCCAGCAGATAGACATCATATCCCCACCCCTGACATGGCGAGATCCTACCAACATTTGTCCAGGATTGCAAACATGATAGCTCCTCTTCAAGATGTTGAAATTGGGCTCCTGATAGGCTACGACTGTGCTAAAGCTCTTGCTCCACGTGCTGTCATCCAGTCTCCTGATGATAGAGGTCCATACGCAGTCCAGACAGACCTTGGCTGGACCATTGTTGGCACAGTGAACGAAGAGTATGCTGACAGTCACGACGATCCAATTGGTGTGAGCCATCGTACAGCAGTGCGAGTTGTGCCTGAAGAGGTTCAGCTACAAGGATGTCGATCAGAAGTGATCTTCGTGCGTCCAACGACAATGAAGGAAGAAATAGCTCCCCTTCATGTCATCCAACTTCTAGAAGCCGACTTCACACCAGATAGGAAACAAAAACCCTATTCACAGAATGACGTGAAGTTCATTAGGATGATGGAGAAGGAGATCCACATCACACAGAGTGGGCATTATGAAATGCCACTGCCCTTCAAAGAAGAAAAGACGCCTTTACTGCCTAACAATAGATCAGTGGCCTTCAAGCGTCTGAACCACCTGAAGAGGAAGTTTGAAAATGATGCCATCTACTACGAGCAGTACGTCCTGCAAATGAATAACCTCATTCAGAAGGGATATGCTGAAAGGGTGATGGAACCAGGCGAATCAGGCAAACGATGGTACATTCCTCATCATGGGGTGCAGGAGCCGAAAAAACTTAGAGTGGTTTTCGACTGCAGCTCACAATTCAAGGGAGAGTGCTTGAATTCCCACCTTCTGACGGGTCCTGATCTGACCAATGCTCTAGCCGGAGTTCTTTGTAGGTTCAGGAAGGAGAATGTCACTTTTATGTGTGACATAAAAGAAATGTTCCACCAGTTTCATGTCAACGAGGAGCACCGTGACTACTTGCGCTTCCTGTGGTGGCCAAATGGAGACTACCATCAAGAGCCTGTTGACTATCACATGAATGTGCATCTGTTTGGGGCTGCCTCTTCCCCTGGATGTTCGAACTATGGCCTGAAACAGATAGCTACAGACAAGGCAGATGAGATAGGTCATGATGCGGCCAGGTTCATCCATCGGGACTTCTATGTTGATGATGGGTTGAAAGCAGTAGCTACAGAGGAAGAGGCCATTGAACTGATTTCAAAAACCAAGAAAATGTGTGAACATGGAGGACTACATGTTCACAAAGTCGTCTCTAACTCTAGGAAGGTACTAGAATCAGTTCCAGTAGATGACAGAGCTAAAGAAGTTAAAGAATTGAACCTTCTACATGACCATCTGCCTATCGAGAAAGCACTCGGGGTTCAATGGTGTGTTGAGTCAGACAAGTTCCGCTTCAGGATGACCTTCCAAGACAAGCCACTGACCAGGAGAGGTGCTCTGTCGACCGTTATGTCAGTGTTTGACCCCCTTGGGCTGTTAGCTCCCCTCCTGTTGCCTGGGAAGCTAATACTGCAAGAGCTGTGCAGGAGTTCCGCTGCATGGGATGATCCACTACCAGACATACTGCAATCCAAGTGGGACAAGTGGAAAGCTGACATTCTCCAACTTGACAGGCTGTCCATCGACAGGTGTTATAAACCCAAAGGCTTTGGAGAAATCAAGAATGCAGAGTTACACCATTTCTGTGATGCCAGCAACTTGGGTTATGGCCACTGTACGTACCTGAGACTGAAAAACGAGAATGGAGAGGTGCGCTGTACACTGGTGATAGGCAAAGCCAGAGTTGCCCCAATCAAGACTGTCACCGTACCAAGGTTGGAACTCACTGCAGCAACCCTATCCGTGAGAATGAGCTCATTTCTTCGTACTGAACTAGATCTCAACATTGACAGAGAGATCTTTTGGACTGACAGTCGAGTAGTCCTAGGCTACATCAAGAACGAGACAAGACGATTTCATGTGTTCGTCGCGAACAGAGTGTGCCAGATCAGAGACGAATCTTCATCTTCCCAATGGAGGCACATTGGCACAAAAACAAATCCAGCCGACGGTGCTTCAAGGGGACTGACGATCGATCAAATTGAAGCATCAAAGTGGTTCACTGGTCCAGACTTCCTTTGGGAAAAGGAAATCCCAGACGAGACGAAAGAGGAAGCTGTCCTTCTTCCTAAAGATCCTGAAGTGAAGTGTGAGACCCATGCCTCTTTGCAGAAAGTAAACGGTCTGGAGCTTGAAAGATTTGATCATCTATCCAGCTGGTATCGAGCAAAAAGAGCTGTGGCGAACTGTCTTCGTCTCAGATCGCACCTACGGAAACGTTGCCAAGCACGACGGGACGAAAGAGATGGAAAATGGGATTCCAAGAAGGTTGTAATGGAACCGCTGTGTACCGAACTACTGCTTCAAGCGGAAAAAGAAATCATAAAGCTGATTCAAAGAGAGACCCTTGGTGAAATGAAAGCAGTAGAGGGTAATGAACGTCACAGCAAAAGAGAAAAAAGACGTCATTGCAAGGCCGCTAACCGTCTGCATCATCTTGACCCCTTCATAGATGATGATGGCATCCTACGAGTGGGAGGACGTCTGAGAAGGTCGGACATCTCATTCGAAAGCAAGCATCCTGCCATCTTACCTCAGACACATCTCACCAAGTTAATCGTATCTCAGTGTCATGCCGATGTTGCTCACGGAGGAAGGGGTATGACAATCAACCATCTCAGAACGAAGGGATTTTGGATCTTGGGTTGCAGCAACTTCGTCGCAAAGTTCATCTTCCAATGTGTGACATGTCGTAGACTCAGACAACCACCGCAACTACAGAAAATGGCGGACTTGCCCAAAGACCGTCTTACCCCTGCCCCACCATTCACGTATGCCGGAGTTGATTGCTTTGGGCCGTGGTTGATCAAGGAAGGCAGAAAGGAACTAAAGCGCTACGGACTGATCTTCACGTGTATGGCATCCAGAGCCGTGCACATCGAAGTTCTGAATGCTCTCACCACGGATGCCTTCATCAACGCTCTGAGGCGGTTTATCTCTGTGAGAGGCCCTGTAAAGCAACTGAGGTGTGACAGGGGAACCAACTTTGTAGGTGCCGAGGCAGAATTCAAGCGGTGTGCTGAATCCAGTGAGGGTCAAGTAAAGGACCTTCTTCTCAAGGAAGGATGCGACTTCATTGCCTTCAAATTCAATGTACCTGCTTCAAGCCACATGGGCGGAGTGTGGGAACGGCAAATACGTTCCATACGTCAAGTCCTAGATGTCCTGCTCCATCAGGCGGGTCAGCAACTAGACGACGAGTCCCTGAGGACCTTGATGTGTGAGGCAGCAGCCATCGTGAACAGTCGCCCGTTAACCACTGAATTTCTGAATGAACCTACTCATCCAACTCCACTGACTCCTAATCATCTGTTGACTCAAAAGACGAAGATCATCCTTCCACCTCCGGGAAGCTTCTGCCGTGAGGACGTCTATGCGCGGAAACGCTGGCGAAGAGTCCAGCACTTAGCTAATGAATTCTGGAGTCGCTGGAGGAAAGAGTTCCTCAATCTGCTGCAGGCGCGGCAGAAATGGACCAAGCCACATCGCAACATGGAAGTAGGAGACGTAGTGATTATCAAGGATGATAACTCTCCGAGAAATTCATGGCCTCTTGGAAGAATTGTTGAGGTATATGAATCGAAGGATGACTTGGTTCGTAAGGTGAAACTTGCAGTAGGGGACACGAAATTAGACAATAAGGGAAAACGAAAGGGCCCAGTGACTTACCTTGATCGCCCCATTCACAAGCTGGTTCTCCTCGTTTCTAATGTAGACCAGGAATAATTCCCAGCCAAAGAGCCAACAGGACTGAAATTTAAGACTATTTGAAATAGACTGAGCCTCAAATGGACAAATTTCAGACATTTGTGATGATTGGAACTCCAATTCACCATCAGGAACTTAATTTGGTGAAAAATCCAACTTACAGACTGAACTCAAGAATACCAATAAGTATTTAATACATTCCATTGTTGTGGTGAAGTCAAAAGACAATGGATGCTCATTGGAAGAATATAAAGTGTGTGAACTTCCCATTTAAATGCTTCCTTTTTGTGTTTAGGGTCTGAATTCAAGACTATACCATTTTTGTGTACTACAATGAGACTAAATATAAAAGATTATATATCAATTGGTCAAGAATATCTCATGTGTTCTACATGTACCTTGTTCATGTTATAAAGGTTACCACGAAATTGCATTTATGTTGTACTCTCAAAAGGGTATGAAATTGAGACGATAATTAGTAAGATATGACAGGTAAACATTGCACGATTTAATTTTGAGCAGAATAACACGTAAATTTGAGAGTCATAAGGAAAGGGTTGATGAGATGTAAATTCCCCCTCTTTGTGTGTATTGAGTATGCATGCAATTTAAGCCAAAGGTACAGTTTTATTTAAAACAATTGGAAATATGCATACTTATGAATGTGTGTACTTGCAGTTTCATCATTTAAGAAATATGAGTCATGAAACTACTCAATTTTCTAAGTGGCAGAAATGGTTTTTCAATTATAGTGAATTCGAGTTGAATTCAGTCAGTTTAATAGGAGTGCATTGAATGTTCGCATGTGTTTATCTACAAGTACTAGTATTACATGCATTCAATGATATGTCACAAGATTGCTCAATTTGGCAATTCTATGAAATCGTGTCATGTTAAAGATAATCAGGAGTATCTGCAGTTTGATTTCATTTTTGAATGAATGTGTTAAGGGTAAATTAATTCTTAATTTAAAGGAGCCATGTGATGAAAGTATCATAGTTTAAAGTTGGATTGGCTCATATGAATTATTTTATGCAAAATTGTTTGAGGATATTAAAATTGGCAACATTTAGAATTAATTAGATCAGTAAATTGGTTGCAAATTGGCAACTGTTTCGAATGAAAATTGTGATCAAAATATATATGTTTTATTTTGCTTAAATGAAATATGGTGAAAGTACACCTGAAATTGTTCCCACCCAGCCTGTTGCCAATTTGACCCTTGTACAGAGTGACATATTTTATGTAGTAGCACATTCTTAGACAATGCACCTGACATAGCACCATGCATGTGTAGGCACAGCTAAATGTACAGCTGCTACACACACACATGCACACACGGTAGAAGCCAGGATGGACTGGACCACATGTAGGTTGTAGTGAGCAACATGGATCCTCTTTCTGCTGGAATACTGAAGAATTGGATCCAAAGTACCTTGCAAAAGGCAGGCAAAGAGTTTTCAAGGAATTATGCACCGAATTATGCAAGAAATCATGAATGGAACTAAGAATGGAGTTACACATATGGAAATAATTATGGAATCAAGTGAAACGAAAATGCGAAACTTCGAATAAAGCATAATTCCCGTAGAAACCTTTGTTGGTGTTTTTGTACTGTCGACCACTACAGCCACATGAAGATACGATCGATCCAGTTCACCTTCATAAACATAAGGATTGAGAGAATGTAGCAATATTAGTAGAACACATCATTGAAAGTTTGAGGAAAATCGGACAATCCGTTCAAAAGTTATGAATTTTTGAAGTTTTTGTGCAGTAACCGCTGGATGAGAAGACTACTGCAGTGTGTGAATAACTTAGATGTCACATGCGTACAACAATATAAGGAAAATATAAAGAGAATTTCACAAAATTTCATCTTATGAAAAAAGTTCACATTCCCCCGACTCGTTACCGACAAATGTTATGGGTAATATCATTCCTCCTGACTTTAGAAAGAGCCAAGTCAAGTGCTCTTTTATTATGTGAAAAAAGTGAAAATATGTTGAATTTTCTTTATATTTTCTTTATACTGTTGTACGCATATGACTCACAAGCTGTAGTAGTCTCCTCATCCAGCGGTTCCAACACAAAAATTTTAAAAATTCATAACTTTTGCATCGATTGTCCAATTTTCCTCAAACTTTCACTGATGTGTTCTACTAACATTGTTGCATTCTCTCAATCCTTATGTTTATGAAGGTGAACTTGTCCTTTAAGTCTACGTTTGAATATTGGACAGAAAAGGGAATCGAAAGAAAAATAGAGAGGAAGTTATTGAAACAGCAAACCGACAGTTTGAGGATATTTTAGGAGGAGCTGACTCAAGACACGTCTCCCCAAGGGGGAGAAGGGCCAGAGGGGGAGGGGAAGGGGTGGGGGTGGGGGTAGGGGTCAGATCTTTAACGGAATTAGAGCGTGCAGTGAAAAGTGGATCGGCAGCCTGGCTTTTAATTTCTCGCTTGCAATCAACACCATTTCTTCGGCATTGACCCTGGACTTCGCTGTAGTCATATTTGAGAGTTACTTTCCGTCAATTCATTGTCTTGTTTTATAAATTGATGATAAAATACTTACACGTTCACATTCTTCCTGCGACAACACTGAGACTTTGTGCCATGATCCTACATATCGTTTGCTTTTAGCCACATTTGAACTGAGAACCACCTCAGAATCAATGAAAAAGAAGAGATTATGCATTTCAAAGTAACAGACTGTATTCACCTTTCAATAACTTGTACAGGTCATTATGTTCTCCATCTGAAGGATGTAAGCCTCACGTGTAAATAACCATGCATGCCTGGATTTGAGATCTTATCTTTCTTTTTTTCCGATAGGAAATTGCTAAGATCTCAAAAAAGCCTGGGTGGGAGGTTACTACAGGCATCTATCAGGTTCGAGACTGCCCCTCGGCAAGAGCTACTATTTGTGGCAGATTACCTTCATTTTTTTCCCCATCACTTCTCTCCTCCGAAGTACACGTGTACACATTGTTCTTCACCGTGTTGTGAGATTATAATCTATTTCCAACCATATCCGATTTGTAAACAATGTACTTGATCACATGACTTTTGGAAAGCTGGGCAAAGCATGCTGGGAAGAGAATTGGGAGATGCGTAACTAAGATTCCACCCCACTGAGAATAATGCCGTTCGCTTGATTTTTTTTTTATAGGGAGGGGTGAAGCATTTAAAACATTCAGAATCGACAGGACGAAATCTGACAGAGGCAACCTGAAACTTTTTTTTTTCATATTTTCTGACGTATTTCTTATTACGTCCTCAATGAAAAGGTTCTGAATCAACATACGCATTAACGACGAACGTGGTTTAATATTGCAATATGCCCTTTAATAGTAAGGAGTATAGTACGTGTAATGTTTACGTAACGATATGTTGATAAAGAATCAAAATGCTCAAGTGCGGCATTGTTATTATAAGAAGTGATGAAGTCAGAATATTCACTTCGTGTATTTTCTACAAATCGATTTCCTTGTGGGTTTTTTTTTTTTTTGTTATTAATTTAGGCATGAACATGGCTGATTTCCAGGCAAGTACAACATGATAGAAAGGACAGTCCCGATGGCATCATTCATGTTTGGAGGCTCTCATCATTTTCACAGATCGGTCATTGACCTTTCGCACTACATTCTTTTCAAAGGATTTCCTATCCACTCGACGTTCCTCACATGGGATGTCCTGTATTCAAAACTGTGAACTTAGAAATGAGAAGAGAACATGAAACAATCCCATAACGCCTAAAAGTCTCAAGTGTTATATTCCACCTCTTCTCCCCACGGTCCCCCCCCCCCCTTCTCTCTCTGTGTGTGACTTAGAGTTTTGCAGGATTAGCTGATTTCTTGTCGATTGTTCAGTTAGCTTGGGAATACAGGGGAAGGAGTGTGCCGTGTATGCGTTGCCTGCCCAATTTACGCCTCATTTCTGGCGCCAAAAATAGCACGAGTGAGTGTCATTTTTAGCGACGCGAAGGCAATCGAAAGGGCGCTGGTAGGTTAGAATGAAGTCTGAAAATCAGAATCAGAATCAGAAAATCAAGAGAACTCGAGAGGGAGAATGAACGCAATGAAACTTTACAAATTACCACACGGTCTTTTCTATAGCGTAATTGCAAATCAGTGTGCTATCGAAATTCAATTCGATTAGCATAAACCAAAGGAAGTGCTCAGAAGAAATTCGCTGTTCTTGCTTTTACGATGAATGTCTTATTTTAAACACAGAATACCAAGTCATTAAGATTGAAGCATTCTGAATTTCTGGTTTCTGAAATAACAATATTTCTTTTACTCATTTCGAGCTTTGATACTAACATTATATAACATTATTCAGCAGGAAATTTCACATGAGTACAATACAAAGCTGATCAGGTAACGTTGATTCTTTCTTTGGTTCCTTGCCCCCTATCCTACCTCATCTTTAATTTGACTTCAGTGAATTAAAAAAGACAAAACTCAGACCGATACTGTCATGACTGAGTTCATCAGAATAAGTAACAACCAAAAGGCGATGACATTCTAAAGTTTACATACTTTCTGAAAACTAATTCATTAGTCGCCACTTCCCCTTGCTAAATGGGCTATGCCTTAATCATCTTAAAACCCATTATACAAAAACATTTTTGCCAATTATGATTCTGTAACATAAGCCCCTTTTATCCTCAATCTTATCATCAATCGGTTTTCACAGCACAATGGTTGTAACGATTAAAATATTTTCCCCATCTTAATCAAATTTAGCTCAAAGAAATTTAGTGGGGATTTCTGTGCATGTAAGCCTTATCATTTACATATTTTGAAATATCTGTCTGATTCCCTTTGACTTTTTGCTTCTGATATATTTATCTGACATTTTTCAAATAGCATTCATAGACTTGCTGTCGAAGAGTCAAATCAAATGCTTTAAATCGTCATATATAATCGCTTCCCTTGGTTGATAGCTACACACACTACTCGCCATGTTGCGGTAGATGTTCCCTTCACAGATGAGAAGATGGGATATAATAATAATATGTGGGTTATATTTGGTGGGGGGGGTAGAGAGGGAGGGGTAGAGGCGAGTTATTACATAGATATAGAGAAATTGGAAATTGAAATGTTCTTGACACATATTTTTCTCTCTTTGGTCCAGTTTTGCTTGACCTGAGGCCTGCTCTGATTGCTTTTATTCCAACTTCCGACTTCTGAAGGCTATGTACCGTCAACACGTCGCAGCCCTGTCACATCGTCATAATACTCTATCGCAGCAGGTGTATAGAACAACCACGAGACGCATCGTTCATCATTTCCCTTTCATCTTCTCTTTAAGTTTTTATCCTTTTTTTTCTGTGTTTCGAGGGAACTTGAGATAACTGTACTTTTGTGGGGTTTTTCCTTGTCAAGAATAACCAATGGATTCGCGCGAATGTCATATCCGTGATTGTGTACATTGAATTATGCTGTTTGCATTTTTGAATACAGTCATCTAGAAATGTTTTCATATTAAATGTATGGGGCTCATTCATCATTACGGTATAGAATGCATTCAGTAATTGACGAGCTTGCTTCCAAAAGGCGCTAAATTCATTGGAAGATGATGGATTTAGCGCCTTTTCGAAGCAAACTCTTCAGTTATATTGAGTTTATTTGCAATGTGATGGACTATGAATGTCTTGATACCACGTTTCCACGTTTTATATTTTGACGACTTTATACTTAAATACAACTATTTTTTCAGCGTTAAATTGATTGCCTTTACTTCATCTCACATAATAACCTTCAAACTGAATACTAAGGCATGATTTGTGGTTTAAGAGAAAGGATGGGAGTGGGGGACACATCCCTGTTGACCTCCCGAGGAAAATAGAAGGGCAGCCTGACCCATTCTATATCCAAAGAATAACTGGAAATTTTAGCCTTTCTGCTTATTCGACGTTTCATTTGAAATCATGCTCCATGTTTAAGGCTTCTCTTGAATTATTAAAATCCTTTTCGCCACAAGAAAAAAAAATAGAAGCAATTAAATCACAGTTACGTTGACAATTAAAAACTGCCCATTTTATCCTTCTGAAATTATCACTTTGTATAGAACACCGTGATGTTTATTACCTCTTACGTTTCTTTCCGTCATTATCTGGGGAAATCCCGAATCTTTCTAAACGTTTCAAGCAAATTTGTCGCAAATTTGTTAAATCATTCTGCATTTGCTTTGAGGGACCATCATTCTAGCCTATCTTAGGTGACATTCCATGGGATTTCAATAAAATGTTTTGGTTACCTAATATTTAGGCATGCAAAATTTGGTTACAGCTCGTTATTCAGAAGGTTCGTTATTTCGAAGATTCTTTAGTCCGAAGGTTCGTTAATCCGAAAATGAAATAGGGTTTGTTATTCCGAAGGTTCATTAATCCGAAAATGAAATAAGGTTCGTTAATCCGAAAATGAAACAAAGCTCGTTGTTCCGAAGGTTGTTTACGGACCCTATATCACTTCGGATCAACGAACCTTCAGAATAACCAACCCTATTCATTTTCGGATTAACGAACCTTCGGAGTAACGAACCCTATCTCATTTTCGGATAAACGAGCCTTCGGAATAGCGAACCCTATTTCATTTTAGGATTAACGAACCTTCGGAATAACGAAGGTTCGTTAATCCGAAAATGAAACAAAGCTCGTTGTTCCGAAGGTTGGTTACGGACCCTATATCACTTCGGATCAACGAACCTTCGGAATAACCAACCCTATTCATTTTCGGATTAACGAACCTTCGGAGTAACGAACCCTATCTCATTTTCGGATAAACGAGCCTTCGGAATAGCGAACCCTATTTCATTTTAGGATTAACGAACCTTCGGAATAACGAACCTTCGGAATAACGCCACAAATGTTCGGATTAACGAACCCTTTTTTATTTTCGGATTAACGAACCTCTAGGTATAGGAAATTTGTGTGTTTCGGATTAACGAATCTTCGGAATAACGAACCTTCGGAATAACGAACAGCACCCGCAAAATTGATATTTCGCCGCCGAATAAAGCTTGGTTGCCCGTGTGGGAACAAGTTCCAGTTACCTGCACGAAAAAGAGCTGTATTCGTTTTGTGGGTTGTTGTATAAAGTAAAAGATCACAACCGAGGTTAACTGCCAACTGCTATTATGACATTTTCCTTTGGTCAGCGCTGTCAGAAGACCCAATTTCACTTGATCTCTAATTCCCGCACGAAGTTTGTAAATATTTCCTTTTTGCCCGAAGGCTATTTTACAAACCAGGAAAGAATACCAAACATGGCTGCGTTAAGAAGATTTCTTTCCTTTCTCAAGGCAATAACTTTCAAGGCGTGGTCCTGTCTTCCTGTTTTTATGGTGTTTACTGAATCGAAGAATTTGTTGTTGAATATTGTTACTTGTTTGTCTCCTTTTATGTTTCTCTGGTCAAAAATCGTCAGTTTTGTGGATAAAGCTTTTCTTCCGGTTCGAGAGCTGGGACTGAAGAGCCGACAACTTGTCACTGTATCATCATGATTGATTGTCTGGTATTAACGTTGTCGATTTCACTGTCTACAGTCTTCGCTGTCTTCTTCCTGTTTACCAAAAACGGTGAAGGTTTGTTACACGTGTTTACAATGCATCAAATGAACCCGTCATGTATTACGCATGGAACTTCAGTTCCATCCTTGAAGTGGAATAGTCCTAAACATCAATTTGAAATGTTTCATCTGTTTCCTCCTTTTTCGCAAGACAAAATGTTTTTGCATCGATTCCTGCTAGCTGCTATTCGAGTGTACTATAACAGTAAGTTATGGTTTGGAGCTGTTTCAGTTATTATTATTATTATTATTATTGCGTCTGAACAGGTATTTCCGACTGCTCGGCAAGCACTGTTTCCGCCTTTTTGTTTCTAGAGGTCTTTCATGAAGAATTTATTCTCATTTTTGCACGTAAATCATTATGATAAAAGAAGTCAGCTAGGTGAAATGCGAGAGAGCACCCGTATGTAAACCGCATCCTCTTTATATTTTTAGATCCAAATTTGGATAAGAAGAAATTTTAGGAAAAAAACGAAAACGGGGTTGCACTCCCTGACTTATTCCCTCTCTCTCTCTCTCCCTCTCTCTCTCTCTCTCTCTCTCTCTCTCTCTCTTCTCTCTGTCTCTATCTATCTTTCTGTCTCTCTCCCTCTCAAGTACTATCAATCAGAAGGCAACCTCAGATGGTGTTAGTGGTCTAGGTCATTGCCCGTTGAATTATGAACCCTTAATCTTTTGATATCGAAAAGGTTTTACCCCGGCAGCTTGTTGTTTCGATCTCCGTTTTACTTTCGGTTTAGAACGATCCAAGAAAATTTCGCCTGGGGTACTAGATAGAATATCTTCATATGAAATGAGTTGAATAACGAGCTATTATTTGTCAACATCACTTGAGGCGTGTGATAGTTGGAAGAAATCCTACTGGAAAAAAACACAGTGTCCAACAATGTGTTCACAGTGTGTTCACGAGTTCATAATTGATAGTCGGCTATGTGAAAACGCTCGAATTTACCAGTGTGAAGATGATTTCACATTGTGGTGTAGTTTTCACAGAGTGTTCACATAGTAATGCTTTGTTTCACACTGTGAAATGACGACTCACATTGTGTTAACACTGTTAAAACGCTCGAATTTAACAGTGTGAAGAGATTTCACACTGTGTTCACAATGTTTTCACACTGTGGTTCTCACACTGTGGGACACTGTGTTCTATCCAGCAGGGAAGAAAGCATCGCGGCATCAGATGGCTGAAGGGGAGAGCAGATTAGCTTATAAGGACGGCTGGAGAGTATTGAGAAGCTATCGTGAGCAATACAACAACGTTGTAACATCCGGTAGGATGTTGTAGCCTGGTTGTACCATAGGTGTGATAGGACTGTCCTTCCACCATTGAATTGTGCTTTCCTTGAGCATACATAACATCTTGGTTCTACCATTTTCCGTACGGTTTATGCACCATACTAAAGCTGTTATTGAACCAACACTGAACCACGGTACCTCCACAGAGACATTGCACCTTTAAGATCCTCCGTAGACGTGCTTTATACCTCATAAGAGTTATTGTATCATGATGGGGCAGTTGAAACAACAAAGATCTACACAACCGTGAACAAGATTGCAACAGCTAGTGCCCATTTTTATTTTCGACTCTAACACCTTTGTTTGCCGTGATGCAATACTGCGAGTTAGCGTTCAAACCGTCCTTGAACTGTAATACACCACTATGACAGTATAGAGCTAAAGTCCGACTAAATGAACCTGCATGATTATGGACCTCCTGTTCTATGATGGAGCTACTGCTCCCGAACGAGCTTCTGCACCAACAAGGTGCTACCGTACCATCATTTGGCTATTGCACCACCAGGGGTTCACTGTACTGAAAGGTTCAAGCTACCGTACCACGTTTGAGCCAAGGCACCACCATAAATCCAGCGCACCAAGGAGCTGTACAGTTGTACCAGGTGCACCACGACGATTATGCTGTACCTCTTGCTTTCGATCTACTGGCCATCTGCTGGTCATTTGTGGCCAGGGTAACTTCTAAATGAATGTTATTAATGCACCACTGTTTTGGGTCGCGTACTATCTTAAAGGTAGTCCTATTAGAATATGTAAATGGAGTATGTTTTGTGTGTTATATTTTCTATTATGTGAGTTTATGTATATTTGTTTATGTTTCTTTGGATTTTATTTGGATATAGAGTGCCTATTTTAAATATCACACTATAATTCATAGAATATAAACCTCTATATTTTTGTTATAGATACTATGGCACACGTTGACGTGAATCAAGTACAACTGTCACAATGTAGTGGTATTTGGAAATTTTTTTAGTCCGGTACGGACAAAAATGAAAAACGTCAGTAACATGAAGAAATGGAGCGTATCCATAAATAAGTATTCATTTGTGCCTAATGTGTAACTAATCGGGGTATATATCGTGTCCAGTCAAGAGGCCTTTCTGGCTGACTGATAGTAATTACACGGTTCAAATACTGACAAGCAGGCACGTTGAAAATTGATCAGACAGACCAGGGCCCTGGACAGACGATAGGTGAGAAATGGGGCAGACGACACACATGTGGTTGTAATTATTATTCAGTCTGCACAAAGCTTGACCTGCAGGTTTGTTATCAAGGTAGTAGTTTTGTTGTTGTTACCGAACATGCCAAACTTCGCGCGCGTTATTGACTGACGCTGAATCTGCAGGTCAGAAAGTGTAATACTGGATATTTAGAGTCATTTGAATTGTGGGTCTTGTAAGGTCGCGTGCCATTTTGATGCGATATTTTGTTTAATTTCCGTTTGGTTTGATTGTTTATATTAATCTTGTCAAAGTTTTCATAAATAACTGACATGTCCGGTGAATGGCATGTGAAGTTGCCCCGAAGCCCCGAAGTCGACCCCGTAGTAAACACCTGGTTGAAATCAAGATGCCAAAGGTTCGTGTCCGGTGGACCGCTTGATCATCTGATAACTTTCGTCGTTCTCACCTGTGTTTTGTTTGCGTTAGTTTTTTGCTTGCTTGTTTATTGTATTTGTTTTGTATAAAGTCCGCTACTTCTAATATACAATTCATTTGCTAATGTGTAAGTTAGTAGGTGCAATTTTGAATATGCATCATTTTAGCGTAAATTTTATTTGTGTATCGCGTATTTATTGATTTGATGTATTTTAATCCACAAGCAATTCGATTACTTTTATCGCGATTCATTTGAAGTAATGAATAATTCATCTATCTATCTATCTATCTATCTATCTATCTATTCCTCTGTTTCATATCTATCTATCTATCTATCTATCTATCTATTTTCCCCTTGTTCATACCCAGCTCCTGATCTCTGATCTCTGATCAGCCGATTTTATATCCGGGTCAGGTAAGATGAAAGCAAATTAAAGCGATATGCATAAAACCAGTTTTGCATTATAAACTACAAAAGATCAACCTTCGCATCTTTTTTCTTTTCCAGCGCAATTAGCTTTGTTGCAGTCAGATCAAAGAAGAAAACGGAAGACGTTTTATCAAATTGGAATCAAAGTGAAAAAAACTATTGAATTTCAAAGATTCATTGGTCGGATGGTGATATCGGTCGCAGGTGATGACGTCATCACTTGGCAAATCATGGTCAATGATTAAGCAATTACAACCCTATCCAATGTAAGAGCCATCAGTGTTTAATAGTGTGTGTGCTAGTGTGCCTGTGTGTGTGCGTGTGTTTACTTCATGTCAAACAGGAGTGTGTATTTCCGTGTTTCATATCAATTTCATTAACATGTTAAGAGAATTACATTTTAGGAGGTGGTCCCCATTTTATCAAAAGATAAAATCGATTTTAAATTTCCTCACTACACAGGCTGCCATAGACTTACAGTTGAAATAAACTATATAATCAATTTTAACTCTTCATAAAACAGGGCCCAAAGACCCCGTTTTATCAAAAGATATAATCGATTATAAATTTCCTTACCACACAGGCTGCCATAGACTTTATAGAAATCAACTATATTATCAATAATAACTCTTCATAAAATAGTGCCCAGAACTGGAGCCTTCTTAACGTCACCTAAACTGAGTCATTTATCTTGAGAACTGACAAAATAGGGCCTATCTTTGAACTTAAACCTCTAAATATTGACAATGTTGACTTTCCGATAAACTGCTATGTATGATAACTCTAATGACGTGTCTCGAAGCATTTGTCATGACGGTACTGTTAACAGTGAATAATTACATCCAAGATTAACACATTTGAGTTGAGATTTCTTTTTCTCCATACATGGTACGTTTGTGTGTTTAGCTATGCCTAAGCCTGGACTATTTAAAGTCCACAATCGCAAAAGTGTACCGATTTCATTTTATTTTGAGTGATGAAAGACTATTGACTAATCCCAAACATCAACATTTATTCGATTCAACAAAACGAGACAAGGACGAACACTGCACAGACAAGAACCTTTTTCTGCCAACCTCGCCGATGGCCTGGAATGAACAAGAATGAATCACAATGGTCATCGAGGTTGTTTTTACTCTTATCGGAATAAACCTTTGATACTGGAACTAAGATACGTTTGGAATCGTCTTTGTAGGAATGGTCGTTGACATCTCTCTCGTGCGGTCTAACCTTGCCAAGCAGGGAGCAAGAATGCTAGTGTTCAATCTGAAGAACGAGTCTTTCAAGGGGTCCATACAAAATGGCGTCACCCCGGGGCTGCCTTACTTTTTTTTCTGAATTCCTCCCGTACGAGAGCTGCATTTTACAGCTTTCCAATCGAGAGAATACTCTTATAACAAGAGACGAAGACCAATAGTCAAACACAATACGAACAAATTGTGGCAAGGTATTTTCAATTTTGTCCCAATTGGATGTTTGAAGGGATGGAACAGACCCAGACGATGCTCCGGATTCGAAGCCATGAGAGGGGCGGGAGAGAAACCATTAAGCGAAGGTCCCCAGAGGACTGGTATAGGAGTTTACTTATGGAAGGGTGTGTAGTAGATGGGTATTTTACCTAGAGTTATGCAATGACTCTCTGGTGTTTAAGATATGTCATAAGATACCTATAGACATCGCATGATGTCAGATTCATCTTTTATTGGTCTATGATGGGACATGGAAATTTAGTTTTCATTGGCAATTTATTGCAGAATGATCATGACAACACGAACACATCTTACATCACAATTACTCATTTCGATGAAAGTTACGATGAACACAATCAGCACCCGAGAAATATTTTACACAATTTCTGACGGAATATAAATCACTTGGAAATATAATATCAATTATATTCCTCGTACCGGTCAAGTGACAAAATTTTGATGTCCTAGTTTTTAAGTTTTTGTTGATCTAATTTGCTACTTGGTGTTAGCGAAAAGAAAAACCAAAATAAAATAAAATCATATTCTTCATCCCACGGGGATTTGAAAAGGGCAATATTCGAACACCTACCAACAAAGTTGTTTTAAGCAGCTCATTATGCACATGAAGGGTTAGCTAAGGGCGTGATTATGACTTTATAAGCTTCGTTTTTAACCAATCACAGAGTGTGTCATAGGTAATTCACGTGGAGAATGATAGTAGTAAGGTCTTCTAATTTATTCAGGGTAGTCTATTCAGTGTTGCCACGGCTCTACCAGGGGGCCCTGCCATTATTAGCCTTTCGAGTTGCTAGGTACACCCATTTTATACCAATGCGTTGAGAGGGACATGGCGGGTAAAATTATCTTGCCCAGGGACGTAATGCACTTGATGGGATTCGAACCCGGAACCTCCGACGGAATGTCAAGAGTTCCACCTACTATGCCACAATGCCCCCATGATAATGTCAGAGGTTTTAGTGGGCCGAGGTAAAGTCTACAGCACGCACACTTCGGTACAGGAAGTACACAGTCAAATCGCAAATACAGTGAGTGAGAGGGAAAAGAGAGAGAGAGAAAGGGTATATGTGTCATTATATTTCATGACGCAGCATTGTAGTGTATGATCAAGGTCTTCCATCTCAAACGATATGTTTGTCAGCAAGTCTTGTCTGTGATCAGTGTGAAGCTCTTGGCGGGAAATTGGCGTCCAGAAGCCGACAGTCTCTCCCACATATCCTCTCAATGAGGTTTGGCGACGTTGGCAGAAAGCACGAAGCGCAATGAGATTGGCGGAAAACGGAGATAGCATTACGTCGGGAAATGTCGTAAGTAGGCGATCATCGCGTTTAAATTACAACGTGGGATTACAGAAATTACACATCAGAAATTATTGCGAAGGTAAGGTTTTTTTTGGGGGGGGGGGTGTTTTTTTTTTTTTTTTTTTTTTTTTTTTTGCTGATGGTGGATAGCTGCCTCTGGTGGACTAACCGCAATACTTATGGATACGACGATTATGTTTTAGTAATATACACTATGACATCATTTCAGGGTTCAATAAACTGAAATAATTTCCCGAGTTTTCCAGCTCCACTGGGGATCCATGTCTAGCGACGCCTTTCACAATTTTAGGGGTGTCTTCTTTACAGATGAATATGTCTGTATACTTGGGTCTGTTTATTACTCTTTCTCTCTCTTTATCATTTACCTGTCAACCCATCTATCTATCTGTCTATCATCTATCTATCTCTTTCTATCTATCTATCTATTCATATGTATATCCATTTATCTATCTACATGATTATATCTATCTATCTATCCATCTATCTATCTATCTATACATACATACATATATACGTACATCCATCTATCTATCTACATGATTATATCTATCTATCTATTTATTTATCGATATATCTATCTATCTATCTATCTACCTATCTATCTATCTATCTATCTACTATCTATCTATCTATCTATCTATCTATCTAGTTATCTATCTTTGTAGAACGTTATTTCTTTATCTCACTATATTGAGTCTGCTTAACCAGTCTGACTTTTTCGCCTTCCATGTGCTACACATTGAAATTTTCCCATCTAACTATAATTATATTCATGAGAGTACCTATTTCCTAAATATCCCCTCAGGCACACACTCCGTCTCCTTCTCTTTTTTCATTCTTCCTTTGTCTTCCTCTTTATGAATCTTACATCGGGTTGCCTTTCTGTTCCTTAGTCTCAACCATCTTGACTTGCTACGAGTCGTCTTTTAGTAAGTCTGGAGCTGCTTGCCATCTCAAGAGTTCTGCTATAAGGGTTGTTCTGACATTAAAGGGATCGTATAGTTTTGGTTGAGACGTAATTTCAGATTTCTAATACTTTTTGGTGAGATAATGAGAAAGTTCTTATGAAATATGAAAGAACATGTAATTCCAAGAGGAATTCAACGTATATTTGATGAAAATTGCTTTTTAAAATGTCTGAGATATCCAAAACAGAGCGATTCAATAAAGTGTGGGACCCACATTTTATTACGATCGCTTTGTTTTACTTTGTTTTTGGATGTTTCAGTCATTCCAAACCCGATTTTCATCAAATAAACTTTGAATTCCTCTCAAAATGGTATGCTCTGTACTATTTCATAAGTGTTTTCTTGGTATCTCACAAAAAGTTAAAAGCCCAATTCTCATCTCCACCAATACTGTACTATCCCTTTCATCATAATCTCTGTGCTAAAATTTGGGCTCCCCCATCACACAGACGAAAGAGGGGAGAGGGAAGAAGTGTGCCATTGGTGCGAAACACTGGTCGGATGCTGGGGTCTTATCGGTCTAAAGCAGGGGTGTAGTAGCGGTGAGTTCTTTAAACCTCCACCCTCACCATCTTCCCCTCCCTCTCTCCATTGTTGAGACTCCCTGTCTATGTTAATTTCCTGCGAAAACCTCAGAACTGCACATGTATGTAATACTTGGAATTATAAATGTACATATGTATATATATATATATGATATTTATGTACAATGACCATAATGAGAGAAACATGTTGATATATATGCTCTCACTCTAATTTCGTTGATCCCCTAACACCCCCCCCCCCTTCTTTCCCTCTCCTGCTCTCCCTGCTGATAAAATCACCTCTCTTATATTGATTTATTTCACTGCTCACAGGTACATCATTCGGTAGGTCTGAGTAATGTTATACAAACTGTCATCAGCGAAATTTGTCAGTCATCTTAAAAATAGCCATTTGCTTTGGTGTCAAAGTCCCAGCCTTCTATATCAAAGTGTCGTTTTATTTATGCTTGCTTACTCAGTAGTTAAGCCGTACCACAGATGAGGCAACATTACACGTACTCTCACACGTACACAAACGCTACACGCGCGATGAAGCGAAAGAGTTCATACATTAAAAAACGAAAACGATAACAGTCACGTGACCTGAGAGGCTACCCCTCATGTCCTGGGCAGCTAATATGATTTAACAATTCCCGATAGTCAAACATTGATTATAACTTTAAAAGATGAAGCATTCGACCGTCGAAATTCTTTCCATCTTTATTTGTCCTCATTTCCACGTTTTTGCTGACTTATGATACTCAATTTATTTATTCATATCAATTTATATCCTTCGTCGTGAAATTGTTGTATGTACCTCACCAGCAAATTACAGTTATGACGTCACAAACACTGCAATATCTGTTCACTTTTGGCTCATTATGATGCAAATTAAAAGATCCGCAGTCATGCCACAGTCGGGTGCAAATCTGCGTCAGAGTGACCAAGTTCAGATGGGAAAAAAGGTTCATTTTAGAGAATTTTCCGTTTGTAGCCCTGATAATGGACTTGCACTTTGCGTGTGTGTTACCGCTTCCCCTGTGGGAATACCTTCCCTCTATCAAAACGTACATATTTCACTTTACTGTAAATTCCTGAAAAATTAGAAAGGCAAAACAAAAGAGAGACATTGCCAGTAAAGCTTGACAGGTTTACGATATCCTCAAGGAGGAGGAAAGACGTGGGTCTACGTGGGGGCACGTAGCGACCGTCGGCCACCGCCTACAGACGGCTGAGGTCACCGATATTGCAGAAGGACGGGGGAAAGTTGGCTTCCCTCCACCCTTCTGTTTAAACCTTACGGTGACCTGCTTTCTGGCGTGTCGCGGGCTTAAAAATAGCGAAGAAAGAGAGACGGGGGAGGTCGGATTTTCTGACTTTCAGACAGAAAAAGGTGTTTTAGTTTGTTACCTGGAGAAGCAAAGCACCATCCTCGAGAAACGTCGGGGTCAATGACGCGACGAATATGCTGTCGGGACACAATAGTATAATAATAGTATCGATCTCTTTGGGAAACTTGGCTACTCGCGAAGACTAGCATAAACTATACTGTATTTGGAATCGAGCATTTTAAAAATGTCAGAAGAGTCATAATGAACATTTCGAGTCAAACTGCGCTTTAAGAATACGAGACGGCGTTTTCACCTGTGCTGTTTTCGATGTATATGAAGGACTTCAATAACCGAGTGGAATTCAATTCAATTCAATTCAAAGTTTATTTCATTTTTCGACAAAACATATATGTTTCACTTCATTTAATAACAGAGAATAAGGTAAGCAGAACATAGAGAAATGAAAAGACTATAACAATTGAGGACCTATAGTAATCATACATTGTATCGAATCGGATAAGACGTAGGCCCTAAGTAGTATCAGTGCCATTAAGTGCGTGAACGGTAAATGACACAATGAATAGCAGCAATTGAAGAACTATCAAAAGAGTATTTAAATAATTAGACTGTAAGACGTCTGAATCACACACACACACACACACACACACACACACACAAAGGAAAATACCAACTGTAAATGAATTTAGCCCTATAGGATCTTCTATCGATCAGAGCGGAATCACACTGCTACTTTCATTTAGAGTTTACTGGCATTCACAGATTTTAATATGCTCATGTAATGTACATAACTATTTTCAGGACTTTGCCTTAATCAGTGTGTAGTGCTCGGATAGGAAACAAGGCAAGTTATACAAAGAACGATTTGTTCACTGTGTTAATGAAGTTAAATTCTAGAAAAAAAACTAATGACAATTTAAAGTACCTCTGTAAAGCGGGCTTATCATTAATATCGAAAAAGACGAGTGCACTAATATAGTTAATAGTTTATAAAAGAATTATTCCCCTTTAAACTTGAGCATTGTGTTCTCAAGTTCACTTGAGTCTTCTGTTGCCTAATCCCATGTCTTTTTACACACCTCCCCTCTCTCCCTCTTCCCTTCTCCCTCTCTTCCCCCCCCCCCTCCCTCTCTCTCTCACCCTACCCCACAAACGAATGCACCCCAAACTTTCTGGTCATCCTCTCATCGTGTTCCTGTAAGGCATCCCGAAATCTTTCTCCGATCAGGGTGTCAGTTCCTCCACACTCCTGAAGTCCGGCCTGCATGCCACCCCAAATTTGCGCCTCCTAGAGCCGCCCGTCTGGTAAATGGATTAACCCCCTTTAGGGTTGGGTTTCTTGCTCCTATACAACGCCATTCGAACGTTTCATCTTCCACACTAATCATTTGAGATGAAGGCTGAGCATTTTGTAAAGGTGGGGCGTGTCGTGCGTAGACGAAAACTTCGTCTCACATTTCCAACTTCTCGATACCCAAACGATTTTCGCGGCAGGCTGGCTTCGATGATGGGGATTTTTATTTTTCTAGGAGAAGGTGAAATGACAATGCAAGCCTTGGGTTCACTGTCTAAAGAAGACTAGAGTTTATTCCTTTAGATAGTCGGCAGTATTGGGGTTAAATAAAGGTTACCATGGAATGAGAGCAAAATGAGAGATATTTCATACAGAGGCTGAGTTGTAAACGAAAGAATGAGACCGCAAGACATGAAACACTTAAATTCTGTAGAATAACAATATTTAAAGGTTATCTCATTTGACAGTAGGTCCAAGATTTTCAAGGGCCCTGATGTTCATTCTTTATTGCCGTTATTATGCCATTACTGACCCTCGCACAGTAAATCATAATCCGATTGCGGCCTAGACCCAAAGTAACTTCCCCCATGAAATCCAATCCTCGACAATATTGTGCTGAATAACATATTTCACATGTCGGCTCGGCACAGTTTTCATACGTGCGTATTTCCTACCGAAACTATCTGGTTACGTCAGCCTCTGAAATATCAGCTATCGGTCATCTTAGTATCAAAATATTATGATTTGTTTTCAATGTATCATTCTCCATCATCCTCCCTCCGTCAAACTATAATCTGTATCAGAAAATTCTGAATTCACACCTGTTTCTCATCAGCTGATTTGATTATTTCAATCTAATTTTCATGACTCTAACTGCATGATTTCTAAATAAGATACCGTATGTTTATCATTTCATCGCGCAGTGTAAAAAGTAATCGCCATGAACACTTTCTATCTCTTAGTTGCTCCCTGCGATGTTAATTAAAGATCAGGCTTGAGTAAAAGCTAGACGTGGCTTGTGATTTTACTTGTGGATCCCCCTCCCCCTTTCAGCCGATATAGCCTGCAGTACAATGTTTGCCCACTCATCTTTTAGTATATGGGCTTGGAACTTCCCCACTGGTGCTTAGGTTGTGTGATACCAACGGAGAGCACTTTGGTACATTATTAGGGTCGTTACTGTACAGACATGAACTCGACCTCTTGACCTTTGCGGCAAAAACTGCAAGCAGCTAGCACACTTACCCAGCACTGCATTCTTCCAGGCGCTACTTCAACAATAGAGGGCGTTAATCCAACTGATTTCTCGTTTCTGGACCCTGTACTATTACTTGGGCCCAGGACCAACGTTTTACTATGAGTGTACCATGATGTGACGCAAGGCTTTGTAGACGAATCCAGAAATTCCGTAAAGGGGAGGTGCCTTTACAAAATCAAAGGGGGGGGGGGTTGTGAGCGCAAGCCCCGTTGCCCCCCTCCCCCAATTTCTTTTGTTTCTTTTCTTTTAACAAAGAATAAAGAGAGGGCGCGCCCGGTGCGCCCCACCCCTGGATCCGCCACAGACTGACTCGGACACATACGTGATAATTTACTTGATCCGAAATTAAATACGTTTGAAACTATGATTGTTATCACCAGGAAGAGAACAAAAACAAAACACGCTTTGAGAGTTAAAATGGATAATTCTACTCTTCCTACTTTCCTACATCTCGACCACGATCTTGACATGAGTTAAATACGTTTATTTAATGGTTACGAGGACCGTAATGTCCTATACTTTTCTTCCCTGGTAATCAGCGGTATGCACCTAGAAACGCCACAAATTTATATGACTCTTGTTTGTACACATTTTATGTTGAAATGCCAAATAAATAAACAAATGAATAATTGAATTAATAAATTGATAAATAAATCCATTCATCAATAATAATAATAATAATAATAATAATAATGATAACAATAATAATAATCATCATCATCATCATCATCATAACCATAATAATGATAATAATAATAATAATAATAATAATAATAATAATAATAATGATAATAATGATGATAATAACAATAATACTAATAATTATAATAATTATAATAATATTAATGATAATAATAGTAATAGTAATGATAATAATAATAATAATAATAATAATAATAATAACAACAATAATAATAATAATAATAATAATAATAATAATAACAATAATAATAATAATGTACCTAGCGTTATTTGTTTATATTAAGCAGAATTGTAATATCGGAGAGGAGGGAGTACAATGTACATTTTGAGTCTCAACAGATAACACAGAGAAAGAGAGGGAGAAAAATGAAACGGAGGAAGATGTAGAAAGAGAAATCGTTTTGGTTCCCTAAAGTACGTTATTATGGTCACCAGGTAACCGGAATGTGGCTTTAATCATCATAAACCCTGTGCTTTTACCTATCGAACATTGACTCCTGATACATCCTCGTAGTTGTTGCCAAACCGGTCTAGTCTCTGATTCATTGTAAATATACCTCGGGCAAACAAGGCTCTCTTGGACTGCAATAAAGAAATATTAACTTAGTTTGTCGCAGAGAAAAAAAGAAATGATTGAATGCCACATGGCAAATAGCGGTGTGTTTCCTCATGAACTCTTCACTCCATTTCAAGTCATGTCAAAATCTTCACCGACAAGACGGTGTGTTTGAAATCTTGTTGAATTTCGTACAGTTATTGTTCCTAATCCAACACATTATTTAGGTCAAGTCTTTTGCTTTTTTTTATTATACAGGGAGGGGGGAGTTTGACCATGCTTCTTGTAGTCCCTTGGCATCTTCGTTTGCTTTTAATTTTAAGGTTGAAGAGAAGAGATGAGTAAAATATCCGCTCAAAATTTGCGCAAAATTTCCATTGTGTGTCGTGTCTTCTGTTGGTTTAATGATTTTAGTAAGCCTAAAGAAAATTGAAAATTAAAAATTTGGTGCAACCATTCTAATTTTTTAAAGAGTGCATTATACTGATCTCCTCCTCTCACTTTTTGTGTATTGAACTAACACGGGAAATAAACTCTTCATATGATATTATATATATATATATATACAGGCCCTACATTATGACCTCATAAACAGGATCAGCTGTTTATAGCCTTTCCTCAGACTATTGGCGTTTATTTTAACTGTTTCCATGAACACAAAGAAAAGCAGACGCGTTGATTGCAAATAGCACATCTCACCATAACGAGCGTTATTAACATATAGCGTTTCCGAAACCATCAATCAAGAAGGGGAACGTCTTGTTAATTTTGTCTGGAAATGTATGCAGACTTCCTTCCGAGTCTTTTAATATCACTTGATGCTAAGAAAGTGCTATAACTCTCCTTGATGTGCTCTTCATTACACGGATATATATCGTAAGGACAGTACAGATTTCCGCGTTGTATAGTTGGGTGTCAGCTCTATAGGTGAATGGACAAGGGTAAACGATTTCTACATTGAGATCCTTCCGCCCTCCCGGGGCGGAAATGTGGGTGCTATGACAAATGTTTACGCCTTCCTAACTGAGGTAATTGGAACTGAAGTTTCACATGTCCTCAAACGTGGATTCTACTTTCATCCACACTCTATTTTTTTTTCTTCCTCGGTTGACAGATAAAAGATATTCAAAGTTCGAATGAAACGAACTAGAATGGAATGTCTCGAAGTATTTGTTCATACAGTAGATTACAACAAGAAGTCTATATGTATAATTTTGTCTGCCTATCTATCCGTCTGTCTATCCATTTTATATATCTATCTCCACTATTAGATATTCCAATGCGAGCACATATCATAATGACTTCGCTTTGAAGACTGTCCACCATCTGTCCACCAGAAAAGATGATGAGGAAAACTGAAATAAATTGGCGTGATAATCGCGTTTCCTCATAAACAGCCCTGTCAAAATGTGCGTGAGGACTAAAGGTTGCCTTTCAACGGTTACAGAATGACATAAAACAAATGGAAAGTTTTGGAAACCAGGACCGAGAGTGAGTTTAAAGTTGAACAGCTGTAAGTGATCTCGGTGACTTAAAGTAGTCGCGGAAGGAAGCGGAAAGTGATACAGAGGAGGAAGAAGAAAATTGAGGAAAGTTTAATGCCGGGATAGAAACAAGTATTCATATCCTTGTTCCTGAAATTGATAGAGAGAAATATAAACCTTGAGTGGAAGTGAATATTACATCCTTCATTAGATCTATACTCTCCATTGTTTGACAATTAAAAAAAACCGAGAAGAGAATGACCGAGGTGAATAAATGGAACGTGTATAGGAAATATCAGTGGTTAAACATGTCATAAACTGAAGGTAATCAGGATCTTATGAAGAAAAAGAGGGAAGTGCCGTCGTAGCGCAGCCATGTAGCACACGACCAATTGCAAGAATAGCATTAAAAAAAAATCACCGGATAAAAGAGAACTCATTAAAGAGGTTATAGAGGACAGTCACAATATAATGAGACAATAAAACCGATTGAACACCACACTGTTTTCTATATGATGATCATTACACACTGCGCATGTCATTGCAGGGATGGAAGATTTGCGTGTTGAAGTGCGTGGTAAGGGGACTGTGACGAAATAGAGAAACTTTTGGTTAATCGTCTACAGTAGACTGGTAACGATGTTGCATCCCAAGCAACAGCAAGTCTCTCTTTCTTTCTCATCATCTCTCCTTCTTCTCTCTCTTTCTTGCTTTTTTCCCTCTACTCTAACCCTTCTCAGGATAAATTGACCATCAAACTTTGTTCACAATATTTACGAAGCCGGTGTTCACCTGTTTCAGTCATAATCGTATTTGACCCATTTCCCCCTTTGGTGCATGACAAGGAAGCCGGTATACCAAACTTTTTCAAGGGTATGTACAAAATACAGACATTGGAATGTGGGGCGACGTGAACTAACCCATTTTTCTTCTTTCTTTTCTTTTCTTCTTTTGTTGTATACTAGCTTGTTGGTCAAGTCGAAATAATTCCCGCATATGAGTGGGTTGATGTTTGATTGACGAGATAATATGATGATGTTTGGATGACGAAACGATGAGCAACCGACGTCCGATCAGCAGGGTGGGCATTCCTTCTCAGTGTCCATCACGGACACTGTGGGATGCCTTCCGTGATAACTCCGCAAGGCCTGCCCAGCATCGCTCTCCACGTGTGGTTGGGGCACGAAGGTGGAGGGGTTGCCCGGTGAACAGGGACTGGAGGAGACACCTGTTAGATGCGGGTCACAGAGGGTCGATGGAATAACGAAATCAGATGCTCAAAGTTATGCCGATAAAACTTGAATGATATTCATCTTTTATTGACTCATCGTAGTAGTAGGTAAAACAGTCCCTCCCATCTATCATGCGATGATAAAATGACAGATTGATCTACCGATAAATGGATAGATCTTGAGCAGGCTAATGCATAGAAATGCAAAGAAGTATCAAGAAACCAAAAAAGAAAAAAAAAGAAAAAAAAAACCACTTCGCAATTAATAGTGTTGTGATTGGAACATTTGAGTTGTTCAATATCTACATGTTATCATCAAGACATTACATTCCATCGATGTAAAACACCACATGCATTCCGATCATTGAAGCATATTCCGGCACGTATAAATCTTACACAAAATAAATGCAGAACTAACACAAGCGCCATGTGATGAAGGATTATAGCAAGGGGAGCGCATAGTATAATATAGAGTGGTACCTGACAGAGCGTGCAGTATTTGAATGGTGAGTGTACTGAACATATGGATTTCCACTGGACGAATTGATAGATTGATATGTTTAACGACCGTGCAATACAACGAAATCAATGACTGTTACGTGATACAAACTCGACGAATCAACAATACGCTAGTCTTCGTATGCTAGCTTCACTTCACGAGTCAAGATTTAGTATTTGCGACGAATGCGATATCTGTTCATAACCAACTCCAGATGGGTGCAATCCACACCCAGGAGATGATACCTTGATTGAATGTGCAAAAAGTGCGAATCAGTCATTGTCGCCTTCTGTCCCTAAAATGACCCATCCGTACGTCACTCTATACACCTTGCATCATTCAACCCTATTGCTATGCGAGTACCGCTGAGCGGAAATGCGGGGAAAATTCACCGCGTAGCCTCGGGTCGCAGAGCCATGCCAGTTCCGCTGGCACTCGCTGCAGGAACTCCACGTTCATGCCGTTGCTGAAATGATCTGCAGTCATGGAAACATACGTGACAGGGCGTAAACCCTGGATAGTTTTATTGATATTAGTAGAGAATGTGAAATATGAACCTCTACTTCTCATTCGATCGGAAAAAAAAACAAGAAGTATGATTCTATGACAACAAATATAAAATGAACGTAAGAATGAAAAGAATAAAGGCACATGCCAGTCATATACACATGCAAACAAAAGTAAAATGTCTTGTCTGCTTTTCCTTTAAATAGTTCGACGGTGATGCCTGGAAATGATGATCGACAAGTGCCAGTTTGCAAATTGTACCATCATGCCTTTTTGTATTCTCACATTTTTTGTTCTTTTTTGTTGTCGTTGTTTACTTGCTACGAAAAGATGAAGCCCTTTCCGACTTACATGACCTTGTGGTAAGCAAAATGAAAGCTCATCTCTGCATGCGAGAAGCTCAAGGTATTGACCGATTCGGGTTCGTTGAGGGCAGCAGACATTTTACGGCACAGGGCGCAGCCATAGTGGGTGTATCAGCCGACCCCCCCCCCCCCCCCCCTGCTCTCCCCCACCCCCGGGCAACATGTTTATCACGCACTTGTAATAAAGGTTCGCGCACTAGCAAGCATTCGCGCACTCAGTACGAGACGCCCATTAGCTAAAGCAGGTTTTCATTCTGCGCGCGTGCTAATGTAGGGAGAGGGGTGGGGGAGTGCGGAGGGGGGGGGGGGGGGGTCGGCTGATACACCCACTATGGCTGCGCCCATGCCAAAAATACACATAGCGCGTCACAGAATCGGTCAATACTTATCATGACTGTGAATGCATGTTCAAGCACAAGACGACAAGTTGTTTCATCTGAGACTTTGTTCATGCGTTAGGTGCTTTTTTCCACAGTTAATAGCCAAAAAATGGTTTTGTTAAAACCCTTGTCATAGTTTATAGGGAAAGGGTCAGGTTGTAACAATCATTATGTAGTCAATGAAGAAGCAGGGTTGGGTAAGGTATAGATTTCTACAAATCGGTAAGGTTTCAGCTGACGGTATTCCTTTCGATTAAAATGAAATGAGGTTCGTTATTCGGAGAGTTCTTTGTTTCGAAACACACAAAGTGCCTATACACTCATGTATACCTAGACATTCATTAATTCGGAAATGAAATAGGGTTAGGTTACGGCGCGGCGTTATTCCGAAGGCTCGTTATTCTTTCAGAATTGCGAACCTTATGTAATGCCGTTTTCGGAATAACGAACCTTCCAAATAACGAACTGTGACCAACACATTAACACGATTTACGGAGGAACAAGACTGGCTGCAGTGGAGGTCCACTCCACTCTTTGGCTCGAAAATCAAACGAACAGATCACGAGTCCGACATTAGGCAAAGTAAAGAAAAAACAAACTCACAAGACCGACACGTTAAGCCCCGTGATGTAATGTTGGTGTTTTGTGCCTAGTGTCTAACTCGTGGGCCTTGTTTGTCTACCTTCGGACTCGCGGGCCTTATTTGCCAAGTATCAAGCTCATGGGTTGTATGAGTCGTGAGCTGTATGACTCATAGACTTTTGCTCAATGTCAAACCCGTGGGCCGCATGACTTATTGGTATTGGTCTCTTTGGACGATCCCCTACACACTACCACATAGGCCTACATAACAATTATGAATTATGGTGTCGTGTGCACCATTCGCCTTCATTTTACTTTTTGATATTTTTCACAATATAGGCTCCAGGATGCCTACGATGTTTTGGGATCTATCAAAATGAGAAAGATGAAGAAGAAAACTCACAAACATTTACGATCCGACAGTATAAGTCGCAATCGAATCGCACTCTGTTCGTGTCTCCAACCCTGTTAAAGTTTGGAAGTTGACCTCGTCAATAGAGGAAGGACGGACAGGTCGTAGGTATGGACCGCCATGTGTTGCAAAAGTTGGGAAAAACCACTGATCAGAGGTTTTTACTTTGAGCGTGCAAACTTAAAACTGATCAGAGGTTTAAAACTATACACTGATCAGAGGTTTAAAACTATACACTGATCAGCGGTTGAAACTTCTGATGAGAGGTTTTGCTTTGTTCGTGCAGGGGTTGGAAACCTCTAATCAGTAGTTTTTACTTGCACAAACGAGCAGATAAAAACCTCTGATCAGTGGTTTTCCCGACTTTTGCAACACCTGGCGTTCCATAGTCGTGAGAGAACTGTCAAACTCAGACCGGAAGGTGTTATTTCATCGTACGTCGAGAGCGAGCGACGGTATCGTATTTCTCTCTGAGTTTAATGAAAGTTTTAATGACGTGTGACTCATTGGCGGCAAAACTAGATCACATTCTCATGACGAGGGGGCGCTCTACGACCCAATTTCTTCACTTCCCGCTCCATGTCCAGCGGAATGTATACTTTGGTGTTACCCATATATAGCGAAATAGATGAATGCAGGAGAGAATCAGTTAAGTAATGAATGGCATGCCTCATTTGCTCACAGATTTACAACAATATCTAAGAAATAGTAAAGAAACGGGCTCTCCGAATTTCATCAGACACGTATCATTATATTATAGAAATCGAATACAAACCCAATACAAAAAATAATAATAAATAAAAACCAGAGGTAAACATGTTTCAACTTTTTTTTAGATGATTCCAAAGCCAATTGGATTCAGAAACAGCTCCGCAAAGCTGCTCGCATGTGATGGGTGTAGTTTTACTTTTATTCAGTAACACAAAATATGCTTTTACTGTTACGATGTCTTTCTTCCCGAAAGTCCACTTTTTACAAGGGGCATCAAAGTAGCCTCGACCAGTTGAGCTATCATTGATTTGTATTAGATTAATATGAATTGTTCTCTTTTTTTTTTCTGGGGGGGGGGGGGGACAACAACAAATCAAAGATCCTTATCCTTAACTGTAAAAGTTACTTATCATTAAATTGACAATCTGTGCATGGTATGCGTGGTATTTTGTGTGAGTGACAATCATTTCGTTGCATGTGTGTCTGGGCGTATGTGTCAATATTTCTCTATCAGGCAATATGCGATCATGATGTCAACATCAAGTAGAATATGCCTTGAAATTTTCAATAAGTGACAAGTTAGGCAAATTTGATCCCATCTGCCATTCAATACGCTATCTCAGAAACCTGAATAAAACTTAAATTTCATTATCAGGAAGTACTTTTCATCCCAATAGTCACGCATACCATAATAATGCCGTCATTCTCGGAAGTAAAGCAATCTTAAGGCTTCTGCTAAACAGTTGGGTCGCGGGCGCGGCGCGGCGCGGCGAAATTAGCCCCAAAATGTTGTATGGTGTCTTCAACGGGACACTTCGAAACAGAGTCCATATCACGGGATGAATACCGATTGAAATATACAAACAGACAGGATAACACATAAGATAACAGAATAAGAAGAGAAGATGATATAATAACGTAAGGGATATCAACGATTGACAAAGAGGAGGTTGTGGATACGTTCTGCGGATCCATGACGTTTGCTTTCATGGTTGATGAAATATCTACACGCCAAGCCAAAAAGTCTACCCACAAACATAATCATAACCCTAATCATAATCCTAACATTAAACTAAACCAGGGAGATGAGAAGCTCACCTCCCTGTGACTAAACCTAAAACCTTATCACAACCGGAACCCTTACCCTAACCTTATAAGACATGGAGAAAATAACACCGGAGTAATGTCACAGGAGCAAACTGTCGTGTCACCACGTTTAGCGACACTACGTTTTGATTGCTGTTTCAGATATCAAGTGATTATTATTGTGTGAATATACCAAATAAACTGTGTTTAACTCTTATTGGTACTTTGCCTGATAGGTATCGTAAATACCCCAAACCAGATTCCGAAACTGAAGCAATGTTGCGATGGTCCCCAAAACACAGACAGTAAAGAACCTTACTGCATATCTTTGACGCCTTTTCATGGTAAGGTCATTTTATTGACCTGAACGTCTGCTAGCTGAAGCCTTATCAAAATGAACAAGAAACAACAACAACAACTGCCACCAGATCTTCCTCTCAAACGAAAGGATTGCATAACGTGTAGCTTTGTGAAATTGTACTTGAAAGGATGCATAGAAGGTGACATTCTTCTCTTTCTTTAAATTATTTGACGATTTCAAGCAAAGATTGGTTTCTGAAACTCAACAGCCATAATTATTTTTCTTTTTCGACCACACGTGCTCAGTCATTATAGTGTAATTTTCCTATTCTTTCATTATTGAACAACGTTGGGTTATTGCCCACTCACTCGTTAAATTTTCAACCACATATACTTTTTTTCGAATGACATATTCTGATTTGATCTGATATACGATAACGGTATTTTGTCAAATCTTTGAGAAAAGCTTATTTTTAAGGCTTCTCCGGTTTTCTGACAATTACGCAGAGTAAATAATCATTTCTAAGGCTTCTACACTAATTATAGATGTGATATGTATATTGTATGGTGGTGTTTTTTTTTTCTGGTTACTCCTTTTTATTGAGTCTTTCGTATATTATATTTGATATTTCTGTCGCGGGTTTGACCGGTAATTTCTTGAAGCCTTGCAAATGCTACAGCTGCATGCAGTGCAGTACCTTCGTAAAAATAATCCCACCATGATTGTCGTAACATTTCAGAGTTGGCCATATTACAAGGTCATCCCACAAGCGTTCGTCGTAGCTGTGTTCCTATGCTGCCAAACCATACACACTGTCCCTCATGTGTCCTCAAATTAGATTCCTTAAAGGGATAGTATAGTTTTGGTCGAGACTTAATTTCGGATTTCTAACTTTTGTTGGTGAGATGATGAGAAACCTCTTATGAAATATGAAAGAGCATGTAATTCTATGAGGAATTGAACGTTTATTTGATGAAAATTGGTTTTGAAATGGCTGAGCCCTTACTAAAAAGTCCTGTGGTACTCCTGTGGTAATTACCACAGGACGGTACCACAGGACAGTACCACAGGGCAGTACCACAGGGCAGTACCACAGGAAAGTACCACAGGACAGTACCACAGGAAAGTACCACAGGACCGGTACCACAGAACAGTACCACAGGACAGTACCACAGGAATTCCTGTGGTATTTTGGGACGTACCACAGGGCAGTACCACAGGACTAGTACCACAGAACAGTACCACAGAACCTGTCCTGTGGTATTTTGGGACAGTACCACAGGACAGTACCACAGGTCGATCATTACCACACAGCATTACCACAGGGCAGTACCACACAGCATTTCCATGGTACCACACGGGATAGATCGGAAAAAAAAATCTGGGAGAATTTTAGCCACATATCAAGGAATATTCCTGATAGGTGAGTGACGGATTTCAGGACAAACATGGCCGTACTTAATAACCTGTCCTACTCCTAACATATAACCTCAAACGAGAGTCTAATGGCCAAGTGCCATTCTAGTCCTATAATAGATCTATATAGTCATACTGTATTCCTAGGTAGCCATCAACCGTATCAGTTATATATATGGCCGTCTATCCGTAAAGCATTAAGGCATGGTTACTAACTCGATTATACTTTATTATCAAGATATGATATTACACTTTCATAACAATATCTATGATATTGGGAATAACATAACATAATTAGACAATCTTTCATAAAGTTCAAAGTAAGTCCCATCATTAATACTTTGACTTTTTAAGTCATATATGTATTTTCTAAAATCTAGAGTGCTTTTTATGAATATTCATGAGCTATGTAAAAATTTGTACCGCAGGAGCACTACAGGAGTACCACAGGAGTACCACAGAAGTCCTTATGAAATTTGTCATGCTTTACATCAGCACTTTCACTAAATAGGTAATACTGTAGGAGTATAGGACAGGATAAGTAATGGCAAATCAATTGCTATAATTCACAGCATAACTCATCTATCAATTAATTGAGGAATATTAATATGTGCTTTTTGGTTTATATTTTTTTTTTATAAATTTCAGCTGATTCTGCCTTACAATTTTCCTGTGTGGTACTCCTGTGTGGTACTGCTCTTTGATATTCTCCTGATGTGATAGTACTCTGGTATAAAATGTAAAAAAAAAAATATCCTGTAGCATTTTTCTGTGGTATTTACGCATTTAATTTGCTGTGTGGTACTTCTGTGTGGAATAGCACCATATTATGATCTTCCAGTGGGATTTTGGACAGTTCCTGTGGTACTCTCCTGTGGTATACATCGAAAATTATCACAGGAATTCCTGTCGTACTGTCCTGTGGTACGTCCCAAAATTCCACAGGACAATTCGTGTGGTACTGTCCTGTGGTACGTCCCAAAATACCACAGGACAAGTCGTGTGGTACTGTCCTGTGGTACTATCCTGTGGTACTTTCCTGTGGCACTGTCCTGTGGTACTGCCCTGTGGTATTGTCCTGTGGTACGTCCCAAAATACCACAGGACAAGTCGTGTGGTACTGTCCTGTGGTACTATCCTGTGGTATTGTCCTGTGGTAATGCCCTGTGGTACTGTCCTGTGGTACGTCCCAAAATACCACAGGACAATTCCTGTGGTACTGTCCTGTGGAACTGTCCTGTGGTATGTCCCAAAATACCACAGGACAAGTCGTGTGGTACTGTCCTGTGGTACTATCCTGTGGTACTGCCCTGTGGTACGTCCCAAAATACCACAGGACAAGTCGTGTGTACTGTCCTGTGGTACTATCCTGTGATACTTTCCTGTGGTACTGTCCTGTGGTACTGCCCTGTGGTATTGTCCTGTGGTACTGCCCTGTGGTACTGTCCTGTGGTACTGTCCTGTGGTACTGTCCTGTAGTATGTCCCAAAATACCACAGGACAAGTCGTGTGGTACTGTACGTCCTGTAGTACTATCCTGTGGTACTTTCCTGTGGTACTTTCCTGTGGTACTGCCCTGTGGTACTGTCCTGTGGTACTGTCCTGTGGTATGTCCCAAAATACCACAGGACAAGTCGTGTGGTACTGTCCTGTGGTACGTCCCAAAATACCACAGGACAAGTCGTGTGGTACTGTCCTGTGGTACTATCCTGTGGTACTTTCCTGTGGCACTGTCCTGTGGTACTGCCCTGTGGTATTGTCCTGTGGTACGTCCCAAAATACCACAGGACAAGTCGTGTGGTACTGTCCTGTGGTACTATCCTAAGGTATTGTCCTGTGGTAATGCCCTGTGGTACTGTCCTGTGGTACGTCCCAAAATACCACAGGACAATTCCTGTGGTACTGTCCTGTGGTACTGTCCTGTGGTATGTCCCAAAATACCACAGGACAAGTCGTGTGGTACTGTCCTGTGGTACTATCCTGTGGTACTGCCCTGTGGTACGTCCCAAAATACCACAGGACAAGTCGTGTGTACTGTCCTGTGGTACTATCCTGTGATACTTTCCTGTGGTACTGTCCTGTGGTACTGCCCTGTGGTATTGTCCTGTGGTACTGCCCTGTGGTACTGTCCTGTGGTACTGTCCTGTGGTACGTCCCAAAATACCACAGGACAATTCCTGTGGTACTGTCCTGTGGTACTGTCCTGTAGTATGTCCCAAAATACCACAGGACAAGTCGTGTGGTACTGTACGTCCTGTAGTACTATCCTGTGGTACTTTCCTGTGGTACTTTCCTGTGGTACTGCCCTGTGGTACTGTCCTGTGGTACTGTCCTGTGGTATGTCCCAAAATACCACAGGACAAGTCGTGTGGTACGCCCTTACGAAAAAGTCCTGTGGTACTCCTGTGGTAATTACCACAGGACGGTACCACAGGAAAGTACCACAGGACAGTACCACAGGAATTGTCCTGAGGTATTTTGGGACATACCACCGGACAGTACCACAGGAATTCCTGTGGTATTTTGGGACGTACCACAGGGCAGTACCACAGGAAAGTACCACAGGACCGGTACCACAGAACAGTACCACAGGACAGTACCACAGGAATTCCTGTGGTATTTTGGGACGTACCACAGGGCAGTACCACAGGAATTCCTGTGGTATTTTGGGACGTACCACAGGGCAGTACCACAGGACTAGTACCACAGAACAGTACCACAGGAACTGTCCCGTGGTATTTTGGGACAGTACCACAGGACAGTACCACAGGAGAGTACCACATGGTACGACAGGAGAGTATCACACAGGACTTTTAGCCACATTTCACGGAATATTCCTGATAGGTGAGTGATGGATTTCAGGACAAACATGGCCCTACTTAATAACCTGTCCTACTCCTAACATATAACCTCAAACTAGAGTCTAATGGCCAAGTGTCAATCTAGTCCTATACTAATAGATCTATATAGTCATATTCTATTCCTAGGTAGCCATCGACCCTATCAGTACATATGTGACCCGCTACAACAAAATGATCCTAAAGTCGGGCAAGGTCGATTATTTGAAAATTGCATGATATAATCCCCTAATCTTTCTGCTTTAAATTGATATATAACACATTTTATAAAAATAATCGGCTGCGGAGATATCGATGTTTAAAAGAGAGCATGTCGAGACGTCTGGAAAATCACTGTTTCGAGAAAAGCGCCCTAAAAGTCTTCCTTTCAATGCAATTGCGATCAAGGGACACGCAAGTCAGTTTTCACCTCTGGACAATAGAAGGTAAGCCCTAGCAACCCCCGAAGAAGAGTTCATTCAAGCACATCAGCATCGGCGGTCTCCTCACTAACCAATCATTGACCAGGATGCGAGAAGCGGCTGAGCATAGTGCACCCCGCCCGCACGCACCAGTCGACTGGGCAGTGTGCGAGCTTCACGCTTCGGTTAGCAGCAAGCAGCAAACTGACCAATGAGATCACTCTGGTCGTTGTTAGGGGCGGAACCTATCTGTGGCGCTCAATCCAAATTTTCGAACCAGTTTCTGCTTCGTTGAAACGCCAAAAAACATGGCTCAGAAAAACGCTATTTTTTTATCTCTCCTTTGATCATTTTGCTTCAAAATTTCAACGGATGATAGAAGACATGTTAGACTCCAATAATATATAAAAATCAGAAAATCGTAAGTTTTGACCAATTTTAATGCTCTGACTTCAAACTCGATTTTCACGGCTTCGACCGTGCGCGACTTTAGGACCTTTTTGTTGTAGCGGGTCACATATATATATGGCCGTCTATCCGTAAAGCATTAAGGCATGGTTACTAACTCGATTATACTTTATTATCAAGATATGAAATTACACTTTCATAACAATATCTATGATATTGGGAATAATATAACATAATTAGACAATCTTTCATAAAGTTCAAAGTAAGTTCCATCATTAATACTTTGATTTTTAAAGACATAAATGTATTTTCTAAAATCTAGAGTGCTTTTTATGAATATTCATGAGCTATGTAAAAATTTGTACCACAGGAGTACCACAGGAGTACCACAGGAGTACCACAGAAGTCCTTATGAAATTTTTCATGCTTTACATCAGCACTTTCACTAAATAGGTAATACTGTAGGAGTATAGGACAGGATAAGTAATGGCAAATCAATTGTTATAATTCACAGCATAACTTATCTATCAATTAATTGAGGAATATTAATATGTGCTTTTTTGTTTGTATTTTTGTTATAAATTTCAGTTGATTCTGCCTTACAATTTTCCTGTGTGGTACTCCTGTGTGGTACTGCTGTTTGATATTCTCCTGATGTGATAGTACTCTGGTATAAACTGTTCAGAAAAAAAAAGAATATCCTGTAGCATTTTTCTGTGGTACTTACGAATTTAATTTGCTGTGTGGTACTTCTGTGTGGAATAGCACCATATTATAATTTTCCTGTGGGATTTTGGACAGTTCCTGTGGTACTCTCCTGTGGTATACATCGAAAATTACCACCGGAATTCCTGTCGTACTGTCCTGTGGTACGTCCCAAAATTCCACAGGAAAATTCGTGTGGTACTGTCCTGTGGTACGTCCCAAAATAACACAGGACAAGTCATGTGGTACTGTCCTGTGGTACTATCCTGTGGTACTTTCCTGTGGTATTGTCCTGTGGTACTGCCCTGTGGTACTGTCCTGTGGTACGTCCCAAAATACCACAGGACAAGTCGTGTGGTACTGTCCTGTGGTACTATCCTGTGGTACTTTCCTGTGGTATTGTCCTGTGGTACTGCCCTGTGGTACTGCCCTGTGGTACTGTCCTGTGGTACGTCCCAAAATACCACAGGACAAGTCGTGTGGTACTGTCCTGTGGTACTATCCTGTGGTACGGTCCTGTGGTACGTCCCAAAATACCACAGGACAAGTCGTGTGGTACTGTCCTGTGGTACTATCCTGTGGTACTGTCCTGTGGTACTGCCCTGTGGTACGTCCCAAAATACCACAGAACAAGTCGTGTGGTACTGTCCTGTGGTACTATCCTGTGGTACTGTCCTGTGGTACTGCCCTTTGGTACTGTCCTGTGGTACGTCCCAAAATACCACAGGACAAGTCGTGAGGTACTGTCATGTGGTAATGTCCTGTGGTACTGTCCTGTGGTATGTCCCAAAATACCACAGGACAATTCCTGTGGTACTGTCCTGTGGCATGTCCCAAAATACCACAGGACAAGTCGTGTGGTACTGTCCTGTGGTACTTTCCTGTGGTACTGCCCTATGGTACTGTCCTGTGGTACGTCCCAAAATACCACAGGACGAGTCGTGTGGTACTCTCCTGTGGTACTATCCTGTGGTACTTTCCTGTGGTACTGCCCTGTGGTACTGCCCTGTAGTACTTTTCTGTGGTACTGTCCTGTGGTACTGCCCTGTGGTACTGTCCTGTGGTACGTCCCAAAATACCACAGGACAAGTCGTGTGGTACTGTCCTGTGGTACTTTTCTGTGGTACTGTCCTGTGGTACTGCCCTGTGGTACTGTCCTGTGGTACGTCTCAAAATACCACAGGACAAGTCGTGAGGTACTGTCCTGTGGTACTATCCTGTGGTACTGTCCTGTGGTACTGTCCTGTGGTACATTGATGTGGTACTGTCCTGTGGAACTGCCCTGTGGTACTGTCCTGTGGTACGTCCTAAAATACCACAGAACAAGTCGTGTGGTACTGTCCTGTAGTACTATAAACAATCCTGTGGAATTCCTGTTGTACTCTCCTGTGGTACGTCCCAAATGACAATTCATGTGGTACTGTCCTGTGGTACTGTTGTGTGGTATACGTCCCAAAATACCACAGGACAATTTGCGTGTATACTGTCTTGTGGTACTGTCCTGTGGAACTTTCCTGTGGTAATGTCCTGTGGTACTGCCCTGTGGTACATCCCAGAGTACCACACGAGCCTGTGACATAGTACCACACAGTTCCTGTGTTAACATATATTTGTGTGGTACATTGTGTGGTACCAACCAGTACCACAGGGAATACCACATGAGCCTGTAAAACAGTACCACACAGTTCCTGTGGTAACATTTATTTATGTGGTACATTGTGTGGTACTGACAAGTACTACAGGGAGTACCCTACAAGCCTGTGGTACAGTACCACACAATTCCTGTGGTAACATAACAAGTGTGTGGTACATTGTGTGGTACCGACAAGTACCACAGGGAGTACCACAGGACTTTTTTGTTAGGGACTGTCCTGTGGTACTATCCTGTGGTACTTTCCTGTGGTACTACCCTGTGGTACGTCCCAAAATACCACAGGAAAAGTCGTATGGTACTGTCCTGTGGTACTATCCTGTGGTACTTTCCTGTGGTATTGTCCTGTGGTACTGCCCTGTGGTACTGTCCTGTGGTACGTCCCAAAATACCGCAGAACAAGTCGTGTGGTACTGTCCTGTGGTACTATCCTGTGGTACTTTCCTGTTGTACTCTCCTATGGTACGTCCCAAAATACCACAGGACAATTTGTGTGTATACTGTCTTGTGCTACTGTCCTGTGGTACTTTCCTGTGGTACTGTCCTGTGGTACTGCCCTGTGGTACTGTCCTGTGGTACGTCCCAAAATACCGCAGAACAAGTCGTGTGGTACTGTCCTGTGGTACTATCCTGTGGTACTTTCCTGTTGTACTCTTCTATGGTACGTCCCCAAATACCACAGGACAATTTGTGTGTATACTGTCTTGTGCTACTGTCCTGTGGTACTTTCCTGTCGTAATGTCCTGTGGTACTGCCCTGTGGTACATCCCAGAGTACCACACGAGCCTGTGACACAGTACCACACAGTTCCTGTGTTGACATATATTTGTGTGGTACATTGTGTTGTACCAACCAGTACCACAGGGAGTACCACATGAGCCTGTAAAACAGTACCACACAGTTCCTGTGGTAACATTTATTTATGTGGTACATTGTGTGGTACTGACAAGTACTACAGGGAGTACCCTACAAGCCTGTGGTACAGTACCACACAGTTCATGTGGTAACATTACAAGTGTGTGGTACATTGTGTGGTACCGTCAAGTACCACAGGGAGTACCACAGGACTTTTTTGTTAGGGAGATATCCAAAAAAAAAGAGCAATTCTAATGAAGTGTGGGACCCACACTTTATTACAATCGCTTTGTTTTACTTTGTTTTTGGATGTTTCAGTCATTCCAAATCCGATTTTCATCAAATAAACTTTGAATTCCTCTTAAAATGGTATACTCTGTACTATATCATAAGTGCTTTCTTGGTATCTCCCAAAAATTTAAAATCCCAATTTTCATCTCCACTAATACTGTACCATACCTTTAACGTTATAGAATCTCGAAAACAAAAGGCATTAAGCACATTAAAGCACATTAAGTCGCATTGTTCAGCAGACTCCGGGAGTGAACTATTTCGATAATTAGGGCATTGCTGCTAACCTCCATAGTCGGGGAGAGCGACACTGCAGGCTGCATTCAGTATCCTGTTTGTAGTTTCTGTTCAGCTCTACGAAAAATGAGCAATGGAGGCAAAAACACAAACATAGTTCCACTTTTTTTTATGTTCAAAGCGTAGCAAATATCTAGCAAAATGCCAGAGTATTTTTCTCGAGGCCTAGAGTTGACTGTGAGAGGAGTTGTATTTCGTCCCCTATAGGTGTGGAAGGATTACTGTCGGAAAAAGGGCGATATCTGATGGTCGTCTCACATGAGAGAAATGGAATAGTTCGGGAGGTCAGGATTTTTAAAGCAAATTCTTATATTTGAGGGATTTTGGGCCGGATTACGAGAAGTAGCCATTGTTCCGGTCATCTGTGAAATATTCTATTTTGTCTGGCTGCTTGTCGGTCTGTCGTGAACCCTATTATGATTGTGTTTGCGAGAGTCGTGACGCTCAGGTCAGGCGTGATACCGGCCAGTAATGAGGAAAGGATCGGGTTTTCTTCCCGAAAAAAAGAGAAAAAAATAACAGTCTAAGAACGGGTTTTTCATTTTTCCAGGACACGGAGGTGAGGATTCAGGTGAAGGAGAGATTTTCAGAATGATCGTCGGCTTTGTGGCTTCTAAAACATTTAAAATCACGAGCTAGACTATTGCACTAGTTGAATATATATTATGAATATTCATAGATAGAATAGACACTTTGTTTGTTGATATTCTCATGAATATATTCATTCATTTAATTTGTTAGTTGTTAATCTATTTAGAGTTTTTACTCATTGTTACCGAAAGAAGGTCTCTTAGATAACTCGCCCACCCCCTTTTGTTTTTGTTATAATCTTAAATTAGCGCATCTGAACGTTCGATGCTTAATCCTTTGTTTGATATGAGTACCAATTGTCACAGAAAACCCCATAGCATTGTACATACTGTCCAAAGTCCCTAGCACAGAAACGGTTAATTATCAAAAAAAAAAAGAAAAAAAAAGAAAAAAGGTTACACAAAAATTCAGGTTGAAGAAAACAAAGCAACAAACAAACAAACAATCTTAATACATCACGTCGGCAATCGACGGTGGATCCATGCGTAGTGGAACAATATGTCGACGATCTACGTGTACTATTACTATCTATTTTCTAAGTTTGTATTTAAAATCATTCCCACGCTTCAGTTGAAATTACAATCGACTTTTATTCTGACTTTTTCCTCAATTCAGAGCTATAAACTCTTAATCCTAATTCTTAATCCCAATTTAAGCCTCTAAAAGCGTTCTAGCTGCTAAATACGACAGATCAGCAAACTGCACCTCTGTACCTTATACCACGATATAAATGCCTAGTAACACGCTCGACATCTCGGAGAGTGGCAAGTAGGCCCTATATTGTGCTAAATACGGAGTCTGGTTTTCAGATACGTCACACAGAGTGAGGAGGGAAATGCTTCGATGGAAGAAGGCAAAATTCTGCCAAAAATATACTGGTTGTCTCGTCTGTTTTTCTTCTCTTTCAAGTGCCTATTTTTACTGAGGCGTCGCGGCGTTAAATCCCTACACTCCCTGGTCAACGTCGCAAAGATTTGAAAGGGGTCAAGAGTGAGGGAAAATATCCAGGGTAAATATCTGGCGGGATTCGACGGCAAGTGTAACTTTTTCAGAGATTTTTTTTCTCCCCTTTCCTCACCGAAGTCTGCAAATTTGCACAGGAACAAAGGGTTAACAGCGATCCAGGGTTCTTCGTGATTTAAAAGGGTTAAACAGAGGTCATGTTCAAACTGGGCTCTACGGATTCTGCTATATGGTTTCAATTTTGCCCCGGGCCTTAATTGATTCGGATGATTATCTTTCTACATGGTTTTCCATGAGGGTGATTCGACGGTGCTAAGCGACAATTACTTTTCCAAATTGATCCTAACCGCAACGTTAATCGAATCGGTTAAACATTATTTGCCTCCGAATGTCTTCCTTTGGACATGATACATTTTTCTTAAACGGAGTGAATATGACGCTTTCTAGAAGTGCTAATTTGTTTTTGACTGATGTGTAACTCTTAAGGGACTGAGATGTGGCCTGCAGCAAACAGCAAATATTTATAGCAGAATGTATCAGAATATGTAAAGTGTACACATTATCAAAGAATAAACATACTTGAATATGAATACTCCTGATGTCTGGCTCTATATAAAATGTCCATTGTCACGTGGTACACAGAGCCTGTATAGGCTTCGTATTGCTATTTTTTTTTCTTTTAGAAAGAGATATTGGTTGGTATCTTTCAAATTTTGATACATTGTGATGGAAACAGAAATCATCTGAAAGGCGCTTAACAGTTCTTTTTTTTTCAAGTTGTCATAATTATTTCACAGCACCCCAGTTGTCCGTAGCATTTATTCATCAGTTTCATATCGACATGTAAGACTAATGTCTTCTTGTTTGAACATTGTCAATGTATAAATAATATAAAATTAATCATTGGGTTCAGTCAGTTGCTAAATAGTCCGACCCTTCTCTTAATCTGGAACAGAAATATTTTAGATTTATTTATCAAGTGTGTGCATATTTGTTTGTTTTTTATTGTGTGTTGCTATTTTTGTTGTTGTTATTGTTGTTGTTGTTGTTTTGTTTGTAAACCATATCACCCCACTAGGAAGACATCATGGTATCTAAAGTTAAATAGATCTGATAAGATGAAACTTACCATAAACCATAAGACTGAAAAGTCGTCCTTTTTCTTAGAATACGTATTAATGATTATATAGGCCCTATATGCTGCTTGATAAAGATACGTTCTACATGTTACAATCGCTTTCCATTCTTGGTAATTTTAAGTTTTTATTTATGCTTGTCTTTGGTAGAGTATTTCTATGATTCTTAAAAGGCTCCATCATTTTTTTTTTATTTAATCGTGATTTAAATCGAAACTTATTTTCCATTTTTTTCCGGGATGATTAGCCACCATTGAGATTATCTTTACACAATGATTATCGATTATGTTAATGTATCTCATATCCAGTCCTCATCAAAAGCTATGTGACTTTTTGAATGACCTTTGTTTGATAGTATGATCAATAGGCGTTTTCACATCAGCCCAATAAAAATCCAAGCTCGAGATATTTTGTCGCAGAAAATAGTCAGCAAAATAGCGCGCTATTTCGAAACATCGGGCTGATGTGAAAACGCCTAATGAGATTGATATATCTACGCCGGTGTGCACACAAACGCATTGGTGAAAGCTTCGCGTCCCGCCCTTTGCTTTGCTTCAAAGCAGAAAGTCTTGTTTCTGCCTGAATGCACTGCTCGACAAGCAGAGGTTAGTCGATCATGCGGTCCAATGAATCATTTGATCGACACAAAAGTTGTCAAAACATCGCTCTTGTCACCTCAAACCATTCTCCTAACTCTTGTAGGAAAAGTGCAAACCTCGTCGCCCTCCTTTTTTCGCCAACCGGTGAGTATCCTGAGCGACCTAGGAAACCAGCATGCATTTCATTCGCTTTTCAAGATATTGTTCAAAACGCGTTAAAGATGTTTGTGATCTGTGCAGTCCCTACATGTGCAGTCCCTACATATAATCAGTATCTCTGATATTGATTAAAAAAGGAAATTATGGCAAATTTGCTGAAAAACAAAATGACATTAAAATGTGTCTGAAAATTAACCTGAAAATTGAAAATGTTATATAATATGTTACTCTTAAATATATTACTATCCTTCATACAGCAGTTGCAGAATGACCAAAATATAATATACCAACAATGGCGGTTTTCTATCATGATCTTATTTGTTCAAAGATATCTGGCTAGGGGCAGCACTTCGAAACCATTGCATGCTAAACAGTGCACTGTTTTCAATTCATTTCAACATCATTTTACAACTGAGTCAGTAAAGTTCGGTTTAGTTTACAAAATTTAATTACACAATACTAAACGGTTTCTAAGGTATTATGAGAGAATACTGATAGACCTCTGGCACCGGGACTGTCTCAACCATGTTATTCATTATTTGTTAATTATCTTCTAATATTCATACACAACGTTGTGGAAAGCATGTCTGTCATTACCACAAATGGCATGGTTTTTCGAGCACAAAAACTGTGTTTATTCACCAAGATTTTACCTCAACCTTTGACTTTGCTCACGTGACTGTATGCACCTTTAATTTCCAATCATCGAAGGAGATTTGGTAGTTTGCCAGTATAATTTAAAATTACAAAAGAATAAGAAAACACGACAGGCGATTTCATTTCGTCTAAAAGACTATTAACGTGTCACAGGTCAAATCGTTGGCCTGTTAATGATTGTACCACTTACTGCCTTTACTGATAAGAGAAGAAAATAAAACCGTGGCAGATTCCCAAATACAAGGAGAGTTATTCGACACAACGGACATTGTTGTGCAAACTAATCCAGATTTATGTCAAATTTGAGAATGCAGCATTCTGGAGCAAAGAGAGCAGATAATGAAACAGAGAGGATTTCAGACAAACTTCTTATAACTTCTGAGGAAAGCCTAGACGGTGAGAAACGAAATCATTAGCGACTTGGTATGTGGAAACAGTTGCCAAAAAAAAAAAAAGAAGAAGTAAAAAATAACTGTGGCTCTCTTGGTATATTGTGTCACCTACTCATCTGCAACTCTTGTCAGACATAGAGGGCGTAAATCAGTGAGTTAAAACCTCGAATCTGTACTACTCGCAAATGCCAATCACAAGTTGAAGCTTCGAAGTGGGTCAGTGCTCCAGATCTATGAGGAAAAGAAACTCTGTCAGTGTTCAAGAATGTATTTTGTTTCTTTTGCTCCGAATAGAGGAACAGAACCGCGGAAACTCGCTAGCACTGGGAGGAACGAGACCTACATTTCTAGATTTTCCTAACAAGTATAATAGTTCTTGAGACTGCCCGTCAGTCGTATTACGCCACAATCTTGGCAATTGCCTGCCGTGCACCTGGGACGAAATGAAGGCTTGGCTGAGATGTAAATGTGGAGGACATCTGCTATAGTTGTGTGCATGGTGTCGAATAGGGGTAAACTGAACTTATTCGTCCACTGAGATTAGATTAGGCACAATTGCATGTCATTCAAGTGGTCGACAGCTGGTTGTTGTGTATAAGTGAAACAAAATGTTGACTAAAATCTAAAAATCCCGTCATGTTTCGAAATGCATTTTTATCATAACAATCAATATGCTAATAATCATCATCATTTTCATTGTAATAGATTATTTCATCATCATTATTATTGTAATCCTTGTCATTGTAGTGAGAGTTGCAGAACAATCAATATGATCAGAGATAACACTTTTATCATTACTGGTTGTCAAATGAATGAAAAATGGTAATCACCAAAAATCCAAGTACATGGGCATCACTAATACTTTCTAGGTATTCATACATTTTTTTGCCTAACTTTCAGATTTATTAGTTTGAGGTATTAGGGACTTACAAAGACTTAAAATTTCATGTTACATTACAGTGATTGTAGGTCTTCAGCCTGATCCTCCCTAGTGGTCGAACAGAATATTTGGTGCTCTTTTATCTTTTGTCATGAACTTAATTCTTAAAAACTACACAACCACTCAATAAAGCTTCAGAGTTCATTTTCTTATCTTTCTCAATTTAGTGAATACTCCTTACCATGTCTTCGTTTTATAGGGTAATAGTTCTGGTCTTTGATATCCAAAGATATTCAGAGAAACGTGATTTCTTATTCCTCTGCCATCCTTGGGTAGGAAGTAGGTTAGCAGGTTATGATTATGTGATAACTCACGCAAACCACTTTGCATTGAAGGAAGTGAAAACATGTGAGAAAATATTACTCACAACTCTGTCCTCGCTAGAAGGCACGTTCGCTCACACCCAGATATCATCACAAATATCGGAGGGGAAGGCGATCATGTCATAGAGAATTTGAAAAGCGATAATGGAGTTGGTATGGAAGATGCATTATTGCAAATTAGTCTTAAATCTGATCATCATCAGGGGGTCAATCCAGTTTACACCAAGATGAGGAAAGAAAGGTCGCGAAATTCGATCTATCAGTATCTCGAGTTTTACCAACTATTCATCGTGTTACCCTACGAGATAGGTCTCGGCCATGTTTATAATAAATAATTCTAGGTGAATTCTCTTGTGTCGGCATTAGCCGATCAAATAATTGCCCAGCTGCTGAAAATAGCAGAACGATGGCCGTTTGATCACTACCTGGATAAACCCTCCTGACCAGACCGAGTCCCGGTAATTAATTCCGTACGGCGTCTGGGCACACTGTTAAGGTCAAATTCAGGTAGGAGTTTCGCTCACGTACTCCCTGTAGCAATGGTGATAGCTCAGCAGAATGACATTAGATTTCCTTTTCATAATGAGAGACATTCATGCATCACAAAGGTGAAGCATATAAATATATACATGTGTACAAATATGTTTTTCTTTTCTCTTGAGTTTTTGGTTCATGTACCACAGTGATTAATTCTCAACAATCTGAAATACGTTAAACCGAAGTCACTCAACAAAATTAATCTGTAACCTTGTTTCTCGACGTTTCGAGAGTCTCCAAGAGTCCAACTTCTCACTAGAATGGTTCCTCTTAAATTCAAATACACCTGTGTAAGAAATTGATTTAAAGTTGGAGGAGGTGCAGAATCAATGCAATGCATGGGTTAATCGAGTTATCCTTATGTTAGCTCTTATTCAATAATTCATTCTAGTTGCTTCTTAATGAGTATTAGAAATGATGTATTTTCACGGAAAGTGTTAGATATCAGCCTCATAAGCCGTTTTGCATTCTAACCATCTTTGGCGGGTAACTATGTAGATTAAAGAGCTAATTTGCTCAGAGTCAGTGTGAGAGAGTAGTAAAGGAAAGTCCAAATTTAATGTGGATTGAATGAAACCAGCAATATTAGTTGAACACATCAGTGAAGGTTTGAAGAAAGTCGGACGATCCTTTCAAAAGGTATGATTTTTTTTTTGTCGTATAATGAAAGAAAACTTCCAGAAAGCAGGGGCAATAATATTACCCTTATGATAAGTATGATCTAGGTCAGTAACAAGTAAATAGAATGTGGATTTTTCATTAAATGAAATTTTGCGGATTTCTCCTAATTTATTCTTTTTATGGCTGTGCATAAAGACGTCATAAATTGTAGTAGTCTCCTTCTCCAGCGGCACCGACATTTTGAAAATACATAACTTTTGATCGATCGTCCGATTTTCCTTAAACTTTCACTGAAGTGTTCTACTAATATTACTGCTTTCATTCAATCACCATTTATAGTTGGGTTTCAGTTTCCTTTAAGAGTTCAGGCGGTGCACAACAAAACCCATTCAATATAATCAACGCACCGCTGACTGGGCGAGTTTCCACGAAACCAGCACCTGCGCTATATACAGTATGCATTCCATATGCCAATTTCATTCCGATATGACACATATATATTGTAATTTATAGAGTTCTTCTGACTCTGTGAGTCCAAATATTGTGGCAGCTTGCAACCATAACGATTCTTGATCGTACCGATGAGCCTTGTTTTAATGGCTTGTCTTCGCTGGAAAGTATTTAGTTAGACCAGGTAGGTCTGTTCAAACCAGTGATTCAGAAAAGAGAGAGAAAGAAAAAAGGGGGTGGAATATTTGGGGTCACAATCAGAGATGCCGTTTTAATTTATGACAGGAATAGTAGGTCAATCGAGATGGCCATTTTCAAAGGTCAAATATTTCTACCTTTGTCTAAAGTTTTCCCACATCTATCTCAACACTGCACTTTTCACCCTGTCCATCTGTTTCTGATTGAAATGAATATGGAACATGCACCTGGCATTATTATTCTTGCAACAGTAGGATCAGCTGACCAGTGCTTTCCCCTAGAGTTATCCTAAAGGTCAAAGTTCAGGACAATCTTTGTAGTGGACTCTAAAAAGGACACATTTGGAAGAAAAAAAATCTGTGCCGTCAAAACCTAAAACGATGAGAAAGTTGGTGTTAATGAAAGGGTATATTGCATAGTAATATAATACATCAAGGGTAATTATTATTCCCTCTAGCTTCTGAAGGAGTTACTTCATATTCCCTCATATCATGTTTTAAATCGTTTTATGTTATTGTTCCACTACCATGACATTACGAACAGTTGTTGTCTTCTCATGGTGGCACCAAAATTTGAATAATTCCTAACTTTTCAACTGATTGTTCCATTTTCTTCAATCTTCTTTAATTGATGTGTTCTACTGATATTGCTGCATTTACTGAATCAACGCATATAAATTGGGGTCAAATTCCCTTTAACCTCATTTACAGGTTTGTATGGAATCTCCTTGGTTTAAAGGGATAAGATAGTGTTGGTTGAGATGGGGAAGTCAGATTTTAACGGGGGAGATAATTAGAATCCCCTTATATTAAAGAGCACATAATTCTAAGGAAATTAAAAGTTTATCTGATGACAATCAGTTTTAAAATGACTGAGATATCCAAAAACAAGGTAAAACAAAGTGGTCCTAATAAAAAGTGGGTTCCACTTTTGTTAGAACCTCTTTGTTTTTGGATGTCTCAGCTATTTCAAAACGAATTTTCATCGAATATGCTTTGCATTCCTCTTAGAATTTTATGCTTTTTCATAATTCAAAAGAGGTTTCTCAGTATCCCACAAGAAAGATGGAAACCTGAAGCCCCATCCCAACCAAAACTACATCATCTCTTGAAGACAACCATCGTGCTTGCAGGAGGCAACAATCGACCATCGACCATCAAGGAGAGTTGCCGACAGATCTCTCTTCAGCTTTCCCGAATCGAAGATTTCCTTTGTTAAAGGACATTTTTATCCCAAACAAAAATATTTCCCCTGGTATCAACCAGGCAGCTATAGCACCAGTATAAGAGCTTTCGTCGGAACTTGGTGCGTCCAGCAGCAGGCATTGACAACGACCTTTTCAGCAGAAACTGGTTCTCCGGGGAACGTCAGCTGCCACGATTGATCCATTGGGAAGGTCACCGGAGCAGGCGTCCGCTGGTATCACGCCCGTGCTCAACAATAGTTCTCCTTCAAGCACATAATGAATAGTTAAAGTTTATAAACGATTCTGCAGAAGAAAAGAATGACTTTAAAGTCAATGTACACTTGTATTCAAATTAATACTTTTTTTTTTTGCTTATTCCCAAAGGTATCTGTTTCCATGGTTTAACATACAACCTTGTAGTTATCGGCATCTACGGTTCTATACTACTAAAATTAATTCCCTAGGCAAGTATATATTAAGCCACTTTAGTATCAGCGATAATTACTGTCCCTGTATCTATAGATACAATGTTTGATGGCATGATAATGGTCACCTTCAGAAGAATTAATGAATTTAAATCCATCATGACGTCACAATAGACGCTTTGGTGCTATCTAGCACGAATTATCATCAATTTATCAGAGTTGAGCACAGCCTTGACTGCAACTTACGCGTATTACTTCCGTTCTTGAATATGTACGTGAGTGTATGCGCCACTTGCCAGTGTCTACTATTTACGATCTTACTTTGAGGGTAGGGCCTATATCTGAAGGACTGTTGCGAAATTAAATTTCTGTTGTGAAATCGATATTGTTCCGGGTTCGGGCGATACAATTTGAGTGTAAGGCAGGTGATGCCTCGGGAAAAAAAAAAAAAAAAAAAAAAAAAAAAAAAAAAAAACTTGCTCACATCGCTCTGACGTTATGCTCAATGCTTTGTTGTTGTTGTTGTTGTTGTTGTTGTTGTTGTTTTCTAGATCAAATGTTATCTGTCACTCATTACCCTACACGTTTATCTTTTCTTTGACCCTTTGAAGGTGAGTAAACAAACAAAAAAATAATGACAAAAAAGTGTTAACGCGCATTGTGCTAACAGTGACAACGAACTCCGATATTTTGAAATTCAACGAAGATTTATTTTTCTTTCTCTCTCTCTCTCTTGGTTAGGTAAGGACGTTACAGTAAAAGTGACCATTTTCGTCCATTTTGAGGTCCCCCAGTGAACATCATGTTCAGTCACGAAGTCCTGACCTGACCTTCCAGTCCCTATTATTATTTTACCACTTGCCTATATTGCCTAACTTTCGCTAACTTGATTTACAGCTATTTTCATTGATATTATTGGCATCATTGAGAAGGACTCTCTCGTTGATTTCAGTTTTCTCTCCTCGTAATACAATAAGACCATTGTTGGTTGAAACCAAGTTAAACAAGTCTACACAGTATCCAGGGAGACACTGGCACTGAGCGTGCCATCATAATTTTTATAGGATTTTGTAACGATCGAATATCTAACGTTACAGAGATCCACCGATTAAAGGGCCTATCAATACAAATGCATGTTGACAGGTATTGATTTATAAAAGCCTGATCATTACTTATGTGACAAAAACAGCTCGGCATTTGTCCTATACTTAAGATATTATTTTGTTTTCTACTACTTTTATTCAATTTACTTGGATACGCCCCCACAAAAAAAATAAAAGCTTTCAAATCCAATCGTCGATGACAGTCATCATCACTGTCAACCACTGCTAAACTACTTCTATGATTAACAAAAGACAACGCAACGCACCTTCTCCTCCCTAGCTACACTGAGTATAACTTGCATTTTTCCATGTAATGTCTTGATTGATTTTGTTAGTTATGCATTGCATAGGTCCCTTGAGGGAAGAAACGCTGTATGACAAGGCCAGCACAAAACCTATATAAATATATTTCCAACATGATACACTTGTAGGCATATAACAACGCCTCTTTGTACTGAGAGCGCATCAGGATTTGAAAAACGGTTAAAAGCACTTAAAGTCAGGATCGATTCGTCAGTTAATTATGAAGTTGTGTTAAGCTAGCCTTGTAAGAGACCACCCTGCCAACACAAACACGTCGAACTGAAGTATTTTATGTGAAACCCCTCTGACTTGTTTTGTACAAACTTTTTGATTGTAACGGTACACCAATAAACCGAAAATATACTAAGTATTACAGCGAAAAAAGAGAAGGAAAATGAGGGAGTTGATCATCTCGTATGCTTCTCTTCTCCCAGATATCACTTTTGAGCAAAATCGGCACTGTCCTTGTTGACTTTCCTTTGATATCACAGTTTGGCACACTTTGAATATTTTGCGAAATCTAACATAAATAAAGGATTTATGGTTTGATGTTTCTTTTTATTTCATTTTATCGCCTGCTATCAAAGTTAATCCGAACATTAAGAGGGCACTGGCATCATGATGTCATTTCGAAGTAGCAGTGTCATGAATCACGTCACAACCGCATTTCCGAGGAAGTGAAAGAGCTGCTAACTGAGGCTCATTGGATAAGACCGCGGACTCTGAAATATGAGGTCACTGGTTCGAGTTTCGTGACAATAACAGCGGTGATTGTGGCATATAGGACATTTTGGCGGTACGTCATCGTCGCATCATTCAACAGTCCTGCGGTAGGAACTTAATCATACCGGTCATAAGTTTGCTCTCTTACAAGCATCCATTGCTTTCTATCCCACCACGTTAAAAAAAAAAAATCATGATTAAGTTCAATTAAGTCGTTTATTTATTTCCCCTTTAATTCTCACTCTGTCTCCAAGTGTTATTAAAACACAGAGGCGGATTAACACATTGAATACCGTACCAGGTACACTCGGGCAGGCGTCTATGAGAAATGCGTGATATAGCAAAATCAGCTCAAAATCGTCCTTTGTGTGTTAAAGGACAAGTTCACCTTCATATACATATGGATTGAGTGAAGGCAACAATATTAGTAGAACACATCAGCGAAAGTTTGGGGAAAATCCGACAATCCGTTCAAAAGTTATTTATTTTCAAAATATCTGTGCAATTACTGCTGGAGGAGAAGACTACTATAGTGCATAATGTCACATGCGTACAACGATATAAGGAAAATAAAAAGAGAATTTCACAAAACTTTACTTTTTGAACAAAGTGCAGATTTCTTCGACTTGTTACTGACTTATGTTAGGGGTAATATTATTCCCCCTGACTTCTGAAAGAGAAAAGTCGGGTGGTCTTTTATTATGTGGGAAAAGTGAGAATATCTTGAATTTTCTTTATACTTTCTTTATATAGTTGTACTCATATGACATCACAAGCTATAGTAGTCTTCTCATCCAGCCGTGACTGAGCAGAAACTTCAAAAATTCATAACTTTTTCACGGATTGTCCGATTTTCCTCTAAGTCTCATTGATGTGTTCTACTAATATTGCTGCATTCACTCAACCCATTATTATGACTATGAAGGTGAATTTGTCCTTTAAGGTGCACAGAACCCTTGCGCATCATTGAGAGGGAAAGAGAATAAAAGTGGAGTCAATAGAAACTTTTTTGTATCGCGCCCTCATGAGGAGAAATCAGGAAAACAAGGGAAGAGGAAGAAAAGAGAAAGAAACGTCTTTATTCTGCTATGTGGTACATTGTAATACCATGCTGTTCACAATGACAGAATTGGTTTTGATTTGATTTGATTTTGTTTCTGTATTTATACAAAAATGTAACAGAAACCCAACTGAACAAAGATATTGAGTAATATTCAAACAGGGGGTAAAGGATTGGAGAACTTAATACACATGTGCTCATAGTCACGTCTCCTTTAATGCGACTGGTATAACAGAGAGCGTCCTACAAAACAGATGTATCATTCCTAATTCCTGCCTTGATCATTAATTGAATTTGGAAACATAATACCCCTGCAAACAGCACGTTCCGCCGATCACGAGGTCAGAGGTCAAATAGATTTGTCTTTAATGATGCTAAGAGGGCGGGTTGAATGTACTGCCTTCCAGGATGGCATGCGGAGGTAATCATCCGATGAAACATAGAATGGTATCAAATTGCTCAAAACTCATATCACAATTGAGGGGAAATAGGCATCCTCCTTGAGACCAAACTGTTGTTGTTGTTGTTGTCGTTTTTTGCATATCTGATAACACTACGAGTATACTATAATTGTGAATACGTATATGTATATACATATATATATATATATATATATATATATATATATATATATATATATATATATATATATACACGTCTGCTTCGACCAGGAGCAGACGTATACCCTTGTGTGTGTGTTCTGCTTCAGAAACGGATTTTTAATCATCACATCGCATCCTGGTCGCTGATGAAGAATGCGATGACTAACCTGTTTGGTGTCTTGTTTCTAAAACATGCGCTTTCCTCGCCAGGATAAAGCGTTTTAATGCAATTTTAGGTTTTAATCTCATATATATATATAATCATATCTCCTCATACCAAACGAATGGACAATTACTGTATGTTAATCACATTGTGATGAAGATCAACATGCTGTGAATTAGACTTTGATATAATACAATACAGCAACCAGGGACAGTGACTGCATTTACCACATAGGCTCCTATAACTTTCGGACACGAGTTCAGTGAAATTCCGCTTGTTTGGTCTGCGTGACTCACATTCTTCTGCAGGTTCCAATTGAAGAGTTTTCCATTCTTGTTAAGTTAAGATATTTGTGATTAAAGCTGCTAAAACAAAGAAAATGAAAAGAAAAAAAAATTGATACAGAATATTTTAAGTCATAACTTCTAGAATTGTTATGTCACAAGTGAGATATTAGTGTAAAGGTTTAATTTTGCTCTATCTGATGATGGACTTACTTTGAAATGTTTAAGATTGGTGCTGAGCTCATTTTTCAATAGGATCTTTTCAATTGTATACTACGTAGTTGTTGTGTCTATACTGTCTAAAACAGGTAGGATAAAATATATTTCTTTCCGTATTTCGGAAAAGACATGCATACTACATGTATATCAGTATATTACCTCGTGAACTGGATCATGATTTCCAAGATTGAATGAAAAGAGTCTCTAAATTTTCTTTGCGAATAAAACGGCGGATAGACAGACCTCCGAGTAAACACACATCTTGCACAGACTGATACAGGCACGCGCGCGTGCACACGCACACACACATACACACACACATACACACACACACACACACACACACACACACACACACACACACACACACACACACAAAACTCACACCTAGGCCTATCCAGAAGCAACTATTGTACCTGCTAAGCGTGACCCTCACAAACCTCAATGAAATGCACCCGGGAATTAAGCTGTCCTCAATCGGTTATTATGCTTATCATGCTTATGGGGCTCACACCTGTAAATAAAATGGAATGTCCCTGAATGTATCTCAAAATCGTACCAAAGACACTAAAATAAGTGAAGACAAAAATTAATTAAAAATTAGAAATGCAGTTTGGCTTAAAAAAAAAGAAATGAATAGCTGCAGATATTGAGTATAAATTTCTCTACAAACTGCATTTTGGTTGGAAGATGAAAGCTTTTCTCATGGAATTTGAAGGGACTATATTTGATTGGGTGCGTATACAGAAAATATGTGATTTTTTTTTTAGTAAAAAGAATTCGTAGTCTGGCTTTCCGAACCCTTGGACAGAGTTTGGGCTGAACAACTGCCCTTGGAAATTTGAAGGATGAAAGGATATATCTCACTTTTCAGGTTAGTGAAGATGAAACACCTCATTTCTCCATTTTTTTTTAAATTTTAACACACGTCTCTATGGGGGAATATTTGCCCGTGTGAGCCCTAAAAGCCACACGTTCCCAACGCCAGCATTAGTTTATGAAGGGAAACTCAAATTATATTGACAAGAACATGACAGTAACAATCTACGACAATTCAGTGATTATTCCGTTGATTTATTACGACTTCTCTGAGACGGAAAAGCAATACGATAATCTCATTGTTTACTTGAACTAAAAAAACACAACAAAACAATATCTGTACACTGATATCGATTGAAGATAATTTGCAATTTGAAAAAAAAAAGACAAGTACGTAATTGTATAATGACAGAGATTTTCATTACATACACAGATCTGTAAGTCTAGAAGTTTACCTTAACTAAGCTGGTTGATTGCATAGTCAATAGTTTAAACCTAATAAATAACACAGAAACAAAATATATACATTATTCTATGTTTTCCTAAGTCTCAACTGGATTGTGCTAATCACTGACAGGTGTAAGTGACAGCAGCACCTGTGGGCGTGTATTACATAGAATGCAACAGTTTAATGATTATGTAGACAGATAAATAATTTGATCATCACCATTACTGATGACAAGAAAAAAGAAAGAAAGAAAGAAAAATGCTTAACTCGAGGCTGCTGTCACGATCTCATCTAGGTCGAAGCTGAACAGTGCTGTAGAAACACTTCTTTGTAGCATTTTTTTTCTGTCCTCTGTCCAGAACATTCTTTTCTACACATTCAAGACAGCACTAGCATTAATAAACTACATTTTTGAAGGCTCTACAACAAGTTTTGCACTTAAAACGAGTCATTTGACGTCAGAAAATGATATCAAGTAAAATTCTGAAAGGCACGATGGTTACGTCATACTATGTACATAATACGGAATAGCATCTAAATTGTCTTCTTTCGGCAGTAAAATTGTCAACACTGGCGTAAATTACTAGCAGATTAATTTCCTCTCGAGTTTGTGGCCATTCCATATCTAGCTCAGAGCTCGATGTTTGACATTTCTAAAACGATGATATTTGGCCAATAGAGGGCGCGAATGTTTCCATTTACACAATTCGGTCAATATATTCTCCCAAATAAACAGTGCCCGATAATAGATAATAAATAATGATAAAGGTCAGAGCTCTTCAGGTGTCAATACCAGGCTTCGCAAAGCCAAGAGGAACAGAAGATAGTTTAGCGAGAGGACTATGTTTCAATCAAACAAGAATATAATTCTATTGTATGGGACTACTTTTTTACAACATATTGCCAACTACCATAGAAGTTTACGATTTCATTTGTTTTTATATGTGCAGCATCTTGATAAATAGTGTAAAATGGCGGCCAAGTTCATGGAAGAACTGAAGATGAAATTCAACTTAATTTTGGTTGAAAAGAAAAACAAGTCTCGTCACCGATCTCTTCCATAATTTATGTGTATCACACAATTATCCTTTGAAAAACTAAGTAAATTCGATTAGAGGGCAATAAAGCAATATATGTCAAATGTGGTGAAGGTGGAAACACAAAAAAGGAAATCATTAAGTATTTGATCTGTCAAAATATGTATGTTCATGAATAGTTATTAGCAGTTGATAATGAGTCAAATACAAAATTAAAACCATAAGTGAATCAAATATAATTCCGTATAGCCAATATGTCTGCTATTTATTGAGCCGGTAGGACAGGCAGCATTTTGCACGATGGTCGATTTCACACGCTTTTATTAATTACATGTAACCCTTGTCAGAAGATCATGAATATTCATTAGATTCTGAAGTTAGAAACACTAGATAGTTTATCAGAAACACGAAGCAAGTGCTGTACAAGCCGCTGCCTGCAAAATAATTTTTGTTAGGAATAATGACTGGTCTTAAAGGTCACCCGAACCCTCAAATGGTTCCTCAGTGAACAGCTTGTTGGGCGAAGTGTTCTCTCCCGGGGAGGACGATGAAACCGACGATGAAATATACTCCTCGAGCTCGCAGTAAGGTTGATAACCGCTCCAGTCACCACATGGCATGCATACTCGACGCGAACTGCCGTGGAGGGCGTAATCTGGGTTGCAGTAGTACGTGACTTCGGCACCGTAAGTGAAACCGCCAGTACCGCGTCGCACACCGTTCTGAATATCTCCGGGATCTTGGCAGCCCTGGTTTGCGGTATCTGTAACGGTGAAGCAAGCGAGTTACGAGTTTTAGAAATAATTGCAGGAAAAAAGAGAGATTCTGGGGAAGTAAATGATTATTTTAACAAAGAGGTACTGCAGCTGGCTGCAGCTACAATGAAATGAAATGAAATGGTATATAACAAGCAGGAATTGCTCGTACATGTCTTTCATTAATTTTTCCAATACTTTCCAACACTATTTCTCTTTGGCATTCTTTTACTTTGATTGAAACTGACACCGCTTTGTTCTGTGTTTGTATTTTCTTTTGAATATCCAAGCTAGACATCATTTTTTATCATAATTTGTTATGCTTTATGTGTTTGCAATCGAAAATAAAAATAAAATGAAAATGAAAAATATTCTAGAGGTTTGCTGCGTCATGTTATGTTTTATCATTTGCTTATTAAGAGAAAGCAATCTAAGTTAAGAAAAGTAAAGACATAGTATTCAAGCAAAGTATGGTTACATATTCAAAGATCGATGTTGAACAATTTTCTCCTCCTGATAATTGTACGAAATGCAAACTGTGCAACGTTAGCAGATTCTATCCAGTAATTGGGATTTTTTTTTATCATATTGTTCTGCTGTAATTCAACTTTTAAAGAAAACAGGAGATGCTGAGATGCTATTTCATTTAAGTACGAGGTACTGAGGACCAGTGTCTGAATGCAGACGACGTTGAATAACAAGATAATATCTGTGAAGCAGTATCATTTGCCACCACGTCCTTATTCTGTGACGGATGAAAACTGACATACAATGAGAGCGCCGAAGAGGGCAGCAGATAGTATTATATGTGTGAAAAGTTGAAGCCCGGCTATCTGCAGGTTTATCGATGAGAATTTTGGTCACTTCGACAAAGGGATGCATGTACAAAATGTGACTGTACCTCTGTGTACAGGTAGAGCGATATAGGAAGATGAAAAATGAAAGCATGAATATATATAAGATATCCGATTCATGACTCCGATCTTATTATTGTACAACATCTAACAATTCTTAGTACTCGCACTCCCATCAATCAGCAGTGCAATGGATAATTAATGTGAATGTTTACGGACAAGATTTAGCGTGCTGTGCAGTCTGGTGTCTAACTGACTAGCCACTTAAACTTCTGTATAGATGATAAAAATAATTATAGACAATGATAGAGCGGAAGATAGCTAGGCACGTACGCAAAGCTGGATTTTGTTTAAAATATCTTCGTTTGCGTGTGTACAGTATATCATGTTCGAGCGTTGACTATCTTCCATATCTTGGCCTGCATGGAAAAAGTCATTTCAATCTAGGTTTAATTTCCAACATCAAATAAATTCTTTTATTTTCATTGTAATATTCTCCTTTCACATTTCTTCCCCATGTGCAACGGCCGAGGCACCGATAACCTATATAAGAAATGCTTATGGTCTTTAATTATAAACATAAGGCAGTTCGGAGTTCAGCTCATGTACACATTGGTACGAATGACTTTTTTTTTCTTAGTTGGTAAGGCACTTCATTCGTTTACAGTGACATTACGCATAGGCTTGCTCGACATAACAAGCCCTGATGGAATTCGTCAATCATGTTTAAACTAATGATGAACTTGCGTAGACCAGGTGACCAGAATGATCCGTCAATGAACATTTGGGAAAGCATCAATTTCACTATTTTGCATTGAATATTTCAATTTTTTCTAGCGATATTACCAAAATCCACCTTTCAAGGATTATCTGAATAATCATTACATTTCAGATGCTTATCTCAGTAATTTTTTTTTTCTGCTCATGCGCAAAGTGGAACCCCAAACTGCTTCTTCCGTTTAAAGGGCAGGTACAGTTTCGGTTGAGATGGAGCAACAGGTTTGGGGGTTTTCTTTTTTTTTAAGAAATATGAAAGAGCATATAATTTTTAGAGGAATTCAGAGCTTATTTGATGAAAATTGGTTTTGAAATGACTGAGACATTCAAATCAAAGTAATACTGATAAAAGGTGGGACCTAGCTTCTATTAAGATCGCTTTGTTTTACTTTGTTTGTTTTTTGGATATCTAGGCCATTTCAAAACAGATTTTAATCGAGTAAACTTTCGATTCCTCTTAGAGTTATTATGCTCTTTAACATTTCATGAAAGTCGTTTCTTAGTATCTTGCAAAAGTTAAAGACCGAATCATCATGAATATATCATGGATCCTTTCAAATTTCCTACTGGAAAGAGCACAGTGTCTCACAGTGTATTCACAATGTGTTCGCATAGTCGACTATGTGAAAACGCTCGAATTTAACAGTGTGAAGACGATTTCACACTATGGTGTGCATGTGGTTTTCACAGAGTGTGCACATGGTAATGCTGTATTTCACACTGTGAATTGATTACTCACATTACGTTTACCCTGTTAAAACGCTCGAGTCTAACAGTGTGAAGAGATTTCACACTGTGTTGACACTGTGTTTCTCACACTGTGGAACATTGTGTTCTTTCCAGCAGGGAAGTTTGACCGTCCAAACATCAACGAAGGAAGGTTTTGATGGAAGACGACTTACCTGGGACTTTGAAGATGATGTCGGTAACGTCTTCGGTGATGTCGTAGTCGGCGAACTCGCCACTGCATGCGTGGATGATACGCATCCTAGTTAATGTCTGCATGATGGCCAGCGCTGATCCATCCTCTGATGTGGTCAGCTGAAGCTGGTAGTAGAAATTTACTCCCCAGACACTGAAAAGGAAAATATACATGAGTTGAATAATCATACAATATTGACTGGTCTTGAGGGAGATACCAGAAAATATTGCCCAAACTGAAAGAATATTGCCCGAGTCGAAGACGAAGGCAATATTCTTTCAGTGCGGGCAATATTAATCTGGTTTCTCCCTCAAGGCCAGTCAATATCATAATCATTACCTATCCTCTAGGTAAATTAGGAAAACATGTGAATACGTTTATACACTATGATACAGATCAAGCCACATTTGACTACCTGTAGATCATCACCAACATGTCGAATAACTGCAAAATTGTTCATCAATGTACATCATTCAACTCCAAGCGCAACGATACACGTTGTACATAATTATGTAGTTGTAACAGGCGAACTTCAAACATCTGAACGTATTTACACTTCGTTTTTGCTTCTGTTTCAATTTGGAGAGTTGTAATAACTGATGGTCAAGGTGCAGTTCTGGAGCACAAATGGACTAGTTATTGCTTGACGCGTAGTGCTGCTGGAAGTGATCGAATTTGTACGAGTTGATTTATTGGCGTTCTTCTGCGGTGCGTGTGTCCCAAATTTGTGAATGTCGCCTCTTTGTGATTGACCGAAATGTTTACATGTTTATGGCGAGACCCGGAACGACGCACTAATATCGCCCGCTGACTTCGACGACCGATCAAAATACCAACTACGATTGCCCCGCAAAACTACCTCATATAGGCAATAATCAATGGTGACGGTAATGATGATATAATCATACTACTACAGCAACAACAACAACTACTACTACTACTACTATAATTGCTACTACCACTACAAATAATAATGATAATGATGATGATGATGATGATGATGAAGATTATGATGTTGATGATAATAATAATAATAATAATAATAATAATAATAACAGTAATAATAATAATCGGCATCATCATCATCATCATCACCATCATATAGTGGTCCCAAGACATTTGTTTGTAATATCATAAAGTGGATTTTACCCCGCAAAAACTCGGGACAGCCAAAACAAATAATAAGTGGAAATCTCAATGTTTCTATTCTTATGGAAATTAATCCAAGGCCAAATTTACTATAATTACTGTAAATAACAACTAAATATATCAAACTCATACCAGGTAGGGCCTAAAAGTTGCTCATTCCACTATTCAGATATCGGGGAAAAAAAAGCACTGAAAAAAGTTCAAGGTCTGGATGATTATGCTGTATTGTATATTGAATCTACACGATGGATGTTCAAACATATCAAAGACACTTACACAACGCTTGTGTTGGGAGCAACAGTGGAGCAGTCTTCAGTGAAGCATGTGTGTACGGTGACTATTTGTGTAACAGGCCAGGGAAAGGCGGCCGCCCACCATGTGAAATGTTCGGTCTGGTACACCCAGACAAGCCCGCCATCAGAGGACTCCTCGATCGTTCCCATTCCACTCTGTACCCAAAGACCTGTGAGATTAAAGTATTCAGAGAACAAAAAATAGAAATAAAAAAGGATACGAAACTAAGACATGCACCTTCGTTTTAGTCGCCATATCTGCAGGTTTTGCAACATTAATTGGAGCCAATTATCAACCTTACTGCGACGAACAACGCACTCAAGCGATTTCCATAGCTTTAGTCGATAAGAGCACGGACCTAGCCATCCCGAGGTCTCGGGTTCGAATCCCGGTGGAATCTCTTTGTTCCTTTTTCACAAGCTTTAACTATAATTCCATGTCGAATAGAATGTGTAATGATTCTTTTGCGCTGGGATGAATTTTATACCAGTGACATGGATGAAAAAATAAAATGGAACTGAAACGACAGTAAAAAACAAGTACATGTTTCTTTAGTTGTTTCGATGGCTCTGAAAACTCACACAGTGTAATCGATATAAAAATCTTAGCTTAAAACTTTTGTTTACGTAAATATTATTCTTTCTTTTTTCACTCTCTCTAACAAAGGTTAGCCCATTGAGGACGAGCAGATTTCCCTGTAACAACACTTCCAATAGACACCTGTCAAAGCGTGCGGGTAAAGAGCAATCCCACAATGTAGCCACGTAATGTGAGGGGGGAGGGGGGGGGGGGGGGGAGGCAGGAACGGGGTGTGGTCATGCAGGCCGGAAAGGTTGGCGGTGAATTCAAAGACACACCCTAACGCTGTCCTCGATGGATTGCTATCTAAAGAGAACGCCCTCATTGTCCATTATTTTACACCTCCCAATGTCTCATATTCTCAGTTTGAACACCTAGTCTCTGAGACACTGTAATTCCCCGTAGTGTTGATACAAGGTAAATCTGTTTCTAGAAGCACTAGGGTTAAAGGAATTGAAACTTCGTCTTGACGGAAGCGTCATAAGAGGATTATTTGTCTAACAACAAATGAGAAAACTTACAAATACGAGCCCTTAATGTTTGATTATGATGAAATAAGAAATTGAATTGAATTGAATTGAATTGAATTGAATTGAATTGAAATGAAATGAATCAAATTAAAATAAATCAAATTGAATCGAATTGAATTGAACTGAATCGAATTGAATTGAACTGAATTGAATTGAATTGAACTGAATCGAATTGAATTGAACTGAATTGAATTGAATTGAACTGAAATATCGATAAACTGCGAGTAAGTGTGTTATAAAAATCTTTAAAAGCTTTGGTGGTATCGATTATTTTTGGTAATCTTTAAGAATTACTCTCTGACGCTCTTCAATTCCTTCGAAAAAAAGAAATCTGACCTCAAAAAATATAATTTGGATGATTTTGCAGGGATGATTACGCTACCTATGTAGTGACGCATGGGTTGGAACGGTACCATGATGGTAAAGTCTGTGTCGGGAAAACAGCGCTTACTGAAATCTAAAGTATTTAAAATCATGATGAGTACTGATTATCATATTTCTAAATTGTGTTTAATTTGACATTAAATTGAGATATGTCCAAATATGTATTCAATGCGCTTTTAACAAAGTTGAAAGTAAATGTGACAAAAAAAAAGCAAAACAAATTGATGGCTTTTAATCATTTGAATTGGTAAACAATTTTACTATGTGACTTTCTCTTCTTATTTGCAACATAATTCTCTCCCTGGTCTTTACATTTCTTTTTCTTTCCTCCCAGATTCTAGCTCAAACCATAACCCATCTGTGACTCTATCGAGAAAGGAAAGCCTAATCGAGAAGAATTTTTTTGGTCGATCCTTGTAGGTACTCTTCCAGCCTTCTTCAAGGTTCAAGGTTCAAGGCACTAACCGATGGCCTCGTCGAAGTACCAGGCAGGCACCTCGTCGCCGACTTGGACTGAGGCGAATCGTTCTGACACGGGAATGCGAATAGTAGCCGCTTCGGTGAGATCCACCTTTGAATTGGACCCGGGCTCTGTGACAGCAATCTCGGCCACTGCCAATGCGGCCAGCTTATCGGCTTCTTCGCCTGGGAAGGTAAAACGAGTGGAGAGTGGCGAAAATGAATGCCTCTCATTAGCACACAGGAAAATAAAATAGATTATTGCATGAAAGTAAAAAATCATATTTGAATGAGAAGGATATTGAAGGAATAGTTATGCTCTTAAAGCAGACAGACCAAAAGAAAACGAATTTATATTCTGATTCTTCAAATAATCTTTTAGAACATAATCTCTATGGGAAGTTCAAGATACAATACTAAATCTGGTTCTCGACATAAATGCATGTTATAGATCACCAGAAAATTAGCGTGCTGATATTTAATGATACATGAATCAACACTGGGTGAAATCGATCTTCTGCAACTTTACAAGACTCTCGTTATTACGGATTAGTGGTCCCAATTTTTCTCTTCTTTTTCATCTACTTAATGCTTTCCGTTTTCGTTTATATGCATCTTCTTTTTCATCGTCTTTTCTTCTCCTTCTCTTTCTTCTTTTCCCGTCTTCATCTTATTTTGCTTTATCTTTTTCATTCAGGAAGCGATCACCGCGCGATACTACTGTCGTGCTTACCGTCCCCTGTGTGAACGTTCAATTCCGGTACGCTCTTGGAATTGTCCGGTTCGGACAGGTCGACGGTGAGGACGTCGATAGAGACGGGTCCCTGTGTCATGTTCAGACCACCTGTGAGAGACAGACAACGATCACAGTGAGGAGGAATGATGTGGAGCAGAACAGGAAGAAGAGGTCATAGGTCAGATGACACATTAAATCAAATTTGCAAGAATAATAGGGTATTAAAGATGCATCTTTTATGTTGCATTTTTTTTTGCGTACGGCGTATTTTTTTTTATATTACAGTGTTTACATGATATTTGATTTACATAATCTTAATCTCAAATAAATTCTCACTTTTCAATTATAACTGTACTCTTCATCTTATGTTTTCCATCTTATTTTATTTTTTATATTTTTTTTATTCTTTAATGTTACGTACATACTCTGTGGTTGTTATACGTGTAAGTCAGAGCGTGTTGTTATCTATCAACCAGCTCTGATGTAAGTCCGCAGGCGCCCTCGGTAAAACATTTGGCAAATTTAAGCATACATTGCTAATAGAAGATTGAATGACTAAACAGATAAATTGATATATGTTATATAAGTGCGAATGTGAATTTACGATGAACAATGTAGTATGAATGCCAGAGGAGGGAAACATTGTTAAAAAATCATAACTGGCGGAATGCGCTAATCAAAGGCCAACATTCTTGAAATAGTGTGATACCATCCACCAAACGTAATTGAATATAAGAGGAACTATACAGCAATGAAAATTCAAGAGTGGAAACAGAAACAAATTTGGAGTTAGATACTATGGAACATGACGCAAAAATCACAGTAAATGCTCCAATTTGTCGGTTTGTAGAATTGAAAATGCTACATTCAAGATCTTCTGAAATAATTTGAATTCTGTTCCTCTTTGTCAGATGTCATCATAAATGAGAGTTTCAATTTAGGGACGAAAAAAAAAATCTCAGGGCTTGGTAGACTTATGATAATCACATTTAAGAACCATTAAAAGATTTAATCAGCAACAAAACATCATAATACTAAACTTCCCGATTCGATTTCTAGCCATTTACATCATAGTGTTGATATCTTGTATCCATCAATTCATTCAAATAGTGAATTAACAAGACATGTCTAATAAAGGGCAACACAAGAAACTGTAAGAATTGAATTCTCACTCCACCCCCATCTGTCAATAGGAGAAAGCAAAAATTAAGTTTATAAATCTAAATTTACCTGTAGGTATTTCCACTTCGAGGGTTCCAGCGTTGGGGTCAGAGAAAGAGAACGTACGAGTTGTCGGCAGCGGGTATGGGAAGACTACACCGTCGTTGTAGTTCGTTAGGGTCAAGGTTACCAGATTATCTGACGAGGCAAAGAGGTGACATATAAGTCAATCATTTCATGGACTCAGATGATAGCTGATACTCATGTCGCATCTTAGAATTATGCTTTCTTTACCAGCCAGAAGGAATTAGAGTTCAATCAGTAATCCCCATGAAAAGGGCTTCTCAACTTGATGATTTCGGTTGATTCTTATCACGTTTTTTCGAACATTATATGGAGTTATAACTGAAACTCTTAATGGTACCAGTTTGGTCAATCTATAGAAGGTACAAGACATGAGATAGTAATATCATTAAAAACTCGCTTCGCACTCACGGTACAGTGGCCAAGTATTCTCAATGAGAAGTCCAAAGGATCGAGACCTATCAATGCAATCGTGCCCCTGAGCCAAATCCTTTACCCCTAAATCTTTTCTTTTCAATGGGGAGGTATGAAAGGTTATAACATATGGGAAGTGTGGACATGACTAAGTTTGGTTTTAGGATGTCAGTCAGACGGGGAAAGTGATACGTGTAGTGTATGTGGGTGATACGAGCCTACCTGCCCGAGTTATAATGTGTTAATTTTTAGAATGCTTTACCATCAAAACATAGAAAAATACCCCACTGTCTTCATCAACATCATTACCTCTTGAGACACTAAAATTTTATCATTAGTAATTTAACGAAGGAGATCAATTTCTCTTTCGTCAGAGATGAACTTTAAACCACTAGAAAGTACTCTTTATTTTATGATAACAATTTCATAATTCGAAGCATGGTCTTTAGATCATCCCTTTAAAAATGGTAAGAATTTTTTTTTTTAATCAATCAACATATTTATGTTGCCTTCTATATTTGGATTTTTTAGCAGACTTTTGGATAGCTGTTGCAATTTCCCTCTTCGTCTCGAATTGAGAAGTTAAATGCTTCCCTTTATCCTTCGCCTGGGTTCCCCTCCCCCTCCAAAGTCATCTGTCTGTTCTTAATCATACTTATAGGTTTGTAAATCTTTACTTTCAAATGGGGAATTACGATAATAATGATACATGTAGTACATGTTCATCGTCAGCAAACCGGTTCTAATTCGAGTCCTCTGTATTTAACAATGAATTGTACATGATGGTTAGCAGGCGGGAAAACGTCCCTCCCCCCCCCCCAAAAAAAAAAAAAAAACTGTCATCCTTTGTTGGCATTGATGTCAAGAGTACAGTCTGCGCTCTTCTGATAACTTATATGCGTTCACTCCCACTGTCTCGACGCGTGCTTAAGGGATAAGTTTCTCCGCTCAAGATATTGCTAAATCCCTCTTTTAGCAACAAAAGTCTATAACATAAATTAGAGAAGGATGGAAAATGGAAAACTGCAAAAATAGAACGTAATCTTTCGAATTTACAACTGAGAAGAGACTGATAATTCCACTGCGAAGATAGATAGCACGCACCCAGCCATATGACTGTTAGTTCATGAACTTTTGGCTTGAAAGCATCATTTCTTTGGGACAGATGCTGCGTCCTCTCCTATATAAATAGAGCACAGAAACTAAATGTATTAGATCGGAATTTAAATAGAATTTAATGTAATTAAAAAGAAATATATAAGGATGGCCATGATGAAAATATAATTCAACTAGCTTCTATCAATAGCGTTAACATTATCGACGATGTAATTATCATTTTGATTGCGATAATATGATACAGTAGCAAAAAGGGGAAATCCACTTAACAGATGGATGGACGCAGATATTAGTGCTGCGCACCGTGTTGACAAGGGAGAGTAATATACTAGGTGTGATACCTCAGCTCAATGAGCTGTTCTATGAGGATCACACTAATCAATGCTTGTAAAAATATAATCCCAGCAATTTACCTATTGTTACTTCTTTAGCATCTAACAATGTGACCACGTCATTTAATCCACTGGCTTTGTAATGGGAGCCGCGTGTGCCATAAAGCACAACACTGTCAGAATCGAGTTGGTAAAGATAAAATGGAAATTAATGAGAATATTGTTCCTGAATGGAGACCACTTACGAGTTAAAGCTCATAAAATGAATAAGTCAGTTGATATCAACGCCACTCCCCGTTTTTCTTTCTTTTATTTTCTTTATTTCGCTCTAATTCTCTTAGTCTTTCGTCATCTCCGTCCCCCCGCCAACTTATTTCTCTTGGCGTTTAATTGTGATGATTGTAAAATGACTCACGAGGATAAACTCAACGTTACATGATGCTGGTAGCAACGATATCGATGATAACGATAATAACAATTATGATAATAACAAAAAATGATATCAATAATAATGATAGCAATAGTTATGATAAGAATATCGATAATAATGCTGCTAGTAGTAAAACATAATAATGGCATTCGTTATAAAGATAATAGTAATATCAATAATAATAATAATCATGATTATAATTACAATGATAATAATAATAATAACAAAAATAATGTTAATAATAACAATAATAACTTGGTAGAACTTAGACAAATCTTTGACTGCAAATTAGCATAACGACATATCATTGCAGTCAAGAATATTCCCCACAATCTAGGCCAAACAGGCACAACAGTCGTACAAGAAATCGAAAACCTCAAGAGAGGGAGAGAGAGATATAAATCTCGAATTGTGAACACTGAACTTTCCCGCCAGTCAAGGGGAATGGAATGCTTAAACGCCATTTGCTTTACACCTATATAATATGGAATGCCAACTCGGAACTCCCATCTCTATAGTAAAGAGTGAGATCAAGAGCTAAGAGGAACTTATCATGGATTACGGAACAGTCCATATTAGACAATACTCAGCTCTTGAACTTTACTAACATGGGGTTGAGGTCGTAAGAGAGTATTTTAAGAACGTGTTCATTGAAAAACGAAGACGTCCCTCACGAGACAGCAGTAATCCACCAACAGCACGCGCTGCTTTTGTTTCTCTTCTTCGGTACCTTATCTTTGTGCCCTAGTCGGCGTTGCATCTTCACCTATCCGCTGATTACCTATCATAGCATTTTACCACTTATAACGAGTGTCATTAACCTCGTTCACTGATAACTCATGTTGTGACAGCTTGCCGATTTACATGCATCTTTCATGAGTGATAAAATCTCGGCGTGCATGCTCAACTGCTCGGCTATACATCTCTTCTTCTCCACCAATTTAAAGGATGGTAGTGGATTTTCCCACGTTGTTTGCATGTGCGTGTGAGATTATTGATTAAAAGCAAGTTTTGTTTTGTTGTTTTTTTTTTGGCTCATTTCATCTCTCTCTCTCTCTCTCTCTCTCTCTCTCTCTCAAAAAAGGAGAAATTTGGATGTCATACACAGAAAAGTTTTTTGTTTTTGTTTTTTGAAACGAAACTGTACTAAATTCTATCTCGTACGTCAACAACGCAAATAGACGCGTATCTATACCGTCTACGTTAAAGTTCTTATTTTCCAGTTATGAACTGGACAGGATTAATTGATCGTTTCCTCTAAGCCAAACCCAAGCACTTGGAGACCGCTTAAAACATCGACAAGCTCGAACTACCATGGAATAACATAAAAACAAATGACAAACCAAGATTGAATGACGTAATTCTAAAGAAGTCCTGTTGAATGATTTACTAGGAGACTGATCTCTTGAGCTATTAATTGTATTACCGTTTGTTTACTGAGCGAATTTTACACATAATGTCATTGGGCTTAGTTCTGGGCCCCATTTTATAAAAGATGATAGGATGGCAACTCTTGTTGGAATGGCAACTTCCAGTAGCGACAGCCAATCAGGAAGCTGGATTTTTGTCGTTGTCATGACAATTGCGATTCCAGCAAGAGTTGCTATCATATCAACTTTTTATGAAACGGGACCCTGATGTCTCTGTCAGTCTGTCTGTCTGTTTCTCTATCTATATATTTTACAAACCAGTATCCATGCTATATCTCTCTTTGTTTGTACCTCTGGGTTTGTCTGTCTACCTGTCTCTCTTTTTTTTCTGTCTGTGTCTTTTTGTTTGTTTGACTGTAAATCTCTATCTTCTGAGTTTTCGTCCATTATTATGAACATTCAGTGCGCTCTGATCAGGTTTTGTGGACCAAAACCTTTCATGTTTTGTGAGCGTGTTATTCTCCATTTAAATTTAAGTCTTTCTTGCTAACGTATTTTCTTTTATGTACGTTTTCATCTGTCAGTATCTTGATCGAATACATGACTCCCCCCCCCCCTTAATGACTGCGATCTACCCCTTTACATACTCTATTCACATGATCCTCCACCCCCCCTCCCCCCCCCCCCCCCTTGATTCTACATCAGAAGTGTCTTCTGATTAGTTTGTCTGCCAATGTCGTTTCGCCTTAGTGATGGCGGTGGTAGGGGAAGAGAAAACAATTGTATCTGAGACCATAGAACTAAGCCGAGACTAACTATTATATGACAGGTTGTTGGAATATGGCCCGGGCTGGCTTTATTAATCACATCTTAACGACCCATTCACATCGAGAAGGACATGAAATAGATGCTGATGATTCCGTCGCTGGGAAGCGATCGATCATCAGTGATTGACGATGATTACGAATCATCCATCAGGATGATCCCGCTGAGATGTATTGCGGATTTACTGAATTCCCTCAAGGAGTATCAGCACAGTGTTCGAAGTAATAGGCACCGATGTACGTCATAAACGACGATGGTTATGAAACCATTGCATCATGCATGATATTTCTAAGCTCCCCTTTCAATCTTTCATCACTTATTTTCATATTCATCAATAGTATATCGTGGTGGACGCAGCGTTACAACTTTACTTTCAATTCGTCAATAACTGCACAAATATTTTTCATGGCTTTAGAAATGAATTCTTATTTTTCAAATAAACTCATGGTAATCATTCAACACGGTTTCCTCTCATATCAGACTAACGTTTAATCGTAACTTATCATTGTGCACTTTTGTTCAATATTCTTTTTTTTTTTCAAACGAGTAAGTAAGAGGGCAACGGCATCTTTATTTTTAGTATTAATGATCAACCTTTCCCGAAAGATAAAGAAATAATCTTTTCTCGCTGATTTAATGTGTTCGTACCAATTTCCATAAGTACAGCATAATCATATCCCATTTATAATAAATATTTCATCATTTATTCAGGATGAAAGTGTTGATAGCAACAATAATGATAACAATATTAATAGTGCTTATAACGGTATAAATATAAAAAACAACGATATTGCTTCGATTAGAATATATTATTGTTATAGCTTGTTTTGTGTATTACCGTTTTTTTAAAGAACTTTAAAGGGATGCCATAGTGTTGGTTGGGATCATAGATTCAGCTTTACTGTTTTTTTACGAGGTACAATGAACCACTTATGAAATGTTAAAGATCATACAATACTACAAAGGGGAATTCAAAGTTTACTTGATGAAAATCAGTTTTGAAATTGCTGAGATAGCCAAAAACAAAGTAAAACAAAACGATCCTTATAAAAGATGGGTCTCACCTTTTATCAGGATCGCTTTGTTTGAAATATCTCAGCCATTTTAAAACCAATTTTTATCGAGTAAAGTTTGAATTCGTCTTAAGATTTGCTCTTTCATATTTCATGAGAGGTTTCTCATTATCTGACAAAAAATGTTGGAAACATAAAGCCCCATCTCCATCAAAACTCTACCATCCCTTTAATAAGACTGTGACTTACTCTCGTTATTGCGGACATCAAATGACGTCGATGTCGTGGGATGACCAGGCTTAGAGGCGACAACGATGATGCTGGCGTCGTTCGGTACTGGAATCTTCGCCACGCCGTTGAGCTGGGTGAAGACTTCGTTGAGGGCAGCATCCCCGCCTTGGCGGATATCGTAGGTACGGATCCTGGCACCAGACACCGGCGCGCCACCGACTTGCTCCAAGACTAGGATAGTGACGTCAACATTCCTGGCTAAAGAACAATAGATACATTGACCAATCGACATCGGTTATTCAATCTTGTTTTAAAAATGATTACATCAAAGTATTGACGATAGTTTGTTAGAGTAGGAAATACAACCTTGCTTTCATGTCACTTCCAGCCACTGTTTCAATCAATACATATATCTCAACTCAAAATATTTGTTCACTACGACAGTATGAGTATCGGTTACAAGAGTGACTTTATTATTCTTTTTATATATCGTCTTTGATTTTCTTTTTTCATTACAGTGTGTAATCATTGGCGTAACATTGCACAGAACAACTTAATAGTTTTATGAAGAGTTTGCAGAAATCATCTTTTCGACATTCGAGATTCTGAAGTATGAAAGGCAAAATGAGCAGCATTTGCTTTTTGCTTATTAGTTTCCATTGATTATCTGTGTTTTGCGTAATTAAATGCTTTGAATGTTGTGTATGAAAATATTTGCCAAAAGCCAAGAGATATTTAATTCTCGTAGGATGTGTCTTGGCAAAAGTTAGTTTTAATCAATGAAATAAATTTCGATAGAAAATATCTTCACTTCTCCTTCAATGGAAACTTGGCCGTATCCTGCTATGCGATTAAATAATTTACTTGCGCGAGTATAGTTGAGAAGCCAGTTTATAGCTTATCGTTTGGTACTCCATTTTTAGTGTTCACCCTCCTACCGTTTACAGCTGTCACCCTCTCATACATTATCTCAACAGATGGTACCACTGGTAATGTCGCATCCCCTTTAACTCCACATTTAATACCATTGGTACCCTTCCGTCACTTACCTCAAGAGTTGACACCACCGGTACCCTCTCATCTCCATTCAAAGACTATCGATACCATTGGTGGTACACTCTTCACAAAATTGTTGCCCTGGTACCCTGATTCCAGTAGTACCCTCCTATCCCCTTACCTCCAGAGCTGACACAATATTGGTACCCCATTACCACGACTGTGGATAGCATTGGAGATACGTTTTTATTCTCTTACCTCCACAACTGTTGCCCCTGGTACCCTCTCAACCCCTTACTTCCAGGGTTTACACCAGTAGTTATCTACCTCCCATCCCCTTACCTCCAGAGCTGGCACATGGAACCTTCTAATTCTCTCTTCCACCTCCCTGCCACAACTGTCGATACCGTTGGGGGATATAGGTTCTTATCCCCCTATACCTCCAAGTTTTTACCAATGGTACCCTGTCATCTCTTTTAATCCCCAGAATTAATATCACTAGAATCCTCCCATCCCTTTACTTCCAGAGCTGATACAATAACATGGTACCCTCTCATCACCTTACCACAACTGTCGATACCACTGGAGGGTACGCTCTTATCCCCTCCACGTCCATTGTTAGTGTTGGCACCCTCTCACCAACCGCACCTCCACAGTTGATACCATTGGTACCCTCTTATCCTCTCACATCATTTAAAGATTTCAAATTTGGTATCGTCTTATCGACTTAATGCCCTCCAAAGAATGATGATACCACCATTGGTACCCTAACATTAACCTTAACCTCACACCCTCCCATCTTCACACTTTAAAGCACTGGTACCCTCTCGGACCCTCAATTCACAGTAAAGGTGGTGTAATCGGTACCCTATCATTCCACCTTACCTTCACAGTTGATACCATCGGTACCCTCGAAGCCAGGGGGGCAAGGACCACACTCGTATCGCTTGGCGGGCTCTCCCGAGTCGTAGTCCAGGGAGTTAACATCGATCCTAATATTCGTACACCTGACTCCTTCGAAACAAGGTTTGTCTGCGCATGTGTCGAGAGCTGCGGTGACCAATAAAGCAATGAAACGATTAATAGGGGGAAAAACAACCTATGCATTGTTTGCGTTATAATGCACAAAAACAACAAAATGAATTACAGAGTCATGACAACGTTAGTCTCGTCCTTGATTGAAAGAGTTGTTGTTGTTGTTGTTGTTGTTTTTATTGTTGTTGTTTTTATTGTTGCTGTTGTTGTTGTTGTCGTCGTCGTCGTCGTCGTCGTCGTTGATGATGTCGTTGTTTGTGATGGGTACCAGCTGAGCAAGACATCCAGTATCTTTATGACCAATTCGGACTCCTACTCTCTACTGGCTTGTCATTAATATCATGAATATGAATGATCATAACATCCGTCGCACTGACTTCAAAGAGTTGAAAGTAGATAGCACGCCATGACATGAAATGGAAATTCGTATTGTCTTCTTTATCAGTATAGTGGCCATGAGTCAACAGCAAATACTTGCAAAATACTAACAAGTTGAGAAATCTTAATGCTCAGAGTTCCCATGATTTATCATAGACGTATTATAAAGCATATCCACATGAATTTGCCCGACATTAAATTGCTGGTGTTCATTTTTGTTGACATTATTTCTATGACGAGGTACAAGAAGGTGCATAGCTTTGACACACAGTCTTTCATTACTTACAAAGTGGTAGACACCGTTCGCCCGTGCCTACGTATCCCGTGTTGCAGACGCAGCGGTATCCTCCAGACAGATTCTGGCAGTAGGCGTTGGCGTCGCACTTGCCTCTGTTGGCGGCACACTCGTTGTCGTCTGCTCGGCAAAGAAGATCAAATCAAAGTCAGTCACAATCAATTAGGATCAATCAAAATTTCTCACGATTTCGTTTCTTCCTGTAACTATCGTATGCTCGATCGGTATCATTGTAAATATCCATTGCCAAAGAAGGAAGCTGTCTGGTACTTGAACACGCGTCACCTACCCATGCTTGCCCGGCACTGGCACTACAAACTGAGCTGAAGCCACTCATTCATTCATTCATTCATTCATTCATTCATTCATTCATTCATTCATTCATTCATGCATTCATTCATTTTCTTCCTATTTCCAGCAGAAACAGTTAAAAATTTTACAGAACTTGAATGCATGAAATACATCACATTGTAATAGGCCTATATAATGTATAAGTTTGCAAAATATTGACAGTATACGGAAATTTCGTGGCAGTGATAATTATGATGAAGCTAAAAGTAATAATCAATGCCTTACCTCTGTAACATTATCTCTTGGTCTCATTCATAATCGATAAGTGAGATATAATACATTAATGAGCGGGATTTGGGCGAAAAAAACAACTCTTCGTTCAATAGAAACATCGTATACCTTTACATCTGTCTACCAAAGAAATAAAGAATCACAGATCTAGTACATCGCCCAAAAATGATACTGGAAACAGAATAAATTCATTTTGGCATCCCGGTCAGCTGGACCTTGATCAAAGGGCTTCAAACATCCGGTTCGGCGTCATTTGTTCTCGAGAATTCACAATAACGTAGCATCAAAATAATGCCTACACTCCAATTATCAAAATCTATCCATACGAAACAGAAATTTCACGTATCTCAAATCTTTTCGACAACATTGACATGATTGAAATGATGGTGCTGTGCGATTGGAGGAAGCACTTGTAAAATTTACATATCTATGTGCTTGCTCATAACGCTACTTTTTGCCTGTACCTTTTATTCCCCCTCCATTACTGTCCATGACAAATGTTTCGCTATGATATTACTCTACATGACAGATTTCAGATTCCGCAGTGTGAATTCCCCAGAGTCGTGCGAAGAGTCGACCCAGATCGAGTAAAGTGTGCCGGGGTAATAATTTTCCTCTTTCCCTCTTTCTCTTTCTCTTTCTCTCCTCTCTCTCTCTCTCTTGGCAGCTTATTTGTGTATTATCATTTCTTTCGTTGGTGTTGACAAACTTAATTTGCAAGTCAAAACAACAACAGCGGTACTGCAATTTCCAGGAAATGTGCATGAATGGAACTTTGACACGCAATGGTGATTGATAACAAAGATTGAATCCGAAAAAAAAAAATCCCCAAGTCTCCCTTAGGATGAAATCTGTATTGCTGCCTGTGTATCACGTAAACCTTAACGTAGATTCTTTCATCAGCTAATTTATGAGTTTGACGCCACGGTCAAAAGCATGCACGTCTTCGTCATCTATTCAGCGTCGAAATCGTCATCATCTTAATCGTCATCATTGTCAACATCATCTTCATGATCATCAGCAGCTTCTTGATGAGGGTCGTTATCATCACCATTCTTACTTCCATCATCACCTTCATCAATATCATCATTATCCTCAAAATCGACATCATCATCATCATCATCATCATTTTCCTCATTATCACCATTATCGACATCATTATCATCATAATCAGCCTCATCATCGACATCATCATCATCATCATCATTGTCATCGACATCGTCATCATCATCTCCATCTTCTTCGTTACCATTTGTACACTATTCACGTATAGTCATTATCATCTACATCATTATCATGAACACTGACATCATCGATGTCGACTCTGACATCACCACCAAGACACGACACCGCGACACGACACTGCGACACACCTTCACGCAGGCTCCAAACAAATATTCATATCAATAAATCGTGCATCTGATCTTCATGTATACCAAGATTAACACAAAGGATAGTATAGGAACCATCCACAAATATGTTTTGAGTTTTCTGCTGTGTCTTCTTGGTATGATAAAGTATGACACACGCATGATGTACAACCTCTCTTCGATGAGATCGTCGACAAAGTTGATAAGTGAAACCTCTACTGTCCGTCCCATGTCAATGCACTTTCCTGCGCCCATTAGCGTATGCTTCTAATATTGTAGGTTTGAGTGTTTGACGTATACGCCCTCAATGGCGGGGGCTTCTGCACAAGCTGCTCGAGTGGATGTGAACCTAAACGTTGGCCCGAAGGGGTGACCCTATTTACGTTTTCAAATGAAATCCTGCTGTTCCTATATGAAGATTGTTCTTTGTACATTTAGGGACTTATAGAGACATTAAAGGCTTCCACCTACTAAGAGTCACAACAATAAGAAAGAGAAAGTTTGATTAGTTGTGATGTACAGATATGGGCGAATTATGAAGACACTATGGATAATAAACAGTTATTTACTAAAAGATAAATCAATAACCAGAACGTGAATATCCAATTCCTTAGCCAGTTTCTTGTTCATTACCATACGAATAAGATTTGTCGTCAAATATCAATACATAAGAAAAGTAGCATTTCATAATGTAAGAAATAGGGGTGTAGAAGATTTCACTGAACTTCATTTTTTCTTATTTGACCACGTGGATTAAATTCTAGTAGACCGAACCTTGCGATTTTTCGTTTGCTGTGGAATTAATAAATACATGTATTGTGGATAAACTGCCTTCGCTGTTGTCGAGTCGTTATCAACAAACTAACTAAGTCGATTGCTGCCGTAGACAGCAATAATCCGCATAACCAATGGTGATCTCCTTTCAGTACATGTCATATTGCAATATCAGTATCATAATGTACGATGTTTGAGGTAATGATAGCGTGTGTGACTCATAGCAATAGAGGAAACACTTTATATCTCTCATCCAGATATTTCCCTCGAGATACAGAGTTCAGCATGGCTCTGGACCAAATTTTGTCAGATGGGTTGGAAGCCCTTTGCGATCTGTTTCAGCAGATTTGTGAGGAAAGCAATAAGTCAGTATTATTTCCGGTCTGTAAAACGTCTGAGCCAGGTTTAAAGGGGAAATCCATTCAAAATACAACTTAGTCTGATAAGAAAGAGCAAAATATTACGAGTTCAACGGTAAAACTTTGATCAAAATCGGACGAAAAATATGGAATAAGTTATGACATTTTGAAGTTTCGCAATTTTTTGGGGGAAACAGTTCTTGAACAGTCAATATGAATATGCAGATGGCAAAGTGAGCATGTCATCCCCTCATAACTTACCATATAGTTTGTACGTAAAATTGTAAAATTTCCAGTTTTTTATTCAAACGCAATTATGCCCGAGGCTCAAATCTTCGTATACGTAACTGATCACTATTCTGAGGTTATGCAACCAGGAATAACATCATGTGTCAGACTACAATGGCAGAAACACTGAATTTTCGTCATTTCTTGTACACGATCAACGGAAAATTGTGTGGGTATGACATGGTTAGCTCACTCATTTGCATATTCATACCCACTGTACAAGAACGTTACTGTTTTGCAGAAATTAGCAAAACTTCAAAATTTCAAAGTTTTACCGTTGAAATCGTAAGATTTTATTCTTTTTTATCAGACTAACTTATTTTGGGACTGGATTTCCCCTTTAACAGTAGCGTCTTGATCAAGATCATTGTGTCCTTTTCAATACGAGGGCTCCCTCCACAGCCAGCATAAGCACGTTTATTATCAATCCTGTTTGGCAAGATACCAAAAAGTGCCATTATCGAAATCCACTTGTAAACTGTGGTTTTGAGAAGAATATTTTTGTCACAGATTTCACTTTGGCAAGATCGATCTAGTTGCCACGGGAACTATGGGAAGTGTTTACCACATCACTGTTAATGTCGTGTGAGACTATAGCTTGTTTTTTGATATCTTTTGAGGGAACCTTATAAAGAGTCTGATGGCAAAACGAAAAGAAAGGCAACGAAAGGAAAGGTTTTTTATCCTCTATCTGATGACGGACTTACATTTAAAAGCTTAAAAATGACGTTTAACCTATTTTGCAGTCAAATTCTTCATATCGTAATTGACATTTTTTTTTCTCTTCGAGTTAATTATTTCTGATAGTATATTTGCAAGAGGAAATAGAGTTAGACCTCTGATGGTACATAATTCAATGTTACGATGAAATAAGATCCTGAGTTTTAGCTCTGCTTGCTTTTCCCTTTTTCTAATTTTTTTTGTTTTGTTTTGCCTGAAATGTTGTTCAACTGAATTCACTGTAAAGTATCAAGACATAGTTCAATCTAGTAAGGAGTCGATTATTCGAAGTTATACTACACAACCTATGGCAGGCATTTCCGATTATCCACCTGGCTGAAAATGTTGAAATGCGGCGCATAAACCGTTTAGGCACGCACTGCCCATGTGTATCGAGGAGAATTGAAGCGGAGGATGGTCCGAAGGAAATGGATAGGTATCCGATCCGAACTTGAGGCGGATGGTGGCTCACCGACGTGCAGACATTGCGGAAGTGACGGTTATTACATGACTCACGATCACAGACATACTCACGGATATTTCCCTCGTGCCCGCAAGGTGAATTCCACAGGGCAGGATAGTTACCTTGTGCTTTGTATTGCCGAATGATAACGTACACTTGTAGCTGTCTCAGTGTACAACGTGTATGGTCATGATTTTGATATAAAAATTGTATCAAATGTATTGCTACAATACATCACTACTCTTCCTGCTGCAACTACAACTACATCTTTATTTCCTTGGGCTGCTGCTACATCTACACCATGAAGTACTACTATTTCTTTACTACTGCTACTACTAATGATAATGATGATAATGATAATAGTAATAGTAATAATAATATTAATAATAATAATAATAATAATAATAATAATTATTATTATTATTATTATTATGATAATCATCATCATCATCATAACAATAACAATAATAATAATAATAATAATAATAATAATAATAATAATGATAATAATCATAATCATAATCATAATCATAATCATAATAACTATAATAATCATGATAATAATGCCGCTACTATTTCTACTACTACTACTACTACTACTACCACTACTACTACTACTTACCTACTACATAACTCGAAACTCGTTGTTAAGCAACACACTACGACAACAACAACAACAACTACTACTACTACTACTACTACTTCTACTACTACTGCTGCTGCTGCTGCTGCTGCTTCCATGCGTGCCTACTATTACTTTTATTGATGCGAATCCAACAGGATAATGCCAACTATGGGTAAATAGCTGATATTCACTTAATGACGTGTATCTATTATTCTGCCTTTCGAATGGAGAGCAGGAGTTTGATGCTGGCATCTCGAAATGACGTCTGTATGTTGTTTCTGCATTGTTTTATTTGCTTTGATATAATTTTTTGCGTGCGTTTCTTGTTTTACGTATTTTCCTTTGCTCTTGTGAAATCGAGATCCATGAAATGTCCATATGGCCTTTTTTAATTTTTATGCTTCATTACAAAGTTATACTGGAGACGATGTATACAAAGAGGAGAATGGATTTAACTTCACATCAAAGATCATCGAAAAGAGGCAAAAATCTCTTATAGTTTTTAGATCATAACATTGCAATGGTGCGTCTACAGCTTAGCATCCCGCCAGACTTTGGAAAGGTATCGCCACTGAGTGAAAACCAAAAGTTTTGACGCAAAATTAATCAAATTAATTCTGATTATGACAAAACGACGAGCCCATTATTGACGTGTCGCTAAGTACTCTAGTTGGTTATGTTCAAGAGCCGCGAGTGAGGTAAACGCATCAATCTTTGACATAATTTTTGTCATAATCTTTGTTTCTCCGTCATTGGCCAATCGAAAAAAGATGATTAATTTAAATGTCTTCTTGGATTCAAGGGTTGCATGTCGCAGGGGTACTTTTCTGGAGTGTTATAAAAGAGTGGCGTGTCACGAAACTATACTGAAGGGTTTGATCGTAAAACTGGTTGAGCGCCATTATCTAACAATTTTAAGTAAGTCCATCATCAGATAGAGCAAAATAAAAACCTTCCAGCAATACCTTACTTGCTAAATAACAAAGATTTTTTTGAAGTTATGATGAAAAAAATCCCATATTTTCTTGCTATTTTCTTTGTTTTATCAGCTTTAATCGTAAATATCTCAAATAAATAAGAATGGAGATTACGCGTTTCGTGACAAAATTCTGTATTTTATGCATTCACTTATAAGCAATCGGATAAAAAATAGTGAACTATAAACAAAAATCTATTCCCCCTTTTCTTTGACTTTTCTCTTTGACAGAAAGGATGCTTACATGGCTGTCGAAATTGCAAGAAATATTACATAAGAAAGATTATTTAGTTTGGTAAGATTCACTCACACGATACGTATGCGTGGTATAACCTCACACAAACGCTGAGACGTATGTGGGCATTAGCCTTGCTCAGAAGGACTGAAATTTGTGCAATTTGACAGTTTTATGATCCGTGTTTTACTACAGCCATTTCCATGGTAAACAAGTTGAAAAATTGGATGAGGATTTTCTCCTAATTCATGTTATTCCCTATTTCACAAATATTATTCCTTTTCCCCAGAAGGCCCTATTCATTAGGCCCCCAACCCCCATTTTGGTTTCAAGCGACCTACGTAGAAATCATGGAAGGCTATGATGTTTTGGCTAGACTCTTGCATACAAATTTCCTTTGTGTGATCCATTAATGACTCCATTTCTGAATAGGTATCCTTGACTGAATTGAGAAATGGTCAATTGATACTAATCGAGTAATTTGCTCCCATGAAAACAATTAACCGAATTTGATCTTGTTTACTAGGAATATTGTTGAATGTTATTATGCAGGTATTGAGAGATAAGTTATTAAAGTCGTAGCATTAGATCACCGCCGCAGGGTAATTGAATTCTTGTCAATTTAAAGTTGAAAAGTCTCCATGCGTTTATCATGCAACGATTTTTGTTACTTGTCAAGAAAGAAGGGTTTGTTTTGTTTTTGTTTTTGTTTTGTTTTTGTTTTGGGGGTTGGTATGCTAAATAACTGAACAGAGTTTATTTTTTCTGGTTGTTTAGTTCTGACATTCAACCTAGAATCTAGAGTGAGAACCTATCATAAAGAGTCTGTTTCATGTGTGGTCTCATTAAAATACGTACTACTGAAAAGATGGTATTCAATAAATACGTTCTACCTCCGACGAGAAGACGTTGGAAAAAGAATGAAAATAAATGAAATGAATTGACTGGACTTGACTTGAATTGAAATGTATAGTTTATATATCCTATTCAGAAAACATTTGCGCGTATAATCATTGTACACACTTCACTTCGACAAGGGCTACTGAGATTTCCTGAAAACATCCAAATTCAAGCTTTCATTTCTTCTCTCTCTTTTTCCTTTCTTCAGTTTTGCAAATTCTTCTTACAGAGAGAGGGAAAGTCGGGAATAGATCGCACGATAATTGCACGAGTTGAGTTTAAGTTAAATAATAAAATCTTGATATTACCGGTGAAAATGCGGTTGAAATTTCTCCAAATCACGTACATCTCAGACCACTATTGAGCCGAGTTTAACCTCAGCCTTCGCTGTTCTGAGGATAGTTATTTCAACTTGGTAATTAAGTCCGACCCAGGATTTCCTTGTTATATACGCTGACCCACGCAGTTTAATTTGTGGAGTGAAGGAAATTAGTGTGGTCTTGAAATTTCCGACAGTAATTTCCGAGAAAAGGGAAAACGTCAATATACCTTTCACTGCAAGTTGTAAGAGAGTCTAAGGAGGGAAAGAGAGGAAAAAGCGTGAAAGAAATTTGACTTTCTCAGAAGCTGATATTTTGCCACAAACATGTATTTTTAATCATCATCGAGGTGAATGCTTTACCTTGAAAATGAGTTTGTGTTTATTTTCTTTTATTCATACGAGATACAAAAGTTAATCCGTCTTGAGCCAATCTGGACTTGACATTCATCGTATTCATGTGCCTCAAATATATCCAATCTGGACTTGACATACATGTGCCTCAATTATGTCAATGAAGAATTAGACCATTGATGCTTTTTTTTTAGTGAAAGTAAACGAGCACCTATTCATAATATCGATGTTAACGTTGAATAAAAAAGCACACGTCACACATGGTTCTCGTTGCATAGAATTTCGTATTCAATGGCCAGTAATACTTGACTGTGTGTATTTGGGGCACACTTCTAAGTATCATGTCACTTGTAAGTATCGTATATAATCACAGACACCTGGACATTATGAAAACAGACTCGTAGGTTCTGTGGTAACATGGTATGAATGGTTTCTGTTGAAAGTTTTTGCCTTTTGCTCCATTCTTTAAAGTCAGTAGACTAGTCCTCTTTCTGGTTATGAATTGTAACCGTACAGAGCGCCGCGCTTAATTACTGTTTTGCTTGTTTACATTCTGTCTGTCGTCTGTCTTTGGGGAGGGCGAGCGGTTAATGGGAGCACCAACGGACAGACATTTCTCATACACTGACCTGGACATTGACGTCAAAAACTGCTATTGTGGTTAATTGCGCTTCCTCGGATCCCTCCCGCAGGGAAATGATTCCCGGTTCTTTTTCTTTTTGTTAAAACTTTGTAAAGTGTCTATAGAATATCGCGCTTTCAGGGTTTGAGGTAAGTCAAGATGACAGCAATGATATCAATTGACTCTGCCAATAGCAATTACAGTTACTAGTTACTAAAGTATTTAGGCGCTTACATCGAGAGTAACTTGTTGTGTTGAAGTTGTTGTTATTTTTTTCCTCTCAGTGCTAATTCTATCAACACTTATAATAGTCATTGTGAAACGTACAAATGTATGCATCTGCTCAAACCATATAGCGGATGGTGGAGCAACTTTTTATTCCTCGTCTTGCGTCTTGCGTCATGAATAATAATCATAATGTATCTGTTCACACCTGGTTTAAGTCTTATTTTGGTTTTAGAGTCAGCTATGATAGACGTGCTGATGTAGAGATGGTGTATGTGTTTTGAAAGATGCACGACAAGTGGAGAAATGGAGGAAGGTGTTTCACGGGAAAATTCTGCCGTTATATCACGGGTTTGTGTTTGGGTTGGATAGTCGACGTTCTCATCTGCCGAAGATGGGGGAGGGTGGGACGGGGTGGGGTGGGGTGGGGGGGGGGGGGGGGTTGTAACCCGCGCGATAGCCTATTAACACTTAAACGTATTATATCAGCATTTGAGTCATGAAAAAGGCCTAATTAGCAGAATATGTACTGATTTGTTACACACTCTTTTGCATTGTGGAAGTTGTAGTTGTACTTGTATCTGTACTTGTACTTGTACTTGCGCTTGTAGTTGCATTTGTAGTTGTAGTTGCAGTCGTAGTTGTTGTAGTCGTTAGTAGTAGAAGTAGTAGTAGTAGTAGTAGTAGTAGTAGTAGTAGTAGTAGTAGTAGTAGTAGTTGTTGTTGTTGTTGTTGTTGTTGTTGTTGTTGTTGTTGTTGTTGTTTGGATTGAGATTGTGTCATGAGTCCCTTTGCTTTGTCTCACGATTTGCTTCGCCCTTTTTACAGTACTGTGTACCAGTATATGGGGCAGTACGTCGAGCAGTGGATTATGTTCTTACCATAGCAGGCTACATTTTGTCCGTAGGGTTTTTAAAATCTGCCTGCTGCCAATTCACATATCTTTTCCGACCACCCACAAATGCACACGTGGTATATAGGCCTACCACGTGATGTTGGGGATGATGATAACTTGCAAGAAAGAAAGTTATCTGTACGACACGAATTGTCAGCAAATCTTCTTTAATTCTCACCCATACAAGTCTGAAAGTTCTATACAACAAACACGCAAAATGAGTATGTATATACATGATGTGTTATAGGCAATCTAAAGAGTTCAGTTTTTATTGTAGTACTTTTCCTTTCATCGTAACATATTCTTATTTCTACAACTTACAGACAAGGATACGTATGAAACGAAATCTCGTTCACTTTTTCGAGGGTAGAGAGAGGCTCTTATAAGGTGTAAGCATACCAATTGGTCTACATTACGGTGGAGAATAACGCATCTTCAATGGAACTTATGATTAGCCCCTTACATGGTGGTTGATAATAATAATAATTGATACACCTGTGTCCTCGGTTAAATCAGAAACATGACACGGTATAACTTTTCTTGTCAAGAAATTGAGATATGTGACAACTGACAACACTCCTCAGTTTGACTGGGGTCATCCCACGAGCCCAACGCCCACGAGTCATACAGCCCATGAGCTCGACATTGAAAAAAAGTCCATAAGTCATACAGCCCACGAGTCATACGGCTCACAGCTTTCTGCCCAGTGTTGGACTAGCGGACCTTGTTTGCCTAGTGTCAGACATGTGGGCCTTATTTGATTAGTGTCGAGCTCGTGGGCCGTATAACTCGAGGGCTGTATATGACTCGTGGGTTTCAGACTCATGACGTTCACCCATTTGACTTTAGGGCAACAATGGGTTTAGTTCTTGGTGTCAGCATGGATGTTATGCCGACAAAAAAAAATAAAATAAAACACATACTATGTTTCCGGTAAATGAATAAATAACCCTCCTACCTGGTCTACTAACATTTTTTATTATGCAAAAAATATTTTGCCCTCTCTGGTAAGGATAATACTTAGGATGTTATGAATGTTCAGTTAAACTAGATCAAGTTAGCTTTGAAACTGTCCTACAACATAAAGTCGGCACACAAACTATGGTCCATAGTCACTGTATAGTGTTTGATGGGATATATTCATTGACATTTCATTTATCCCACAATGAGAACGTCAACGTTTTATGCATGACAAAAACAATACCACACTATAAACAAGGCATATCACATCGTTTGTACAGATCGAAAAGAGTACGTTTACGTCTTGAACTCGTTTTAACCTTTGAACTTTTGATGCTTCATGACACTTATCAGGCGATTTGGAAATAACACGGCAGAGGTGGCAAAGATATTGCAGACTAGAAAAAAAAAGCATTAAAAACAAAAAGCTGTCACAGCATAAGCTGTTTGTTTTGATGCATCACTTTTTTATATACAACCAAGTATTTATTTTCTCATAAAGGGAATGTACACACAGAAAGCAATTTTACAAAATTACAACGATTCAAGTTACTGGTCCCTGGCTATTGACTTCCTCAATATCCCCTTACACCTACAGCTGTGAATGTTTTATCAGGCATGGGGATAATCGTATCAACGGGTATCACAACGTGAATCACGAGGGGAAAAGAACCAAATTAGAGCTATGAGATCTTAAGAAATATCAGATATACGAGTCGCCTGTTACACCTGTCCAAGTCTATGAATTAGATTGGAAATAAGTATTAGAATTAGAGCTTTGAGAACTTGTGGAATATCTTAAGAAAATAATTATATCCCGTTTGTCTGTTACACTTGCCTACGTCTGCTGATTAAATATTGAGATATTTTCTCTGGAAGAATATTGGGAACTTCACAAGCAGTTACCATTCAGCAATAATTGCTAAAAGAAAAACAAATAGGGAAAAAAAACTGATAACTGTTAACAAGGTAGCAAGCGTTAGAATGCACAAATCAGACAACTCGCGAGAATGGCAGTTTTATAATGATTCGTTGTGAATCTGGAAACATGCTAGAGAACACGAGTTATCCACAGATTCTTGGTGGTGAAATATACTATATAGATTAGCAAATTATCTTGTTAAGTAATTCACAGCGTGTATAAACTCGCGCGCATCAGAATATACAGATATATTGACTTTTTAGAGGTGTAATATAACACTTGAACCCCTCGGGAATTGTATATTCCCTAAGAGATTATATTTTCCCGTAGAACATTGCAGAAAGTAGGGTTGAGTGAAAATATTGTCTCGAGGGGAAAATATAACTCACAAAGGACTGTTAAGTGTCATATAACAGCGATAGGCAAGGCAATATATGTAATATTATGGTCCACATAAATACATATTATTTTATTTTCTCCCCATCGGCAGCCAGTCAAATTCCCAAATTGTATTACCTGACGCAACTGCTCGCACTTTAACGATTTTGATCCTCGCTGCATCGGTCACGTGATACATTAAGACCAATCACAGACCGGTATTTATGTAGACCATTTTGATATAAGCAAGTATCAGTCACACGCAATTAACTTTGATATATGTGATCCGTTCTATACTTTGAAGGTATATATCTAACTATCTAACTACAGTAATCAGTACAAAGTGTTTTTATATCAAGCTTCTAATAATGATAACGATTCACCGAAAAAAAAAGCACGAGAAAACATATCAACACAGCTCACACAAGCAAGAACTGAAACAATCACTGCAAAAAACAAAAAACAAAAAGAAGCAAATGCTGAGGGCAGGTCAAAAGGTCACAAGGACTGCACATATAACCTATTGCAGGAAACAATAAGGGAGAAACCATTTGGCTTGGCATAGTACCAGTGTCTGTAGACAGTCAAATACAATCTTCTTCCGTTTGTCATGGACTTTATAGAGGAGGAAGCTATTGTCACGTGAAAAGGTGACAGGTGTTCGAGCCAACGACAAGAAAAAAAAAGGTTTGTATACATTCCATGATGACATATTAAATGAATATGTAGCATTTAAATCTCTATTCTTCTTATGTTCCCGTGTTGAGAATTTCCTTTGGTTTCGATATGACCCTTGCCTATAGGAGAAAACCATTTTTACTTTTCGTGTATTGATGTTAGTCTTAGTAGAACAAAATGCGATATTAAAACTAAACTATCATCACTGAAATTTGCTTCAGATGTTAGCGTTCTGAAATAAATATCACAGACATATAATTTTCCAATATTGCAAATTAATGAAAATCAAACTGAATATACTTGTGTTGCAGTTGAAAACTCTATAATCCATATGTTGGAAACAATGCATCAATACGTTAGAGCGCTCCTAAGGCATTCTACCTGTTAATGTTTAGAGCTGATTTTTTTCATCTTTAGTTTTTTTTTTTTGTTCTCAATTCTCGTGCCTGATACATAATTTCTATGCATATTTGAGGTATAAGGACCTTTCTTTAGCATGTAAACCATAAGTTGTAAATCGCTGCAAAATCATAAGTTTGCAGGAAATCTATATCTCTACACTTTGTAAAGCAGCTTCCAACATGCACTTTACTTTATATTGAGTGCAATCGCTTTGTTTTAGGGGAGAAGTAACGATAACATGCGTTCTTCCAAGAAGAAAACGAAATGAACACAAACAGAGATTGAAAGGGTTGCTACCAACAACAAAAAATTAAGCTTTTTTATCACAACAAAAACGATAAAGTTGAGATCAAAGTTGTTGCAGGTGAATAAAACGAAATGTAAAGATAACCGTTAAAGTTTGTACTGATTGCGTGTTTTCTAAAGAGCGCTAAGAAATCAGAAATCTTGACTCTATCGACGGCTCTCAACAGTAAGACACATGTGTTCCACAGTGTTAAATGTTGAGTCCTTATGACTTTGGGGTTAACGTTCAAACAAGCGAATTTGTCACGGCTGTTATTGTGTTCTACGAAGCGTGCTCGTCGTTAATATCGAGGAAGGCTCAGAGGCCTCCTTCGACCCCCTCGGCCAGGAGCTCGAGGCCGGTTTCTGACCTACCGTGATAGTCGCTATCATTGTCACTTTCACCGACTGAGTGACGTCATTTATCCATTAAAGGAATGCATTAAGAGAAAAAGGGGCAAAGAACAATCATGAAAATTTAGAGATGATGAGTTAGAATCAAACACCACAAGGTCGCTTTTACCACACATGCAACTTGCAATATCATACACGCACAATGAATTACATACACAAGCACTCACACGAAATACACACACATTCATATAAAACCATGCAAACATGCGTATAAAGATCTGTGATTGGCCACACTAAGCTATCTTATTTTGTTTGCAATGGAAATTATGTCTTTCGCGGTCACACTTCGTCAGGTGTTTTTGACGGACAATCTATGGCTTAAAAAGGGATAAATATACTTTGTGGGTCACAAACGATTGGCAAACAGTGTAAGCTTTTCACTTTTTCTTCCACCCTTTTTATTTGCAATTTTTTTTCTAGAGAGTTGTCAGCCATGATTGATATCATAAATTTTTCATGACTGGCACTGTTTTTACTTTATTTCCAGTATCATGTTGTAATTGTGTCAAGAATGCTCCTGACAACACATTTTCACTAGTCAAAACTCCATTATACATATTCCAGCTAAACCCTCTTTGTCACACTAGAAATGTCAAGACACATCGATTATGTGTCTTGTGTTTTGTGTCTTCATCGTAGCTCTTCATATGTATGATTCATCTCTGTCAGCGTAGATTTAGTTGTATGTCTGCTTCCTAGACTCCAATCTCCTCTAATTTCTTCACTAGTGCTAAAAGCATTTATTCCACTGATAACCGAGGCTACCTTGAGGACCATACGACAAGCTGGATAAATTATGCATTAATCCATCAAACGCCAACGATAAAACCATTCTGGATGGGTCGTTAAGGAAACAGTTTATGCGTCGTATCACAAACATCATGCTGGCTTAGCTTGGACAGAAAAGAAAAAAAATAGATATACATACATAGATCATTCTAACCTTAAAAGGATATTGCTAGGTGCTAAATGTATCGAGTTTTGTTGTTCTTTATTACTGTTATTTGGGATGGATTTTTCCCCCTTTGGGCGATAGGGCAAAAATATTTCACCATCAAAAATACAGATTCAAAAAGTAAAACATCATGTCTTCTGTTGTGATTTGATGACATTTCTGACAAAAATACAGTAACAAGTACACATAAGCAAAGTCTTACACACACAAACACACACAGACACACGCACACACACACAAACACACACACACAAACACACACACATACACACACACACACACACAAAATGTGACAAACTGCACGCAAGCACTGTACACACATAAACACATATTTAGGCCTATGTACACGAAGTACATACTTTGTCATAACTCAGATACATTATCACCCAAACTCCCCCACCCACATACTGATAGGTCCGTAGTTTTTACAATCACAGTCCAGCCTTTCCTCCTTAAAGTTTTGTGAAATGAATGCCCCCCCCCCCAAAAAAAAAAGAGAATTAATACCTGAAGTCGATTGAAATCACAAAGATCATTTGTCTCATACCGTTGATAGTGAAATTATTTATAACTACGCTCCCCCACCCACTACAAAAAACATTAAAATCACACATGCTCTCACATTAGGATAACAAAGACCATTTTACCAAAAGAGAGATCCCTTTCGATTAAAACCCAGATAAACGCGAAGAGGCAAGCAATAAGTGAAACATTGATGATTGCATAAAGAACGTCGCTTGTGAAGGATTAAGGATAAGATTCGAGAACACTAAGACTGTTGTTTCATAGGAATACCTTGACTTCCTCTTCTTATAATTGGAGGTCATGATATCAAATTCACTTGAAGTATTACCTTTGGGGGAGGAAACATTCTTCTCATTCAGTAAGAAACTAAAATGAGTGTTGTTGCACTTAATGTGACGTCATAATAACGTGACCCAAAGAGGTACTCGGAATCCGGTCTTTTGAACTCTTGATATGAATGAAACGGTTAAGAATTTCGTTATGTGTCCTATCTTTGATATGATTGTTTACCAATCTGTTGTGTTTTAAATCGAAACTTTTTTAATACCCCTTTGCTTTACATGACATTGATTCGACTACGGATGATTTCATCGTTAAAAAGGTCCCTTTTGCACCACTCATATTCTCACACGAGGCATAAAATGGGCATCAACACAGTGACTCGCACGCATGCACCCCTCGTAGTGGAAGGCTTGGCAAAGTGCTACTCACCTACACACGCTAGCTTTCCATTCACGTACTGGAATTTATAACCTTCCTGGCAAAGACACAGATAGTTTCCGTAAGTGTTCGAGCACCGACGTCCCCTCGGACAGTTCGCAGTTCCTTCCGCACATTCATCGATATCTGCATACACAAAGAAAATATTCAGTCTTTAGTTCTTCATACATTTCTTTACCATTCGAATTGACTTCTATATAATCTGTCTCAAATACACTCTCAATGCCAAAATAAACAAGTGCAAAAGTAGCCAAAAGTAGATCAAAAGGTAAAATGATACCCATGGTGAATCGTTGACTTAACACAATGCTTTTATTAGTTAAAAGATACCAGTGAATTATAATCTTATACTTTTCCTAAGAAAAGAAAACATGAAAATATTAATATGATACTTTCTTTACACTATGACTGAACAGCACCTTGACAAAAAGATTTTTGCTTGTAAAAAAAAGACCAGAAGCAAATGAAATTTCAGCGTACCGTAATCAAGAAAAATTTTATTGGAATAGGCACGGCGTATAATAGCAGGTATATCTCGACACAGTCTGATTCTAAAGACTAGTGTGATGTCCCTGGAGTCGAGCGAGACAGGTACAGGTGACCAAAATTACCCGTCACGCCCTGCCCGCTTCATCGAATCTTTCCGGCCACAGGGTAATAACGGCATGGTGACCAGGTTAGATCCGGGGTTCAAAGTCAACTTTGTCTCCTTGCCTCGATGCCCTCAGTTGGACAATGTCATGGTGACTAACAAACTTTTTTTATCAGGAAGTAGCCCCTCTGATGTGGGCCTTTAAGTGTTAAAAATATCAGCAGAATTTTATTCACACCTGACATTTTGCAAGACAAGGGTTTGACAATATAGATCAGTGTACCCTCAAAGAACATTACTCATCAACGAGGTTGAAACTTCTTAATCAAGAGAAGATAATATAACAAATTCTAAAATGACTGCATACACGGGGTCAGACGTTGGTCGCGAGTTGGGTACGTTATAACGTCGATCGATTTTTTTTTTAAACTCATCCTTTTATTTTCTTTTTATCATCAATTTTCCTCCTTAGTGTAGCAATGGAAGGGATACTTCGAATTTCTCTAGATTTATGGAATATACCTTATCCCTCTGCCTTTGCCAAACGAAACTAAGAGTGAACGGCACACCATCAGCCTATAATGTACGGTTTCACCACATTGCCTGGATCTTTTTGTTCGTACTTTTTTTTTTAACACAGTTTTGCTCTCTGTTCAGTATATGATAAAGTGCACAATCTTACTCGACAAATCATTAAGAGGATGCATTCTTACCACCTCATGATAACTAACATAGTAGTTGCTTGTTTAGAAGCCTGATCGGATGATGTAAATCGATTAATGATACAGGCACTACCGATGAACGTGCTGGAATTATTTCGTTGCTCTCAATTGAACAGATGTGAATACTGACAACGGATATACAATAGACAGCGGGATGACTTGGTGTGTCTTGAGAACCACTACATTCATCTACATCAACCAGACCCTGGGAATTAATAACCGTAGACGAATAAGTCTCGAAGCCTCGGAAATATTTTTTGCGTGATGTCTGACACTGCTCTTCCACACGGTATCCAGAGCGGCGCCTGCAGCCGCCGTGCGAATTCGCTTCATCACGATTAACCTGTCGCTAAGCGTCTGGCGGTTTTCATCAGAGTAACAATGAAACCACCTGCTTGTACAAGGATTTAAAGAAGATGAGAAACGCCTACATCAGTCTGCCTCACGAAGACATGTCTGAGCTTCCTTGATTGTTCTTGACATATTCGTGAGTCTGCCTTTGATGGATCATTGTCAACTGATGTTGAATACGAGCGAATATTCACGCGGATCTTCCTCATTACAAATGGTAATTGAGGAGAACATGTCAATTCTCTAACGTGCTGGGCGCCATCATGAGACGACTAATAATCAACTTTATTTCCAAACGCTCTCCGAACGAGACAATTCCACCCACCTTACCATGAGGGTGGAAACTAATACAAAGGATAGCTGCCTAGAATCAAATCATCATATTTTCTCCTTTATCAATTTATTTCATTGTAGTGTTTCAAGGTCTCATGAGCACTGGAATTTCGATGAATTTTATTACCTATGATGTCAAAGACATTATATTCTCATGATTTTTCCCCTGACTGTTTATACCAATAAGAATAAAACAAAATGAGATTCTGCCTGTGGCTGAATGATCAATATGGTTTATATTCATGCCATTAAAATCCATCTACAATTATTTCTAGTTCCAAATCAATGGAAAAGACAAATTATGGAAATATTGTTTCCATGGTGGTCAGACGACCGGGATAGAGTGATATATCATTTAAGAGCAGCATGATCCGCATTCACAAGCCTGATTGCTGTACGGGTATATGGATGAGGGAATAGCAGGCTTTAGGTCACGTTAATGGTCAATAATTCAATCGAACCCCACAGACTCGCTAGATGAGACTACGTGACGCATAGGTCATGTACGTGGCAGACGCGAGTATCAAAGGACATTTTAGTACACTCACTTAGCTTTGAGTCTTCATGGCATTTGAAAGGACGACTCTATAATCCTTATGCTAAAATTTGAGGAGGAAGAGAATACATGTATGAAATCAATTCCGATCTCCGTACAGACAGCATCATACCACCTTCTTTTCTCTAATTTGAAAGTGCAAGACCAAGCCATTAGCCCTCGGTACTAGTCTCTGATACTTCTGCAGCGTTGTTGCAGAGGACTTATACTCAATTGAGTCTTGCAAAAAACGGGACTTTGTACGTAAGTGTCATTAATGGCCCCAAAACGCAGCCGTTTCATGATGATTTGTTTGATAAAATGCTGTTTATAATAAGTGGATTCGAGAGGTAATGACTGATGCTGCACTCACTTTTATATTGAATCATTGGCTTCCACTGCCTACAATGTCATACTCGTGTGTTGCGTGCCATAAATGCATCAGCCGTGTACTCTTCGCCATTGAAAACCCCTGGCTATCTCATAATGACGTCACCAACTATGTCGATCATTCGACGTGCAATGGAACAAGATTTCGTTGTATGGAAGGTCTCGCCTTTCACCTCGTGCAGATCTTGTGCCATCCCACTCGAGACAGTTCATTATAACTTGCATACTCATAGGTCCTACCCCATGGCGTACACTTACGAAACTACTTAACAGAACCTTGAAGAGGTTCTTCTGGCGTTCATTTGTCGTTATGACTGCCCACTTTTAATTCACCAATTTCGACAAATGTTTCGCATATCTGTTGGCTTCAAGAGTTTTGCTTCCGTTCAAATGACTGCACCTCACGTTGACTTTATATACTCTTTTATGATTCGCTTGTGATTGTATATTCAGTTGCGAATACAAACCAGTAATGTGATTGACTTACATTGAGAAACTTTAGAAGGAATGAGAGATCTTTCACCCCATTTATACAGGGCATTCAGAGCGCCCAAAGAGCGCTCCTGGACCCCTCGAAGCTCTCTACGAGCAGACAATTGGGCCCTGGAGCACTCTAAAATTATATGCATCTCTCGAGACTAGGTTCGGGATCGCTCCTGGGCCCAACTTGGTGCATAAATGTGGTTTTTGACTACATGAGTGCTCACGAAGCAGGAACCAGAGTTAGAGAACCACAGGGTGGCGTGACGCCATGGCATGATGTCTGGGGGATGAGTCGGTGAGTTAGCTAGCCCTACCTTCACACATAAGGCCATCTGCGGTTATCCTCAGCCCGTCAGGACAGAAGCAGTTAAAGCCATCTTCGTACTGTACACAGCCGAAGGCACATCGAGTCGAGTAGCACCTGTCGTCACCTGTACGTGCATGAAACAAGAACAGAGAGAATTGTGGTCGATCAGACAGTGGTGTGTCATTATCATCGGATTCTCAGTAACCACATTAGGTTTGCCCACCGGTGTTCATCGCATCTACATGCTATTATTGTCTATCAACGATATCTGTAACATGAAAATGCATAATCCTTCACCTTAACCTGAATGCTGTTCAGTGGTGCTAAGCTCAATAACACCGGAAGACCTCGGAATATGTGGTCATAATGACCTCTATGGTATCATTTACGAATCATGATGGAAAGTGGTGCAATTCCTACAAACACATTTAATCATGAATTTGACATTAGTCTGTTACAGATTATACATCCTTTATCGGTTTCACCATGAAATAGATCGAAGGACAAATCGTGTGTCCGGCATATCATTTTGTGGTTGAACTAATTATCAAAATATACATTGGTTCTTAGTCAGTCCTGTTGGAGGCTAAATGCTTACAGAATAGGGATTGTTTTTCCAGTCATGACACTGCACATGATACACTAGATAATATATTCCATCTCAAATTAAAATGGCATAAATTGTGGAGTAGAATAACAGCAATCTGTGTTCTCCAAATTATAGCTTTCATATAGTGTTGCAGTTTACTAACTTGGAGTGAATTTACGACTTGTCTAGGGGTCGCAGGACAGAATTCAAGCAGCAATGAGAGACGTCATAACAAGTTTTTAATGAAGACATTACAGAAATATCTCCACTACGTTGATTGAATCTAGCATGCACATCGAAGATGACTTAAAATGACCTAGTGCAGTCCTTCAGAAATCTCTACAAGACTTTTGACATGGTCGCCGTGATGGAATTTGATGAGCAGGAGGGGCGCACGCACACCCCCTTGGTACCGCTGGCCTAACACGGGTTGCTTACACAGTGACAGAGGCATGAGAGGGAGTCCAATATTGTAAATTTTCAGTCCCTTAGCCCTTAAATGCAACAAATGAATTCTGTTGAGAGGAAAAACCTGAAAGAAATTGTACTCGTTCAGGGGCTCTGAGATGGTTGGAGTGAATGATACCCTGCCCACACCGGAAACGGTTTTTCCGAATAGTTTAGGCCTCTGAACGTTAAAATGACACCCAATCCATTTAAAGGCAAAGAATACGAATTTGCAGTCTCCAGCAGAAGGGACAAGATTTTCCCATGAAGTAAATATTCGATGTTGACGAATTCAATATCTATATTGTTCCCGTTTTGACGAAAACAACAGGTTTGGGGAGCCGTCCACGTACGGTCCACCCACAGGTTCATCCCTGGATCCCTGTCCGCGGTTCCGAGGTTCCCTTGACAGAGCCTAATCTTCTCCCTAAGCACCTGGATATCCCACAGCTTCAACGCACCCTCGTGTGCCCCTGTGTCGTTGGCATGATGTGACGTAGTTTGTTGTTGGTGGTGCTGTTGATTTTCTTACAATGTACTGTACCAAATTTAAGTGACAGTTCAAATTCTTGACGTTGACGCTGTTTTCTTTTTTCTTTCCTTCGCGTCAGCTTCCCAATCGCCTAGAGAATGACATCTACAATGTGTCATATGGGCGTTGGTTTAATCTCTTACCCCGAGTCGTTGGAAGAGTAGGGAAGAACGTATGATTATCATTGTTGCTAAAAATGGACGGTTTTTCACAACGACGTTTAGTCGATTAAAGGCAGCGTCACAGTTTAGAGATGAAAGTGATCGTAGAAGTCGAGTAGTCATTAGTTAATTTCCCTAGCTAGTGCCATGGTTTACTCCACCTGAGGTATGATATCGTACTTGCGCCTACGAATTTATTTCTTGAATGTGAAGGCCACACAATGTAAGGAAGACAAACGCATCTTGAATGTTTCATGAAATATATAGTTTTTTAAAGTTTTTCCTTTTTTTAACCTTGCGGCAGAAGTGATCCTTACAGAAAGTGCGCGTCATTTATCGATTTTGCAATTTACCAGTTTCTTTGGAGATTCTGGGACCTCCAGAGGCTTTGAACAGGGTGCTCTGGGTGCTCGAAGGCAATCTGTTAAATTGGCAACGTGGGAAGATATTGGTCTGACATGGATGGACATGTTCGCCTAAAATTGCAATTATGAACAGAAAGCATTGATACACAAAAGCGAATTAATATAAGAATATCATCAAGGCATGTGTGCTTAGGCGTGAGCTAAACTTTTGTCGGCTTGTTTTCTCTCATGTCCATACTGAGCTTGTATATTGACGTTTGGTTGTTATTCCGTTTGTTTGCTTGTTGTTGTTTAAGGTGTTTGTCTAGACAGTACAGCTCGTCTGAATTGGTTAAAATTTGTTTGTGAAGCACTCGAAACATGATTTTATGTGAGCTTTGTGATTTTTATTTTTTTTAACTTCTATGCCAATTCATTTGGGACTCAGAGCTTGCATTACACGTGAAAGAATCCAATGGAATTAATGAAAGAATCAATCGATTTTTGCTTAGTCACCAAGAGAAGATGATTATGCGAAAGTCGATTTAGTCATATTTCAAACATAAACTTCATTGTTTTGTTCTCATCTATTGTCCATCTTCGAAGTAGGATACACCAGATTAAAACCCCTCTCGCACGCGTCGAGGTCTCAGCTCCTATGTGGATGTTCCTGTTATTCATAGGCTCACATACAGGTACACCCCACGGGAGTCGAGTACTTTCGGCGGCATGACAATCAGAATGCAGTGAACACGATGACTCCTGACATTTAGTGTTCTCTAGAAAAGGGAAGGAGAAGGGTGGATCTCAAGAGAGCAGGCGGTGGTCAACTCTTTTCATCTCTTCCAACACCGACGGTTCTAGTTTCGACTTCCATTCGTCAAAAAAACTCCAATCAGAGGAGTTTTGTCTGGACACGAAGATGACGGAAACAAGAAATGCGAGGCCGTCACGTTTGGGGTTTTATTTGTTTCGTTCACGATTCTTCGTTGCCCTTTATCACTCGATGTGCATCAAAACCCGACCGAGCATTCTTCGTTGCAAGCAGAATCGTTGGGATATTTAATTTGCCCTTGAATGATCGATCGATAGCTCAATCGATATCTACAGCATGGGTTGCGTGGAGGTGCGATATGCATGCACTTATCCCGTAGATGTGTTATTTGAGTCATGTGTGTAACACCAGTTGCGGGGGGAAAAGGGTGATTTTCAGAATCATCTGACAATGGTTCTTTTCCTTGGTTAATGTGCGACATGGTCATAAATACCGGAATATATAATTTCGATGTCTGCATGGATGTAGTCCGTGGATGTAGTCTTTGCAGTAATACTGCAGTGATACTGTTGATACTGATATTCTTTTTCATATAACATATAATCAATCAATTAAGCGTCGTTATATTGACTCTTTATTACTCAAATTTTGCGGAATCATTTTTTTAATGCTCAAGTTTGCTAAAAACATGCTCAAATTATATATGTTTTCTACCTTCTTTTTTTTATTGCCCGAATCCGACCATCCCAACATAAGTTTACCTGAATCATTTCCCTACACGTTAACATGATTTCGCCCTTTTATTGAATGGAGAAAATGATGTTTTCACTATCCAATAAAAAAGGAGAAATCCTGTCAAAAACTATACGTACGAATATATCTTTCCCTTTTCTGATGTGCCTCTTACCGCAACTAAACTGGATATGGTCGCTTGTGGGGGGAAAAGTGATACACCGATTTTGTTTTGCTTTATTTTATTTCTGGCCCTGTCTCCAGGTTTGATATTATCAGGCAATTAAAGTATTTCCGAGTCAGTGCCAAGATAATGAATTATAAAGGACCTTTATATGAATATATTCATATCTCACAGGCATGAAACATTGCTTCAAACAGGATATCCTGAGGCTATACAATTCCTGTGAAACAGTCGCATTGATTTACTACCTTGTCGAATCAACCATGTCAACTTGAAAGTTAGCTTTCTACATGAGCGATGTCGAGTTTTGCCACGATATTTGTGTTGATCGATTGTCTTGCGGTACAATTCACCTGCTAGTTGAGCCCAGAGCAATGGGGAAACTGTCCAATTAACCCGCTAACCTCTAAACTCTGTTCCCTTATTACGCTTTATATTTCTGAATAGGATGAAGAGGCTTAACTCCGAACCACCCGCGAGCGGATTTTGCCCCATTTCTTGCAAAACGATGAATTGTGTTTATTACCTGTTTGTGGCCAGAAAATCTGGCGCCATAGATTTCATTCATAGATTTCGGGTTAATTGATCGCTGGTTCTGAACTGTCTGTAGAAAAGAGATGTTCATTGAGTTTGTTTTGTAAATTCTAATGAATAAAATAACTGATGGTTTGTTATTGAATATTTCCTCACCCTGTCAATAGCAAGAAGTCAACAAACAAGTTTCAGTAGGTCGTTCACCCATTTTTCTCTTTTTTTGTCTTTTGTGTTTTTGTGTACCACGTGTTACTTCGTTCCCACTCCCCATGTTTTAGTCCAGAAAATGTTAAAGTTTGATTTCTCTGTGTCTGTAATGTCTTCGCACATATCATTCAAACATCTTCAAAATGAATAGTTTAATGCATTTGTGTATGTTGAAAGGATGTATTGTTTGTTTGCTTGTTTGTTCGATTAATTACTTGTATGTTTAGTCACTTTCTCTTAATGTTGGTACGATGTAACTCTTTTTAAAGGCTAGTCTATAAGTCGAAGTTTTCATCAGTGGTATAGTGAAAAAGCAATACCTTACTACAATTTTTTTTCGATATATCAATAAGTCTCAAACCGATCTGAGTTTAATGACAACGTGTACCTACGGGTGCAAGTGCGCCCATCATTGAGGAGAAGAAAGCCGTGGTCGCAGTAGCAGCGGTAGGATCCTGGCGTGTTCATACAGCGATGTTGACAGGGCCTCACGCTGCACTCATTGTAATCTGGAGAGGGTGAGAGAAGAGGACAGAATTGACACTTTATTTCTGTATTTTGTAGATCTGTGGTAATTCACTGCGAAATCCTAAATACCGACTGTAAGCAAGCTGGCAGAACCGGAATAATGATGATGATGACGACGACGACGATGATGTTGATGCCGATGACGACTACGACGACGACGACAACATCGACGATGAATACGATGATGATGGTGGTGATGATGTTGGGGATGGTGATGATAATAATGATGAATTTGATAATGACGATGATGATGATGATGATGATGATGATGATGATGAAGATGATGATGATGATGGCTATGATGATGAAAATGATAATGTTGAACAGCACTTATATAGTGCCATTTATCTATACAGAACATTCAAAGGCGTCCAGCTCTCACATGTCACATAGTTATTAGTCACAAAGTTCCTGGAAAAGATGGGTCTTTATATCGGCAAGAAGATAATACTTTTGAGTAGGATGGGGAAACGAGGTCTCAACGTATACTGCTGAACTCAAATCAAACATTACGATTACAATTACGATTACGATAACGATTTCGACATGCTGGAGATGATTATCTATAGCTCCTGGATATGAATGTTTTTGAGTATGCGATGTGCACGTATAGTGAGCAGGCTTTGAGAAGTTGAGAAGATCTTGAGTGGACTTTGGATTTGCTTCATTTTCTTGTTTTTCTTCACTTTTTATTAGAAATATCCTGATGTAATTCAGTTGCATTAGGAGATTAGCTTAAAAGCAAAACTAGATGAACCAGATATTCTTTTTGTCTTGAACAATATTTCATTGCTGTATTCTTAAAAGACGGTTACAAATGATAAAAGTAATTATGTACGGAAAATAGATGAAGACTCGCTGTCTGCATGAAATGTCTACAAGCAGCTGATAGCTGCTTTCAGGAAGGTATCCCTGGGAGATTTTGGTGCGTGATATTGAAAACCACAGTTATCTAACCTCTAAAAAGGGCAAATTCAAAAGCAAACAGAAAGAAAAAATACGAGAAGGATAGGAGAATAGCAGAAATCGACTAAATATGAATGAGTCGCGCACATGTTCTCAGTCGTTTAATATGTCATTTGCCAAGAGTGCAAAACTCATTAAGTTGTTTTGATTTTAGAATACGCTATGGGATTTGTAGACGCGTGTACGGCGGGAAATCTTTACTCTAAAGGTTATCACTACTTGAATACTGAGAAAACTGGAGGCACCTTGTCGCCTTGTTAGCATCCAATATGGCAATGAACTACAGTTCAGACTTTTGGACGGATACTTAATCAGCGCTATCGCTTCATCTCGCAAATCTCGAGACAGCGGTGAAACTGGTGGCCTTTCGAAGTGGTAGACGATACGGTGTAAGTGATTTCTTCCAAAGAGAAATATTGTCTGTCTGTTCACTGTCCGCGGGGACCTGAGATGTTTTCATGTGGTGAAGCCCAGTCAGTCCCGGGGCCTTCTGTCTAGTGTGGGCAGATCTTGATTCAGACTAACATTGAAAACTATGACTTCCTCAGCCCGAATGTGCCCTACTAGTGTCACATGATCACGAACTCTCAGTACTTCTTGCGTTGGCGCGCTTCTTGATTCGACATGCCAAACGTGTAGTTCAGCCCTGCGATAAGAATCGATTGTATGCGGATATTCCCATTACTTAATTCCGCGCTTTCTTTTTCGGCTTAGCTACACACTGTCTGAGAACATCTTGTTTTGATTATTCAAGGTTACACGAACGTTCTGTAGGGGAAATTACAAACACGACCGTAGGGGGAAACATTAATTCTCGGCAAAGTTTTTAAGGCCAAGGTCTATTATGGTGGCTGTTCATATGCGGTTGGGGTAGTGAGAGAAAGAGTCGATTGGTAGGGTGCGCAACATCATGAGGACGACATTTCAAATCGTGCCCTTTCCATGGTGGCGTCCTCACTTTCTGACGGATGGCGCCTGGGAGATGTAATCTCGGCCTCCCCCCTTTCCGCCCCCTCTTCGCGTGGAACCAGGAATCGATGTTCCCTTGAGCATCATCAACAGGCTATGGGGAGGAATGCGAGACTTCGGTAGACATAAAAATAGCAACAAGTCTACAACGAAGAATGACTGGTTGCTCCTCTTGTCGCAAACTGAATACACACTCGGATATTTTCACGCTAAAGTTCATTGTTTATGTGTTTACTAGCTATTAAGATTAAGATCATATTCCTCAGACGCAGTTACTAGTATTAGGTTTGTTTGGTAGCCATTCTTTTTTAAGCTAGCATCTTCATATCATCCAATATAATACTCTTAGGTTTAGGTGCAGCTGCTCTGTTCAGAGTCGTCAGCAGAACTTTTTTCTTTGTAATGTTGTGTCAGCTTTTACGCATACACAATCATGATCATACGACAATCATATTATTTTCGTTCATCCGTGAATCAATCCATCAAAGACACAAAACATCCTTTTCACTTCTAAGATCATCTTGTATACAAAAAGGCTTTAGTGTCCTTTATGTAGTGACTGAATGATTATGTGAGTAAGGAAAAAAAAGATCCCTTGATCTCAAGTCAGCTGGTTAAATTCTCTCCGGAACGTGCAATGAATGCAGGGAAGGCGACTTCTCAATATGAGGATTGCATTTGAAATGCACGCCACGGATTCGTGCCAGCATTACAATGATTACAACGGAGTCCTCCATAAGAACATTATATCTCTTTTGAAAATCTGTACATATTATTTAGATGAGATCATGCCGGGCAGTTTGATGTATAATCCATAACACTGAAATATTCATAACTTTTTTTTGCTTTCATTTTCCAGGGTTATTTTGGCTCGTGAAAGACATGAAGAATTTTTACCATGAGAGAAATCTGGCAAGAGATGCCTGATGTCAACATTGTAGCTCGCTACTGGTTGGTTTATTGAGGGACTAAATAAGAGTACAAAAATTTATTGTCATGAAACGTTACAAAATGTCAGCTTTTCATTACATTTCAATCTCATACGATATATGCATGATATAGTAAATGATTTCCATATGACAAGGATTTCAATCGATCTGTTTCCCGTATGATAAAAACATTTCAATTGCTCGTAAATAAATAAGTCATGACTTCTAAATTCGTCCTATACATTACATCAGATTGTTCGCCTTGAACTGAATGTCGCATGATGAGTACCAAATGGTTGAATGTGTCAGATAATCACGAGGCAATATCGGCACATGGATAATAAATGTGAATTAGAACCCCTTGGAATACTAACACCCCTGTCTACAATGCTTTGGGGAACACGTATTTCTATTTGCTGGTGTCCATGTACTTGCGAAGAACTTCCCCGCTCCTCGCGACTACGTGACTAGACGGAAAAACGACGAGCGACACATTCCTCGCACGCCGGAGCCCTGATCGACAGCGTTGATGATCGTCGGAAGTGACTCGTAGTTCAAGGATTTGTTAGGAGAGTGATGTGCGCGCCAATCATACCCTAGACGAAGTGTTACCTTTTTTTCCTCCAACGTCACAACTATGTCGCTTGGTACACAGGGACAAAGTAACCCGTTACTCTTTATAGTATAATTATGATATACAGGTGTACCAACATAGCTTACGATAATGGCATTTATACAGCGAGCTGAAATCTCTATTTTAGGCTGGATTTTGTGTGTTAAATGTATAAACGATAAGGTGGGCTGCCCTGGTGTGTGTGGATGAGGTTTATTCAAACATTGCTACCCTCACGCCATCTTCCAAGCCCTACCAAATATTGTATCTTGATTTACAATAACATAAAAGTACCTATTTCAAACGAAACAAGTCAATACGATCCCATCGTCAATGGTTACCTCTTAAGAGTGATCTGATTCATGAGAAGGATTGTCAAAAACAGAATATCCTCGACTAAGTTTAAGAAGAAGGTAAGAAAGATTTTACAATCTGTAATATCGACCATCGGTTTGAAATGTTGGAGGAAGTGGGACGTTGTTCACTATTCCATCAAGCTCTATTCTCGATTTTTTTCGCGTTATTATGACTATAGGACATCGACGAGATCAGTAGCGACTTATATGGAGAGAGGCAGGGGGCAGCAGCGGTTTCCAGATTTTAACTTTCTAAGTTTAAGGATATTACATTACTATAGTTTTGAAGTTGCCGAGACCTACGATTATCGAAACCAACTCAAGTAATCCTGACGTGTTTTCCTGACATTTTGTAAAACCGTACGCTGTCAGGAAACATAGTCTTTTTGGGGTCATTTTTGTTGTTTGCTGTTCGTTTTTTTTTTTTAAGCCTTTACAGGTGCATAGTGGGATCCGCAGAATAGTGATGGCATTATGGAATCTGTTGAGTTTAAGTGACTACACGCGTGCTATGGGTTGCAGATATTGTAACTTCCAGAAGTCGTTGTATACCGTTTATCTATGTAGAGATCAATGAGCACACGATGTGTGTTCTGTGAGTAAGTTTACTGTAAGTGTCGTCATCTGGATTACTGCAAAGAGAAAACCGTGACCTTAGATAAACGTCTTATTAACATTCCCGCCATTGCTAAATCAAGGGAAGGTCTTACGAGTGGAACCTTCATGAATATGTATTTTGATGCAAATCAACCCTGAGATCCCTGACCACGATGGACAACACATCCTTACATAGATACGAAGTTTGCAGAGGGTAATAGATGCATCATTACATTCTTGGTAAATTTAGAAAGGCACGTGGATTATTTCAAACGTTAGACAAACGCCGTCTCGGAACGGACTGCGTCAATCACGTAGCGCGGAAAGGGCTGTGGATTCCTGCCATCTGGTATTGAAGAGAACCAAATATTCTCGCTAGTGAATGACGGATTTGCGCGAACTCCTTGGTTCCATGGGGGCGTGGCCTCAGAAACAATGGATACAAGTATCTAAAACCACTAAACATATTGACGTCATAAACATAAAAGGTTTCAGAAAACTTTTAGAAATGCTAGACCTAACACTCATTTCTTTTATGATCCTTTTTTTTTCAGTTGAAAAGTCGTTGCTGTATCATTGTATTTAATTTCAGTCTCTGCAGCATAAAGATTTGCACACCGTCTTTCTCATCCTGTAGTTTGGGGAAGAATCGGCGAATGAATGCGTCTTTTAAATGAAATACAGAAAACCTCGCCTTAGTAACCCTCGCCTGAGTCCAGAATAGACAAAATAAAAAGAAATCAACCCGGACTGATATAAACGTGTGTAAGTGCAACTGTGTAAGTTGAAATTCACATAAAGTTGAAAAATTTTCTTCAATTTTTGTTTGGACTTCACTAAATGTTGACCCTGTATGCATCTAGTGCGTAAGTTTCTGAATGCCAAGAAGTGAACCCACGCTGTGTGTGAATTGACGGAAGCACAGATCAGAGCAAGAAGGTACCAGGGCGAGCCCCTTTCTGCCACTGGTGTTCGACGGGGGAGGTTAATTCCACTTATTGCTTGGGTTCTTCAGTCACAACGATCGATTCATTTCTCTGACATCTCGAGATCTCCAGTGTCACAGTTTGTGGAAGAGATCACTCCTGCTTTTCATATGGACATCGGACATGTCAAAACAAAGTGGACTTTTCGTGAAACCTGCTCCCCAGAATTCGATCCAGATTATTTCCTGGCTCGCCATGAGGTCAGCTCACTCTTGTTAGACCATCTGGCGTCCAGACGTTTCGTGACATGATGTCCCGCTGGAAGTCATGAGGGTCACTTTTTGGAAGACAGGTAAAAGAGACGAAAAATTACCTTAACCTCACTTTTTCAATCGTTCTTCTCCTCCGTTTTCTGATGTTATATGTACATCAGATACACGAGAAATATACGGGGGATGTTCGTCATTTCGAACATTGCCGAAGGTTTGTAATTCCGAAAATGAAATACGATTCCTTATTACAAAGGGTCGTTATTCAGAAGGTTCGTAATTCCGGAAACGAAATAAGGTTCGCAATTCAAATGTAGAAAAGAAGCTGCGTATTATCGAACCTTTGGAATAACGAACTTTAACTATATTATACAGGCCTATTAGCACATTTGTGATAGGCGAGGAACACAAACAGAATGTTCGGCGAAATAAAATGAACTGTGCTTCACTATCATGGACAGGAAAAAAAGGCATGCGAAGGACCTGGTTGGTTGGCGTACTCATAGAGACAAGGTATATCAAGTTATATGTGACGGTTATATGGTGAGAAGGGAGGATCAAATCGCCTGAATTATAAATGGCCCATATCTGCCCTTCAACAGGTACGCAGTCCCTCGGCATCACAGCGTGACCTCCGAAATCTTATCTGTGAACTTCCGGTTTTTCCGGTCACGCATTATCGAGCAGAGAGTTAAAGCGTAGTCTGACACGCGATGAAGACCGTGTATATCTTTTTTCCTAGGCTATGCGCGCGGCAACTTCATATCAGTCATCCTATACTACAGGTTTGAATAAGATCTATTTTCTTGTGTACATTCCAAGCTTTTTAAACCGAATTTTTTTATCTATCCTGTCACCTCTCATATGTAAACTGATGACCACAGAAACTCATGGCTGGGCTTTGTGTGAAAATTATGAAGATATAAGTGTCTGCTGACTTTATTGACGTTATTTGAATTAGAATTAAACTTTATGACAATCAAAAATAGAACCCATAATAATTAGATAAGGATAAAATTTTCGTGAACTGTGTTCTAACGAGTCAATGCTTTGTGTCAATAATAGATAGTAATAGATTAATAATAAACAAAACATTTTATGAGACTTTGCTATTTTTTTTTCTCACAAGAACGACTATCATAGGGTAGCTGCTTATGGTTAGAAACATTTAACTTCTATCAAGAGAATTTAATGACTTCGTGATACGAGAGAAACAGCATTTGATTTTTCATTGCTGGGTCGAAACTTGAAAACAAGGTGCTTATGTTAGCCCTGTGACTGACTGTTTGATTCAAGACGTTGTTACGATTTGCAGTAGTTCATTTGACAGTTTTGCTTCCAGGAGTAAATGTTTCAATTGAACTTCACGTCCAATGTACATCAAATATCAAGAAACTGAAGGCTGTCCTTGAAGCGAAGCACGAACCTCTTTCTATGCAAGTAGCTCGTTTGGACTGCGGGGTTACGGAGGATGTAGCTATCAATCAAGGGCACCTCGCGTTGAGGTTGATTTTTCAGGGGAGGAAAAAATCCCATCGCACCCCGATTTGATGTCGCCAATCGAGACGAATGCGAATGATATCCATGGCCTCGAGAAGTGATACTCAACGACGCTCCCCAACTTCCCATCCGCTCCTCTTCTTGCATACTCTACTTCTGATAGAATACAGAAGGTTTTATGCGTTTGATGTCTAGAAGACCAATGAACATACTTTTGGCACTGGTTCCAACTTCTAAAATTTTCCTTCTAGGAACATGGTCTATGTTACATAACTGTGTAGGTCTACCTTTGCCGTACGCCTGAGTTGTAGATTGCATTGAATGATAGGCATGATAAAAAAATCATAAGTTTATATTTCGGGGAAAATATCAACAAAGGGCGTCAGTACAGAAACATTGATTTCGTTATCGGGATCTGCGCTATACATATAGGCCAAAACATGGCTAAAAATCTGCAGAAATCACTGTCCAAAACCTGACATTAGACAAAAATCACCTTGAGAAATGTTACTGAGAAATGTTTCTGTTTCTTTTTCATTTTTTTTTTGTCACGAGCAATGTCAGGAGATTTGCCTGAGTTCCATACTGCTGTCCAACAATTGTTTGCATGTTTGACAAAAGTATCACAAAACTATAAAGCAAAGTCTATCTATCTATCTATCTATTATCTATATGTATGTCTGTCTGTCTGTCTGTCTACAATTTTATCATACGTAATATCATTACTTTTGGTACAAGGACAGAACTAAATCGTCAAAGTTCAGTTCAGAGTCAAGCTCAAGGCATTACCAGACAATGGGTCTCATGTGGCAGTCTGATTCATTGCACCAGTGAGCTCTGGGGTAACCATGACAACAGGAAGCGGAAAGGGGATGTTTATGGGATGGTTTAAAGGAAGGGAGGGGTGTGGCGGGGAGGGGAGTGCAGTAGGGGACAATTAAGGAAGGGTGAGTGGAAATTAGAACACTTGAGTCATGTTAACTTACCTCCAGCCTTATCGTCAGCGTAGATCGTTAATATAGGAATAAAATGACGAGGGGAGGGGGTGCTCAATAGGAGGAAGGGGAGAAACTTTAGGATCTTGTAAATCTCGCGGTGTTTCAAATTGAAATGCCAGTCTCAAGTAGAATGCGCATTTCCTTTTTCTTACATAACAATTTTACGCAAACAATTCAGTGCGAGAGCTTCCTGACAACATATTGGGGCTGCTGTATCAGCGAGTATTTGTGATTGAGTGATCAAGAGTTCTGGGGATTTTCTTTTTACACTTGTTCAGTGACTTCGCCGACCCCCGCCTCCTAGTTTACGAGACCGTAGTCAGTGAATGGATTTTGATGGGTGACTAAGGATGAGCTGATGACGAGAAATTGGGTGGAAATGTAGGACATAATCGAATCACTCATTGATCTGAGGGAAGCTGAGGAGCTGGATGGATGAATGAGGACAATCGGAGTGGTGGTTTTACATCAGCCTTCTTGTTAGGTGGGGAGGGAGTAAAAAATGATTTAGTTCGGGGGGACGCCATATTAGAGGCAAAGTGAGCGAGATTATTCGCTGCGCACGACCGCAAAGACATTTATTTCTGCGCACAAAAACTACAACTGTTTTTCTACTAGGAACATGAAGGCGTGAGATCACAACATTTGACAGTAAGCATGGTGCCATGGATGGGGAAACTGTCCTTGCTCTTGCTACTGTTGTTGTTGCTGTTGTTTCATGTTGACGTCATTTCTGATGGCCTTAACATGAGGCCCATGGGTTCTTGACTCAGACTACAGTCTCCTCCGTTTCTCCGTAGACAGAAGACACCGCGTGTCGTGAGCCAGAGATACAGCCTAATTAACCCAATATCAGGGGTGGTAATGCTTGCTTGTGGCATTGACCATATTAGCAGGTTTGATATCGGGGAATCTAATGGTGTAATAAGTTGAGCAGTTAAGATTTCATTTCTGGCATAAAGGAAAGTAAATTATCGGCGTTTTCGTCTTCTATTGACATTACTTTGGATTTAACGAATTATCAAATATCTGAAATTAGCAGGTAAACATCTCCATTAAAAAGCCCTATTTCCTACTACAACGATTGATTGGGTTTATAGAGAACTTTGTCTCCAGGGTGGCTAATGGCGCATAGTGAGGCAGTTTGAGACTAATGAGATAAATGGGAGAAGTAAAAACAGGGCAAGGTAATATGCTACCAAAATTTGACAACATTGAATGCACACAATGGGAGCTGTTAGCGCTTTTCCGAGGGGTGAAGATGGGGTCAGGTCTATCATTGGATTTTCGCTTCAATAGGAATTACGATCTAACTACAATCTTGACCAACTGTTTCCTACCGCCAACGTAGAGCAAAATGGTCATTAATGCGGGGTACTTCTAAAGACCTTGTGGCATTGAGTAAAACTTTCAATACTTTGTTTTGTATATAAGCCAATTTTGGATAGGTGTTGAAAGGTCATGTTATCAATATAAACAAGCATCAGATAAGAAAGATAACAAAGATAACCATAGAATTGGCATTGGCAAACGAAGTCGGGATCAGAACATTATTTTCAATTCCTCTGAAAGAATGACTGCTCGTAAGAATTGAAATTACTGTTACTGTAGTGAGGGGTTTTCCAGTCAAGTCGTGTTTTATTTTCTCTTCAAATGTCGCTTTCTTTTCACATTTGGTTTTGTCTTTGCCATTTCGTATTATTTTCCGATTGTGTGAAAGCCACGAGCGGGAATATCAATGAATATCGCTCGAGCTCTGCTCGTCGTCTTCAGCACTTTTTCATTCGTGTATATTTCATGGGTAATGTGTGACGATTATTGTTATAATTTGTGAACATATAGATTATATGGTGACCACAAAAGCATTCAGTATCCTCCCTTCATTGGGTTCGATGGATGTTTGGAATGGTGAGGGCCACTGAAAAGGGAAAGCCATTAACAAAAACAAACAAAAACTTCAGGTTCGTTAATCTCAACGTCTACTAGTTGTTACAACAAGAATCACATTAACTCGATAATCATGCAGTATGTAGGGAAATTACATTAATGTATAACATGAGCAGAGAATATTGCGGTATATTGGTGTGAATGATATTGCCTAGCTGCTAAAAAAAAATGTCAGCCGGCGAACATGAAAATGACTATCTTTGGACCAATTTATGACACAAATCATGACCTAGCATGGGCAAGTGATGTGTGTGTCTACTGTAGAGAAGAGACGGACATCCACCAGTACATCCACCAGTCTTACCTTGTGAACATGTTGGCCCTGTCCATCCAGACTCGCACTTGCATCGGTTTGGTCCCACGCACACACCGTGTACACACTCATCTTCACAGATTGCTGCATATAAGAGGGAGAGAACGCAAACACAATGTGAGATACGATTACACGAAGGCTCTGGGGTATCACCACATCATAACGATTTCACATAGAGATAGGTATGTGGGTACAAACCCAGGTACTCTAGGTCATTCATTGATGTAATATGATCCGACAGGTTACATGGATTGGATTTACACTGAGTGGCGTCAACAGCAGTCGGCGAGCTTGATGGCGTGATACGTAAGTACATCAGTGTCACAGGAGAACATTTATAATTGACTCAGGTTCGAGCGCAACAACAATTGGACACGCCATTACCGTAGAATTACATTATTTACACATGAGGTACAATGATACCGCAGGACTACATTAACAATACAAACAAGATCATCAATAGTATGGGAGTGCATTAATCATGCATACAGGTGCATCGGTAACGGGCTACGGGAAAACCACTTCTGAAGAAACAGCATAACGGATAGTGTAATGGAAGCAACACCTCGGTAAAGCTTCCAGCGAACTCAACCAACGGATGACGGTAACTTTCTCCTCCATGACTCCCTAACTAAACTGCTGCCCTGGAGGTGTCTTCAAGGAACTACGGCGATCATGTGATTGTGACGTCATAACCAGAGTTTCCCTCGCTTGCTTTTATTACACAGAATGCTCCAAAGTTTGGTGTGTTTTTTCGAGAAACATTTGACAAACTGTATTTGTTTGCATTATAATTTCCCTCACACAGGGCAAGTGATACTGTCATGCAACGTCCAGAAAGAATTAACGGTTCCTTCTTTGCGTGCCGAGTACAAAGGAGAAAAACGGTGTAGCTCCTACGTGGACGTCGCAAATCAATATGAGATCACAGGATGCCATGCTGATTAATTTTCTGACTAAAGCTTATATCTAATTTCATATTCGATTTGTCAGATTTTGTTTAGATTCCCTAGAATTAGGAAGTGCTGCTTTTCACTCTGGTGAGGAGTAAGAAACACTAATAACTTCGAAAAAAGGGACCAAAGAACATAATCTTACCAGCTACGCCCCTTTTCACTGTAATATATGACAAATATACTGACAAACAGGTGCGAATTTGTTTTCTCGTGAAATGGCCACTTTAAAGCATGGCACCCTGATTTTCTTGTATGAAATTTAGTCATTTTCCCACACTGTTTACTGTGGTTTCTTCAGGTCAGGTACTCGGAGTCAAGTCGACAATATACATACATAGGTGACCTGTCACAAAAGGTCAGTGGAAATAGGAAAAAATATAAATATATATTCGCCAAAAGAAGAGAGGAGATTCCAAATGTAGGGGACATATCTACAAATGATACACTTGTAGTTTTACAAAACCTAAGACATGCAAAACATGTACATATCGTACATGTATCCAACCAACTATGCGCGCGCGCGCGCGCTGGGGCATGTGTGTGTGAGTGTGTGCATGTAGTGTTAGCTTTAGAGTTAAAGACGACATACAAAACAACACAATTATAAACATACATATACAACCTATATATATTTGACTCGGGTGGACAGTCGCCGGGTTTCTAGACTATCAGCCCTGCTAAGTCGATCACACGGGAAGCAACTGACAGTAATCGTTTCCTATTGCTCTCTGTCTATATGTCTCTCTCTCTCTCTCTCTCTCTCTCTCTCTCTCTCACTTTATCTATCTATCTCTCCACCTCCCTCTTTATCTCTCTCCCTCTATATATCTATCTATCTCTATCTCTCTCTTTATATATATCTCTTTCTATCTGTCTATCTCTTTATTCATCTCTGTCTCTGTCTCATCTCTATATATATTGATCTATCTCTCTCTCTGTATGTATATCTCCCTATTTATCTCTTCTCTTCATCTCTCTCTCTCTCTATCTCTTTTCCTATAAAACAATCTTGGCAAACATTTATCTATACACCATAGTTGTGATAGCAATGATTAAAATGGTATTTAGTTATGCTAGGGTATATTGTAATGATTGTAATTGCCATTACAATAAAACCTTTTTTTTTTCATTCTCATCACTACGGACTTAAGTAATAGAATCATTATTGCCAAACTGGATCGTATCCTCAAGTATTGACAATTACCATTACAAGAAACCTGATTTTACAACTGCATTTTTTTTTTCATTCTCATCACAGTGGACTTAAGTAGCAGAATGATTATTGTTACTGGTTTCTATCCCCACTTTAGTCGGGTTCCTTATGTTACAATTTTAACTTTCGTCGGATTTTTGTGGAGAGTATGAAAACTATACATTTTTGGAATCGTTATAGTATAAGCAATCAGAAAAACAATGTTTCCATTTGCACCGAACTTTTTATGGCCGCCATCTTGGATTTTACAAAATGGCCGCCATAAACAATATTTTTGTTAATATATCTCGACTTCTAAGTGACATAGGGCTTTTATTTTGACAGCTAAACTACCATTTTCAGGGTCAGAGATTCCAATGATCCCAGTTTCATGTGTGTTGAGACATTTCCTATAGCATTTTTTTGCAAATACTTACTAATTTTGAACAGATTACGTAATATCAGTGCATGAAATCAGATAATTTGGTATAAATTACTAAATAAAGCTCAAAATGGGCACATTTTTTGTGTAAATATGCTTTTTAGTGTCTTGAGCAAATATAAAACAAAAAAATGTGCTATCAGGAGAAATTTCTTAAGTGTTTTATTGTTTTTTAAATTTCTTATGTATTTCGTTGTTTTTTCAACTTTATGTTTTTCGTTGTTTTTTCGATGAAACTTGTCCGTGACATTGTTCCGAACAAGAAAACATGTAATTAATTGATTTTAATCAATGAAACCCCAAAACAATCATGCTTTTATGAAATTTGCCTGAAAGCACATTTTGCATTGAAATTGTACACAAATTCACGTTTTTGAGCAATTTTCGGTCTGACATGCACATACATATTTATTCGCAACTTCGGAACCACGCGCCCGGGCATCGCAAAATTGGTGTCAAAAGATGCGGGAGACTTGAAAGAAAAAAGTCATGAAACGTCGCGGCCTAGTTACGGATAAATTTGTCTTTGATTTGAATGCCATGAGATGTTGTAGGCAGGTAGCACTGAGCTGAATTTATGGTGATGTTGGGGCAACTTGTGATATAAGTCGCTAAAGTGTTATGTAGGAATCACTGCGTAAAAGTTTTCTTCCGTGTATGGGACAGACCAAAGGGGGTGTGGTGTGACAAGAGGGATAATAACATCAATGCTGATGGATCTCCTCAGAAAATAGGATTTACATACACCTGCGTAGATCTTGTGTCTTATCGCTGTATTCTGTTAATTGGAACAGCGCTTTGCCAATGGTTTTGTACAAATCACCAGAATGTTCCATGGTCTGTATATACCACCATTCTTCAAGGGTGCCGTGCGTTCTTCACAACATAGATTACACAGACTTGTCAGAGGACACTGCTGATGAGAAAGGAACCACCCATGGCACGATTAATGGTATAACAGCCTGAACATGCTGAAGGCAGAGTTTACTTGAGAACCGGTTGCACCATCCTCATCGATTGGCATAGCCTAGAGTCTATCTACCACTACACACCATGTAGATATACTACATTTTGTCAAGTCAAGACCACAACTTGCAAAGAGAGGAGACCAACATTGTTACCTGATGTAAAGGCTTCTCAGAATGCTACCAGCTGAAAGAACTACAGATTGATTGTTGCAACTTCATGGAAGTAGAGGAAACGTCAATCAATATTCCAGGCTGAGCGATTCAAACATGTCTGAAAGCAAGCTACTGACACAGGCAGGAGCCATACCAACCAGACATAACCTTAAATGCCCAGTTGTCCCATGACTGGGAGAACTTCATGTTGTCTATGCTACAGTATGCGCTATTGGTGCCTCTTGGCATTGATGATGAACGAGGAGCTGGATTTCTTTCACAAAGCAAGTCAAAGGATGACCTGACCAACTATCTTGCTTCAAGACTCTAGGGTACTACAGTACAACACATAAACACGTCATCATCTCTTCTTCAGTGCGTACCAGGAGCAACAAAAGACTTATATTCGAGGATAAGAATACTGAAAAATTAGACACACTGTTGATCTTCCATGCTGTCTTAGCATCACAGCGAAACTCATTAAATGCAGAGGTTTTCTTCTCTACAGACACAGAATATCCTCCTCCTCCTCCTTCTTCTTCTTCCCATCTTCTTCTGATTAAGTGTGCCTCAATCAATTAACTGAAGATTCTTGCACACTGTTAGTGTCCTGAAAGTCATAGCAATAATAGTCACTGGTGTTTATTAATAGCAAACTTCGAGCTCATCCTGTCGAACACGTCCATATTCATGTCCTCTGAGCTATGGATATAGAACCTTGGAGAGCCATAGGGCCAATCTTCTATGCGTTCACTGGTGCTGACAACACTGGAATATGATAAGAATAGCAACCTGGCTGCAAGTTTATATGAAGGCAGAAGAGATGTAATCAGTTCTCTGTAGATGCTTTTCACAGGGGACGACGGGACTGAAATTGGATTGCTGGCTACTCTATAACAAGCCTTGTCTGTGCAGCTTACTAACCCAAATGCATCTACATCAGGACTATCTCGGAACTGTGATGGCATCTCTTCTGCAAGCATAGGGGAGAAATTGACAAGCAACCTCCCACCCTTGGAGCTGTGAGACATCATTATCCTAAGAGTCCATATCCAATCCAGAGTGAAAGGACCCACCAGCATTGCTCTGCAGGATCCTCAGTTTGATCCTCTGCAGTATGGCTATCAGCTTTTACCATTGGATTTCTTTTTGATGTAAAAAAATGGTTTCCTCTAAGATTTAAACAATTTCTATCATGAAGAGCATGTTTTCTCCTCGGTGGAACATTTACGCAGGATTTGTACAATAATCAATGAATCGGAAAACAGTAATTCAGGTGAGAGTTTATGATTGATTCTAGCGTATTATTTGTTTCCCCTCGATGTCTTTGCTGGTGCGGCACTGAGTGTCACAATGACGAGAACAAGCAAGCACAATTAATGTATGGACTGAAGGGTGGCAATAATGGAGATTATGATTAATGAGGAGAAAGTCGTTGCTTCAAAGAATAAACCTATATTTGTCATTAGGGGTATATATTGGTTTGTAATGGACACTAACTACAAAAGTGGACATTTAAGTCTGATTACTTGTAGAACAGTTAATGAAATAGAACATGTCAGTTTATGGTTGAATCTACAGCAAAGATTTTTAAACCATTCTGTTTCTGTACAGCGAGTGTCAAAATAATGAGGGCATTCAGACCAAAAATTAAACTGACGATGACAATGATTGAGATGAGATGGAAAGAAAGTTGGCTGCCTCAGAGATTAAACCAATTCTGTCAGGAGGATCATGCTTGTTCTTTGGTTAGACACAACTTATAAAACCCGATACAATTAATCACCTTGATTATTAATTTTATGCTGATTACTTTAGAAAAATGGTCAGTGTCAATTTGCAATAAAAAGAAAAACAAAACGCAAAAGGAAAATATAAATTATGTAAGAAAATAAAAAGATAATAAAATACATTTGAAATGAAATGACTTTCAGAAATTTGTTATGATGTACAATTGTTGAATATGCTACAACAAATATACGAACCAAAAAGTGGACTCTCACTTATCTAATTAGACTAAGTATGATTTTTGGGATTAATTTGCATAATTAATTAATAATCAAAGACTGAAAATTTATTGTTTCAAAAAATCTAATGACACATTCGTGTAGATTACTGGTGTCATGCATGCCAAATTACTTCGCAATGATGCTACTGATGGCCAAGAATTTGGGGGGGGGGGGGCAGTTTTAGCACAGCCTAAAACGCCTCGACCGATTTCGAGTAGTGGAACATTTATATCTGATTACTTAATACAGGCAATTAAATAGGAAATTACAGTCAGGCAAGTTCAGAGTTGAATCTGGTTCTTTTTTTTTCAATGCAGTTTCCTCTGCCATTGGAATTCTTCTTAGATGCCTAAGACATTAAATCCATTTCTCTTATGATGAGCATATAGGTCCCATAGCCATGGACACTAACTTATTGCAATGTTTATGCCTGGTCACTTGTAAAACAACTGGTAAAATTGAAAATGTCAGTTATGTGAGGTTATTGTTAAATTTAGCTTATCCATTTTGCTACCATTGGATTTCTTGGCCTTGAAAATGATAGTTTTGCTTTCAAAATCAAATTTCTGGGTTATTTAGAAGCCGATTTATTGAAGAAAACATGTTTTACGGCGGCCATTTTGGAAAAATCCAAGATGGCTGCCAAATAGATTTCGGCGCAAATGGAAACATTGTTTTCCTGATTGCTTATGCAAAGACCTTTCCAAAAATGTATAATTTTGATACTCTCCAAAAAAATCCGGCGAAATTACATAAGGAACCCGACTACTTCTGAGGTGAACAGAAAAGTCTGTGACATGTGACATCAGATAATTACTTCTACCATCTAGATGAAATGAATCGATATTTTTCCATCTTTACACCAATGTATATTTCTTTCTTTTTCGGTACAAAAGCTTGAGTGGAAGAAAATTAACGTCAGCGTCCAAAACGCAGTGACATCCAGATGTTTGGAAGTCTGGCTTTATAAGGAGCCTCTATATGAATTCAGTAGGAATTAATAAGAATGTATTGTTACAAGAAATGTTATGTGGCTCTTCGCCACAATACGGTAAGTTTGTTGCATCTTTTACAGAAAGAAAGGAGTGGTAGAGAGGGAGGATCGACAGAGTTAAAGAAAGAGATAGATAGAAATAGAAAGAGAAAGAGAAAGAGATAGAAAGAGAAAGAGAAAGAGATAGATAGATCAAAAAAGAGGGGGGAACTCACATATAAGCATTTAGCAGGGTTCTACTGTTAACTGTTACATAATTCCAGTGTCTCTAAAATCGAATAAAAACGACTTCAATTTCTTCAACCGCTTTGAAATCAAAGAGTGATTCAGGAAGATAATTGCTATGGGAACTGATTTTTGACATGTCCAGGATGACCAGTGTTTTTCTCTATCCTCGTGACCACGCCTGGGTGCTTGCTGATTAATCACACAGGATTTGGCTGGTCAACACGCGGACATAAGGTCCTTCACCCATGGAAGTCACACCAATGGGGTTTACAAACAGCAGAAAAAGAAGCGTCGCGGAGGCAGCAAATTCGACAGAATCGTTCCGGATGAGAGAGCTCACTCCCTGGAGCCCGAGGACACAATTAAATACATCCACTAGTTTGTAATCGCAGTTCAAACTTTGGTTGAGTGTTTCAGACGAAACGCCGTAGGGACAGGTCGCGCGACCGTTGCGTGCACTCACGGAAAGCTATTACTGAAGTGGCGTAAAAGTGTCCTGCGATTGGAGACCTCAAGTCATGTAAAGATTTGTTGCTGTTGTTGTTGCCGCTTCTTTGTTGTTTATGTTCTTGATTATAACTCTAAAGCAATGCAGCAGAAATTACACACTTGAAGCAAGGAGTGTCTTCAGTCAGACGGACGATCCTATCAAGACACGTCATTGAACAAGGGAATACACTTTTACGAACAATCTGACTCAAATCTGACATCACTCATTGGCGGGTGATTGTTCGTCATTTCAAGAGTTTGTTACTCCAAAGATGATAAAGGTTCGTTATTCCGAAGGTTCGTTATTCCGAAACACACGCGTTCCTTACATCTAGATGTTCACTTGTTGATGATTCAAAATGAAAAAGGGTTCATAAGCCCGAACACTTCATTACTCCGAAGATTCGTTAATCCGAAAATGTTATATGGTTCGTTATTCAGAAGGTTCGTTCATCTGAAAATGGATAAAAAAGTGCGTACTAACGAACCTTCAGAATAACGAACTTTTTTTCTCCATTTTCGGATGAAAGAATCTTTAGCCTTCGGCAATAACGGAACTGATTTCTTTTTCACATCAACGAACTTTCCAAATACCGAATCTTATTTCATTTTCCGAGTAACGAACTTTCGGCATAACGAACCTTCGGAATAACGAACTGTAATCCTATTGGTAATCTGATTGTGAGGGTTAATGGATGAGAAAACCTACTTCAATGGATGGCTACCGCATTCTCCCCTAGGCTTCCTGACAGCAATCTCGATCTTGGAAAATTACTCACTCAGTTTGAATAATCTGCTCATTTCATGGACTATGCTATCTTCTGTTCCTGCTTGTCAAGACTTTCAACTAAAATCTATTAACCCAACCAATACCATTCGACTCTTTTCCTGTTACACCTGTTTAAAAAAGATACTTATCATCGTGGAGCCAGACAAATTCTACGTGCCTCAACTTATTATGTGTGTGCATCTTCTGCATGATTTTTCCTACCTACTTTCGTCGTTGGTCAGGTCGGTGAACCTTTTTTTTTGTGGAAAGAACGCCAGCTTTCTCACAGTGTGTGTTGTTTGCTTTCTGTTTAGCGGGGTATAAAGTCAAATATGAATCCTTACTGTTTTGAGGTTTGACTTATAACCTTATTTTCACTCTGACCTCTGAAAGGTCACTGAGGCAAATTCGTTGTATATACAGTAACTCCAAGCCTGCAGACCTCAAGAAACCAAGCAATTAATTGTCATCATTGAATACAGCGTAGTGCGGGGACTGGAGGGAGTTGTGATCAGGACCACCCTCCTGCATGTGTGTCCATAGCCCGTTCACAAGTCGAAACAAGACCCAGTGTTAGCATTTTTTTAGAATAAATTCTTATCTTCTCATATTAATGTAGACACAATCCATCCAGCCACACAAAAAACAAGAAAAAACGCAAATACAAATCATCGATTTGCGCGAGTACGTTATGAGTGGCTTATCTTTTCAAAATCGGGCCAAGGGTGTCATATCATAGATTTCTTTGTCCTTTCGACTCATCTAAATCTGTAGGGTTCAAAGTAGAAAATAAGAATATTGAGGATGAGTCTACATAAATGCCAGTCGAAAGGGGTGTGCTTAAGGAGAATCGTAGGGAGGACAGAGGAGAAGAGTACATCGCCCCCCCCCCCCCCCAGGAGGTAGTGGTCACATGTTCCCTCAATTCTCTCCCACGGACAATCCCATTTATTTGTTTGTTTGTTAATTTGTTTTTCGGTTGTCTTTACCTATGGCCAGCAGAAAGTGCGATAGGTCTGTCCGCTCGCCCATTCTATTGCGCGTAGAAAAGAGCGAATCTCCTGTAAGGGGAGGCGAGCAAGCAAGTAAGAAAATTGGACAGGGGAAGGGAAAATATGCGTTGAGCTAACTCTAGTCGCCTGCGTGCGGCAAGACGCGATATGCCATTCTCCTGCGAGGCGTTAAGCCTGTTTCTGCTCAAACAGCGCTTACGGAGCAAATTACGAAGTGTGCCCGCTAGGCTAATGTAACGGATCCAACCTCAAATTGCTTTAGCTTCCGCCTGTCTGTCACCTTGCAGCTTACTTAATGGATGAATTCCTTCGGGGAAATGCGCCTCGCCAGTTGAGAATTGGCGAAGCTGTGCTCCAGGGTAGGGTTATGCAATAGAAAGGCAAAAGAATTACCAGTGTAAATATTTGCTTTGAATTATTTAGCAGTCACTGTGTACAACGAGGATGCGATGATGTTTAGGTAGCAAAAAACTAAACAGCCGCCTTCACTTAGGCTACGAGTGGTGATAGACGCGTGCTCGAATATTGCCTTTCCTTCAAGAGTACTCCGTAATGTTTCATCATTCCTGCCATTATTTTTATGGGTCGTGGGGGGAAAATGCTTGAAATTAATTTTCAGGTGAGCGCAGAAGAACGCTCGCACAATTTTACCATCTTTCACACTGGTTTTTCCTCCGTGAAGACGGCAGAGAAAAAGTGCACGAAGTTCAGATCTACTGAAGACGAGACATACTTGACGGATTTCCGCTGGGGAGGGCGGAGCGACTTGGGTCAGGCTTTGTTCGCCAGGCTACTAGAAGTGGTTGAAATAAGCAAAGCTTGGCTTTCTTTCTTTACTTCAAATCCCATCTATCACTGTTTTGCAAAATTTCGAAGCTTGTCAGTAGTTATTTCCCTTTACCATGTTGTCGATATCTACATCAGGGATTCCACTAAGCATACAGACACAAACAATGTATACAGACACTAACAAATGCACACACAATTGTGATGTATTTGAAATCAATATTAGTGCAAAAATGAGCAAAGAAAATGGGATTCCAATAAATAAATCAATGAAAACTCAAAATCAATATTGTGAAAGCATGATAGTGTTGGAGTCTGTGGGGTAGCATGAGATAAGTGATCAATGTTGGGCAATGGGCTTTTGACACTTTTAGATACACACAGACAAATGCATACCGCTTGTGTGCTTACGCAATCATCATCATCATCTCTCTCTTTCTCTCTCTCTCTCTCTCTCTTGAGATACAATATTGTTTCATTGTGCAAAATATCACAAATACTTCCGGTCATCAGATGGAAGGTTCAATCATCGCAGAATCTTTTGACGAATTCTAGAAAAGGTGTTAACGGATGATTTTAATGGGTAATAAGAACACAGAACAATGTCTGTCGGTTTCAGTGATAACTACCGCACAAACCAGCCGGAGATGGAGTGAAAACCATACCATATGAACACGCGGATCTCTGCCAATTCCCTCGATACAACCTGCGCTGTTCTCTCAGCAGCTCGCTAACATTCTGCACCTGGTGCCTGGGGCTTGATCTCAAGTCTGTACACACCCCCAAAAAAGGGCAGAAAATGCCTGCAGTATCTACCCTGGTGACGAAACAATAGAGAATCTGTGAGGAACATAAGAGAATTGTCATGGCCTGGCTATATGTTCCCCGCTTTTCATCCGCGAAGTGTATTTGATATGTGCCATCAACTTAACGAGCGTTTTCTGCTGGCAATTTGCCGTAAAGAAACGTTTGATTGTCGTTACCCTCTCAGTTGCGCCTGTCAAGTAGATATGAATTGTAAGACACTGCTGTTGTGACATCCTTTTTGCAGATTCATGTGTGTGAGCGCGCGTGTATGTCTATGCCTGTGTGTATCTGGCAGAGGGGCCTTTTTATTTTGTTGCACTGGACCCCACCACCCCCCCCCCCCCCGGCATAAACACAATGTACATCCTCATTTCGCTGTTACATTGCTGTAATTCGTGACATTCAATCTCCAGTTTTCAATCGCATTACACCACAAGGTCGGGCTACTCGCAATTTAACATGATACGCCCTAACACAGATTATGGTAGGAGATATTTTGCATACAAAGATGCTTCTCGGTGCAATTATTTAGTTCGATATGTTCCATTTGATATTTTTCTAGATACATTAAAAAAATAACTACATGATCATAGAAAATAGGTTTGAATGTATTATACGCAATCCGATAGAATACCCACCCTTTCACTTGCACTCATCAATACACTATCAAGATATTAGTAATACCGATTTTTTCCCCATTTGAATTTTATTCCGATATGCCCATATTTTTCATTTTCATCTTTTTGTTGTATCTTAAATTTGGTTGGTAATCCTTTTCTTGTGCGTTTAAAGCTAAGCTAGTAATATCTTCTCATATAACCGGTTATGTGTATGTAACTGTATTTATGTGAATGCACTTTATGTACGATGATTTTATTTTTAACCTGTGTGGACCCCTCTGAAAGCCAGCCTTTGGTTGATGAGGGTGTTCCATCACATGATTGGAACATAATTAAATTGAATTTGAGCTGGACGAACACGAAATGCGAAATTCTCGTCGTTTTATTTTCTTCTCCCTGCTCTTGGTCTTCTTCTTCATCTTTACTTTCTTCTTTCTCCTTCTTTGTCTTTTTCCTCTTTGTCAGTTCATTCTCCTTTTTTTTTTCTTCTGTTCCTTCACATTCTTCATCTTTCTTCTCCTGTTTCTTCCTTCTTCCTTCTTCTTTCTTCCTTCTTCTATCTTTCTGCTTTTCTTTGAAGGTTTTGACCTTTTGTCAATTTGGCCATCACAGTCATATCGGTCTCCAATGGTTTTCCTTGATGGGTTTGCATCTATTTCGGTTTTCAATCCTGTGATATATCCCCGAATGATACGACTCACTGTCCTTCTGACGATCCCTGCTATTTTTACCACAGTGATATTGAATATTTGTGCTGGAAAGGCAATGATAAAAAGAAGAAAGACACGAATTGCATTGTCTTTCCTCGAGAACAAATTGCTGACATTTTTGTGCTTCTATTCGCAGAGTAATTTATCGATGTCGTAAAAGTTGATAGAATCTTTTACCGAGAAATAGAAAAGGATAGTGGGTGCATTGTAACCTAGAGATAGTACTCAAGTAAAGAAACACTATCTCTGACGTGTAGCATGGCTGGAAAAATTCTTTGTTAAAAACACTCAAATATTTACTCTGTTATCCTTATGTGCAAATAATATTGTAGCCATTATTATTATTATTATTATTACCATTATTATCATATATTACTATTATTATTATTACTATTATTATTAACATCATTTATTGGGCATTTCAGACTTCTCTACATAGACACAGCGTGCACAGCATAACACAGCTGCATAGCAGAAATGGAAAAATAGGTCTAAATTGGGACGAATCAACAGGGCTGCCCAGGAGCAAGAAAAGGTAAACTTAATTACCATGACTCACAGGTCTTTTGTCCGACACCCCGTCAACTATGTCAAAATCTGTACATGAGATTGCATAATATAACACTCACAATGTTAAATGAAAGAAAGATATTATTCAGAGGGGTGAAGGCTCATAATGTTGAAGACTCATAATGTTGTCGAACAATTAATGTTGAAATCTGTACTTTAAATATGACTGATATTTTATCATACTCCGTAACTCGGGCAGCGTAAATCTATAGCACGATGCCAATTAAATGACAAACACCGACCTTATTACAAGCAATAGATGACATCATTGAAAATAGAGCCATCCCTTGATTTTCGATTGTCTATATTGGGAAAATAGGATAACACCACAATAACACCCCGCCCAGCAAAATTATGCCATAAATGTCAGGGGACTTTGTTTATTATGTTCAAATTAAAAATGCATCGCAGTCATTTTTTTCTATACTACGTGAAATTATGTTTTCACCTGTCGTTGGAAGATGATTTACAAATTTTACATTGCTCTGCACTACTACGTTTTTGGCATAGAATCGTATGGCGTTATACATTACATCATACACAAACAACTGGGATTACAAAAGACCGTGCATTTTTGGGTGAACCATGATTCTGAATTTGATTTCACTCCTACCGACTTCATCTCAGGGTTTGATGGTGGAACTCAATGACAATTTGCCGATATGATACTGGAGAAAACAAAACGCCTCGGAAGGATCGATATACACTTAAGTTGGAGTATACTTGCACGGTTTGACATTAGCGGTGGTTCAGTTGTCCAGGGCCATTAATCATCGACGTCGGGCCACCAAATTTCCAAAAAAGCTAGCTTTTGGTGGCCCGATTGGGCACTTAAGATTAAAAATGCATTGTTATGTTTCCGGTTATTTCTGCATGGCTACCACATTTCTTTTTTGTGCCGATAAAATTTCAGCTTTGTTATTTTAGTGGCTCGAAAGAGTAACCAGAGGGGAAAAAAATAGTAGTGAGCCCCGACTTGAGATCGAGTAATTGCTAACAATCTTTGTTCATGACTTACCACTTGTATACAGTATCCTGGAAATACGTTTAGGCGCTACAGCACACAACACTTATCTCATGACCTGAGAGTGAGTAAACAACCATCATATTAAATAGATTTTTGCTTTACTTCATGTCCTCCCGAAATACAGAAAAACAAAGAGTGCTTTAGTCTGATTCACCGGGATTTTTTTTTTAATTTCACTAAATGGGAAAATGGATTGTTTCCAAAAGTAATCTTTCTATCCTACCAGTTCTATACAGACTCTTGTTATGCTTGCACGATAAATCTGACAGGAATATCCTGAGCTATGTACATCAGCAACTACTAAATAGCTTTGGAGAGTGAAGGAAAAGCACAAACTAAAATGTATATATAACCAATCTCCTGCGAAGGTAGTATGATAACACTTTTTTTCCTACCAAGATGTAGAAAATATGGTTGTCATTGTCAATAACTCATCGCAATCTTTTATTGTGATATTTCCCCTAGTAACTGACGGTAGTGTTTACATCAAAAACAGCAAAGTTAAGCATGCTAAGGAACAACAACAAAAATCCCTCCTTATATCATGAGATGAACGCTGTGAAAATGAACAATGAAATCGTAAACAAAGCGAGAAAGAAAGCATGACGAAAAAGGGGAGAGCAATTCACTACGAGATGCAAACCTGAAGTGTTTTGTGGTCGATGCACAAGGGAGCGAATCATCAGATCAATAAAATATGTGACAAATCGGAAACAAGCAAAACCGAGGCTCTGTGACACGGCGTGACCCTGAGATGAAATATCGAACGTGACAAGCAGTACGTTGTAAAATGGCAAGGGAGAGCAGGGTGTTTATAATGGCTGTTAATGAACCCATTCACGGGACAACGCCGATTGCATTTACATGAAATTGAACAATAATGTGTGACTAATGTTCACTAATTTTTAATATCCCTCGCGCGGAAGGATACAAAGAGAAACACGTGCAAAGTGCAACACAGCGTTTATAGGACATCCCACGTGTCATTCTAATTTTCATAAATTTATCAGAATTGATGCCTGCCCCACGATGCTTTAAATTATTCCCGATTCTCCCTATTCATATTCAAGCACATCACTTGCCTATGATGTCCCTTTCACCAAATATGATACGTTCGTGGTGTTTTTTCTCCATTTTTTTTTTTTACTTCTTGGTCAATTTTAAGCAGCTGTTTGAAACAATTACCCACTTCAACAAATGAACTACCCATCGGTCATATTCTCTCATTACATATATCATTATAAGTATTGCAGTACTCTCTCTCTCTCTCTCTCTCTCTCTCTCTCTCTCTCTCTCTTTGCACATATTAATGTTTGAATATGTCAAGAGAAAATCTAGTCGGCTCTTGACATAATGCTTTGGATTCAAATATTTCTCAGCCGCCGCCATTCTACGAAAGATGTAAGATGACGTCATCATGTATGACGTTCTACATGGGCTGATGTACACTTAAAAAAGAAAACCAAATTTGTTTCAAGGTTACGAAATAGCAAAGCCAACATGTGCTCCTATAGAGATGCTTATCCCTGGAAACAAGTAGTTCGTGTCAGTAAAAGTTACTCGGGGGAAGTTGACATAAGCGTGTAAATCTAATACCCGCCTTTTTTCCAAACTAGGCAGTCGCCTTCCATTCAATTCAGGGAGAAGCCATCGTGCCAATTTCTCCCACATTGGAGGGAGAACAACGAGTGTGTTGATCTCTCCCCCACACTATCTTGATTTGATCTTCTCTGTGTCCTCTCTCTTGACTTTCCCGCTCGATTCAATTTGGAGAGAAAGTTGGGCAGACATTGAAAAGTTGAGAGGAGTTGCGCATTCGGGACAAGAGAGACTTTCGGACGGGTGGGAGGCGGGGGTTGGGAGGCTAATACTAGCTTGGGGCCTAGAATATTCTTTCCTTCAGCTCTAAAGTTACAAATTAGTTCAGATACCATTTGCAGAGGCGCACTTTGTACGTATACGCCCAAAATGTCCACATTATTTTACGATGGATGTCACACGTAAACGTCAATGAATACGAAAGTCACAGACATAGTAGATGATGTAGCACCAGAGTAAATATAACAGACAAATGATTAAAGTGCAGTCGAAGTGAGGAGAAATTCTCCGGCTTGCGTGAAAGATGTAAGGCTTACAGATCATGGAATGGCCCATACGTCATCGGATAATGGTTGCAGCAAGAATGACGTTTCACTGCTCTTGTCGTATCATACTTCCTTCTTGCAATCTTTACCGATATCTATTTGAGTTTTCGCTAAGGATTGGCAATGCCAGATAGCATATCTTCATTGACAGGGAGAGAATGATTTTTTTTTTCTCTCTCTCTCTATGCGCTGAATCCAGTCTTTCAAACCTGCAGCATGAAGAGAGGGAATGAATGAATAGTTAAACAAACGTGATCTTGCCAGTAATCCTAAATCTCCCCCCACACTATTTCTCTCTGTCTGTCTGCAATGGTCTGTCTGTCTGTCTCTCTCTCTCTCTCTCTCTCTTTCTCTCTCCCACTCCCTCTTCGTCTTTTTTGCTCTGTATGGAGCCTATTGAGACTGATTGTGTCAATCGAACTCTGTGTATGGTAGAGTGCAACTACATGTATCCCTATAAAAGAAATATCGGAGCGTAGATAGTTTCACCTCAAACTCAGATTCTTCCAGAAAAGTTACTTGCAACACGTGACACACCAAGAAACTGAATCCCATAGATTTAAAAAACGTAATCATTTCCAAACTCATTTTACCTCCTGCTATTTTGCATGATATACATGAATGCTATTCCAAAGTAGATATCTTAGAAGGACTCCAGGTTTGGGCCTTCGAAACTGAGCGTCTAAAATTCATCGACGCCCAATATTAATTTCCTTAGACGGCAGCGAAGAAGAAGACGATGTTTAGTCGATCTTTTCTCTTCCCTCCCTTGCCTACAGACAAACCCAATTCAACAGCGGCTCTATTCCCAATGGGATGGTGAGCACGAGTTCCTTTTTGGCTGCACTTTGATGAAGCTAGCTACCATCGTATCTGTCAACAAACTGTGCATTGTTATCATTTCATCTGTGGAGCTTGGGTAGCAGCGAATGCAGATCCCGCGGTCGTCCTGCGGGAGACATTGCCGCTCTTCTCCGAAGACGGGAACGAAACCAAACCAGTTAGATCGTCGTCAACATCTCATATTTCGTTGATGTTGCCGTTTTCCCAAGCTCATACGTGGTGTAAAAGTTCGTTTTCGGGTTTTGACGTCATCAAGCCTTCGTAGTTTTTACCTAAGTAAAAATCTATAGCAATACAAAGAAAAAAAAAGGTTCAAGTTCCCCCTTCTAAGATTCATGAGCATCATTTCCCACTGGGATTTCTGAATCGGGACATGATAAACAACACAATATGCGCGTTGGCGTATTGGTATTAGGATGTAATCCTCCCTTCTTCTTTCGACTTTTCCTCCACTTTATTATCATCACAACGAAGCCAGTGCAGTAAACTAACATCTGGAGCGCAGGAAATATCCGCCAAGTCACATTCTTCTGGAAACATGGTTCGATGAACTATTCAAGCCACCAACATGTCGTCATAACGTTGTTTGAAGTCGATGTCTCATAGTTGGCATGATTTTGTTTGTTTGTTTGTTTGTTTGTTTTTGTGTGCTTGCTTGTTTGTTCGTTTACTAGGTTTTTGGGCGGGAAAAGATGCAGGGGGAATTTGGTTGACGTGATGGATGCTCAACGCTTTATTACTTTACCTGTTTATCAGCAAATTTTCTGCTCGTTAATTATGACGTCATATCCTTCGCTCTGCACGCTGGAGTTAAATGAAAGTTTACTTCATCATGAATTCATTTGACCCATATCTTACAGCGTATGTTATCATAGTTCTACCAAGGCTTGTGCAGTGTGTACATAATAATCAACTACTGTTGAGTTTTGGTTTTTTTTTTTCGTAAAAGAATGCTACCTAGCTTGCGTTTCGGTTCAAATCAAAGTTCAGACCGATCTCCCCAGTGATGGTGATTTATTCCCTGGCCACTTCCCTTTAAGGTCAATGGATGCCAGTCAAGTGTATCAAAATCATGCATGGTATTACACTTGGATCTGTCGGAGTCATGTGGACATGGTTGTTGGCCGTTATCAGCGATGACCGTTCAGTGATGGCTAGTGATGTCCAAAAAAATAACTAATCAAGACAGACTTGTTGATTGGGATAAGATTCCTACTTTCTGTTTGTTTCTCTCCTTAATTTGGATGTTCTTGGCACAACCCTCAGGTGCCAAACAGCGTGGGCAGCATCTGCTCCTTGACTTAGCCTTTTGACAAGGCATCGATCGTGGCTGAGGACGAGCATTGCGAGTACCACGAGGCCTTGTCGAAAGGCTACGACTTGGTGTGCCTAGTACTTCCTTGGTGTCATCTACCTACCAACAGATTGACGAAGCTTGTCAGGCCAGTACCCCCCCCCCCCTTCTAAGTAATCAAAAAGTCTTGTCTTTCTTTTGATCAGCTCAACTAATGAGTAGGGAGGCTCGGTTGGTAATGAACATGAATATCTTTGTCAGCTTTATCAGTCGATCAAACTCTTTTTCGAACGGTGGATCCAGTTATTCTTAAAGGGACGCAGTCCTCACGAAATTTAAAAAAAAAAAATATGTTGTTGTTGGTACCTCCAATGAACTACTTTCATCAAAAACAAACTTTCAAATCACCAAATAAGCTCGTACATTTCGGTTAAAAAAGTGTGACTCTGCAAATGAGCAAGTCTTGGCGGAGAGTCATACGTCATCGATGCACAACTCTTTCCAGCGGTGTTCTGCTCGTCATCCCTAGTTATTTATAAATACATGTTTACTATTTATTTCTATATTAATTGTATATATAAATAAGCTTGAAATATTTTGTTTGAAATAATAAAACCACATATTGTCACATTTTATGAAAAAATCAGATATGATCATTTTGAACACTTAAATTGGTTTTCTGAGGCACGGCTGTCAACTTGAGAGTAGGGCATCAATGACGTTGCACCTTTTGGCAGGCTCTTACACGATCGCTTGCAGGAATTATTTTTTAAAAATCGCGTACGGAGACAATTTTTGATGTCCACGCGTATAAATTGGTGAAAGGTTATATTTTTTTCTCTTCTTAATTATCAGTACAGTGAAAATCTCAGGACTGCTTCCCTTTAAACGTCATACTACAGCATCCATCATGATAGGATAAGGAAAAAAAATGACTTAGTGTATAGAGCTGTTAGTTCATGACCTAGACACTGTAACGGTGTATTGTGCATGGAGGGCGGATGTTGGACCTTTTACAGACAAGGTGGTGGGTGTAACGTTGTGGCTTTCCCCTAGAGTCGATTTTTTCAGCGCTTCGACGCACAACGAAATGAAGCGCGTAATGCGAAACGTATGCAATGCTTAATGATGCGCGTGGTGACTTAATGTGCGTGAATAGTATACTGCCTGGCACTGCGGCAGTACGTGGTAGAGAAAAAAAAATATGACCACTGGTGTATTAATCTAATCTCCCATTCATGGTAACACTTCACTGTGAGCGTCTGAATGGTTGATCTAGGCACATTCGAAATTTACCGCTGGAATAACGTTTTCAGTTTCCGCACTTTTATCTCCCATTCTTAGATTTACTGCAGATACTAGAAGTGTAATGTTACGCAAAGGTATTTCCATCTCTCCGAATTGTTTTGCTTCTCAAGGTCGACTGGAGACGTTGTGCATGATAAAGTGTAACACAAGATTTTAACAGCTTATTGCATACGTCATCATTGAACATTAAACGTCAAGATCAAACAGCAATCGTTTTGTTCATGAGAAATTGCCTTGAAAGTGTTTCTGAACAGGAAAATTAAGACATAATGGCCTTATAGTCTCGATTCCTTTAAATCGAACTGGCAGGCTTTTTTTTTTTCCGCTGCGTTGCCAATTCCTGATGGGGGCACGTGTCCTTTAGCTGACGTCGGTCACTCTACTGACATCTGATTGACCCTTTAATCGAGCCATTATTATTGTGACGGTATTGACGACGCCAAAACAATGTCAGGTTGAATCATGGACACAGACGTTCAAGCTATGCAACAGCCGATTCGTATCTATGGGACTAAAAGGTTGTCGCTGCCATACTGGGTCAATGTAATTCGTAGAAAATTTGTCACGGATCCAATTTTAGACTCGTCTGCCCCCCCCCCCCCCCGCCCCGAAATAGATACTAAATCGTACCCGTACTCACTCGTATACTTACTCATGCTTCCTATCGCTCTCAAATTTGCAAGGAAATATCCTTCTCTTGAACAACATCCTATAATTTGATTTCTTCTGGGCTAAATTATGAAGATGTCTACCAAGTTTTATGACGGTCAACAAGCAAAAATAAACCTATTCATCACCAAATCTTGACTCTGTAAAGTGTTCGTGACCCAAACCTACCAAATTGAATCTCTCTGAGTATATGGGGTGGCATCGGGCAAGAATCTTGTCATATTGCATGGCGGGCAATATTGATCGAATGCTTCCTGTCACATGACACGTCATCTTGTCATCATTGCGTGCTATATACTTGTATGTAGACCCGAACTGGAGACAAATAATCAGTATCCTACGTGTTTGTGGAACCACAACGGCAAGTCCTTGATTGAAATCTAACCAAATTTTCGCCCTCTCCAAACCAAATCTAATCACACTCTAGTACAGCTCCGACAACTTAGCTACGCTGTTTATTTAGATCCCCCCCCCCCCTTCTCCTGTGTTGCCACTATTTTTAAATGTTCTTCTGCATGACAATAACAGCAGATACCGTGTTGTGAAGCCACATGATGCTGCAGTATGGTATTGAATGGAAAGAGGCATTTCATCACCTTAGGTGATGGTAAACGAAGGTCATGTCCGCGTTCTCAACACATAACAATTCACATGACATTTGGTAGTCTAAGATGTCTTGTTTTTATCCACACTTTCAACCATACTACATCTTAATTTCTCTACCTAATTAATGTTGAACTGCATTATCTTATTTATTATTATGATTTTTTTAATGCTACGATTTCGAAAGCTTATGTCACATATTATTAAATGCAGTATTGTGATACACGTGCAGTCAAGAAAGCCTTAGAGTTCTCAAAAATCCTGAATATCGAGAAGGAAAGAAGGATGGGGTGCTAAAATCACCAGGAAGTACTGTTACAACCCTATTCAATTATCCACACATGATGATGATGATGGTGATGATGGTGATGATGGTGATGATGGTGATGATGGTGGTGATGATGGTGATGATGGTGATGATGGTGATGATGGTGATGATGGTGATGATGGTGGTGATGATGGTGATGATGGTGATGATGGTGATGATGGTGATGATGGTGGTGATGGTGGTGATGATGGTGATGATGGTGATGATGGTGATGATGGTGATGATGGTGGTGATGGTGGTGATGGTGGTGATGGTGGTGATGGTGGTGATGATGGTGGTGATGGTGGTGATGGTGGTGAGGGTGGTGAGGGTGATGATGGTGATGATGGTGATGATGGTGATGATGGTGATGATGGTGATGATGGTGATGATGGTGATGGTGGTGGTGATGATGGTAATGATGGTGATGATGGTGATGATGGTAACGATGGTGATGATGGTGGCGGTGATGATGGTGATGATGGTGATGGTGGTGGTGGTGATGAAAATGATGATGGCTTCTTGTATAGCGCCGATATCCGCCTTTGAAAGGCGCTCATGGTGCTTTATCTAAACTAGAATGTCTCGACTTCACCTGTTTACTCAATTTATCATAATCATATCGAGACACGATCCTCCAAGTATTATACTGCAAACCCTCATCTACGAACGATGAGTCAACAGATATTATATCTTTGAAGTGGGTATATGAGCAACTGAAGTGGGAGGAATACTGCTATTTTCAACGATGTCTTGCTTTGCATCGTAATTGGTGATAAACGATTAGCATTTCGTCGTAAAATATACGAAACAATTTTGTCGTGAGAAAAATGTTTGCGCTACTCATTTACATGAAACAGCTCTTGTTAAGTATTCGAGCTGACAGTGTGTAGCTGCTTCGTTAATCATCACCCTCTCTTTAATGGCCACAGATAAGAGCCACATCCGGCTCATTGCGTGTTGGGGAGGAATGCTGCCTTAGACGTCGATGCTCTATCGGTCGTTTTTAGTAAATTGGTTGTGACAAGGAGCTCTGTATGGCGGCATAGAAAATTGTATGATGATCGCGTTTGCATCTCCTCAGCAAAAATAGCTTACACGAATGAAGTGTCTGTGTATAGTGAGAACGATCACCGGATACATAATTCAGTTCTTCTTTTTTCTGCAAAAAGTGTTTCACCTGGTAGCCTGTATCGTAGAGTAACCATAACTACACCCCAGGGAACTGACGTCCATTATTCAGTAATCTAGACTCGGTACACAAGACAAAACAAGCATGGAACCTTGCAAAATAATGATTCCAACGACAACCTGAATGCAATTGTCAGGGTGTGATTAAGACGCATCTGGGACGGCGTTCATTGTGTCATCTTGTGAAAAGAGGACATAGGTAACCTCTCGCGTTTGAGTCTCAGTGAACCGCGACAATGGATTTAACCTAGTACAGCAAGAGCGTGTAAGGGCACAGTGCCATAATTTATAAGGATGGTGACTGGGAACTTGAAAACAGATTCGTAGTAAGAGAGATACATGGAAAGGGATAAAAACATATACGTTCATAATTTCTGTATACCTACAAATGATACTTTCCCTAAATAGGTCACTAAAGCGCCAAACATCACCTTGCCTTCTCCGATCATAACAGTTAACCAAACATACCCTAGGTTATTTCTCTGCTCAGTAAAACCCTTATGGTGGTCCCACTTAGATATATATATTTTATTATAAACAGTCATGGGTGAACTTGACTACCTCTTTGCATATCTATATTTTATCCTGTATACCAACTTTACCTGATGCTGCTCAGGGACCAAAGGGTTAAGATGACCACGATTGAGTTTTAACACAAAATGGGAACGATTGATCTCACCGCCTTTCCTTCAGGTCGAATAAAAAGAAAAGAAAAGAAATCAACGAATTAACGACCGATCTGGAAGTCTTGCCGTAGGAAAACACTAAACAGATATCTTTGAGGTCAAGACAACATTGATATCATGACGACTGAACCCGAACAAACACTACGGTAACGTGAAACAATCATGTACGCTAACAATCATATTAAACAATATTTCCTGTAAGATCCTCTCCGTATTATATTCATCCTCCCTGGACGTTTCCCTTCCTATACGACACTATTCCTAAAACCTAACTTTTCCTACAAAATTCCTTTCCTATGAAATACCTTCCTAAAAATACCTTTCTTACAAATACCGTTCCTACAAAATACCTTCCCTACAAATACCGTTCCTACAAATACCGTTCCTATAAAATACCTTTCCTACAAAACACATTACCTACAAGTACATTTCCTGCAACTTCGTTTCCTACAACATAGCTTTCCTACAATATTCCTTTCATAGGCGATATCTTTCCGACACGATACAAGTCTTATATGATACTGGATATCCTTTTCACAGAACCACTTAAATGTGCCACAGGTTTGAGCACAAGGCACTCCGAAAAATCTGATACCGGAAAAGAAAAAATGATTCTATGCAGATCCAAAAGAACGTTTGAGACTGGGGGCGCTGGGTACTACACTTCTACGACTGCCAAATATGTTCCAGTTCTGCATCAATGAATTGTGACATAGCCCGGGGCAAAAATGATTTTCTCAAACTTTTGCGATGCTACAATTTTATCCATTTTGTACTGAGATCAACCTGCACCTGTTGAAGGTTGTTGAACCGGATTCCTTCACTCAGCTATCAGACATTACCAGCTGCTGCAGACAAAGCCTCTAAATTCCATATTTTGCAATCCAAACCCCACTGTGATTCGTCTGAATTCCACATCTTCCTAACGTCCCGTCTGGCTTCAAATGTTCGGGATGTATATATAGATATATGAAGCGGAAATAAGTTTTTTTTTTTTTTTCGGAGCAGAACGATCTTGTTTCTTTTTCGCTCACGTTTGTCTCGTCTAGCTCTGCACGCCACGTGGCGAAACTGGCACGAGACAAGGTAAAAACCTATGAGAAAAGTTTACCGAAAATTAAATCAAATGGCAGACGATATCTGTATGAACGTCTCAATTTCTTCGCAGCATGCCTGAGGGCAGAAACACAGATCAGTAATATACCACCATTTTTGTTTTTTTTTCTTTTTTCGTTCTTCTCGTCCTGGTCCTTCTTCGTCGTCGTCCTTCTTCTTCTTCTTCTTCTTCTTCTTCTTCTTCTTCTTTTTCTTCTCTGAAATGACATTGTGACCCAGTTTCACATATTCTGCGAGGCACATAGAGCTGTGTGTTCTATCTCCATGCTCCATCAAGTAACTGTCTGTGGCACCAGAAATTTTCTTTTGGCGTAGGCGCAACTTTAGACAAGTTGGATACACATAACAAGGAAGCGATCATACAGATTATTTAAGGAGACGAATTCAAGACGTCACTGTAGCGTTATCTCGCACTCAAGCGAGCCTTCTACACAGAAGTGGTTAAGATTCAGTCCAAACGCACGCGTGCACCAATCAGACTCTCCACTCGACGAGCCAATGATCACAGGCACCAATTTCTTTACTATTCAAACACTAATAGCATCTTTATTGGCGTTCTTCTTTAGCAGCGTCGAGCTGGCATGTGGAAGCATCAGCTGCACATAAGCGTGGTTCACGACTGTTATCCGTCCCTGACTTCACAGACTTTTTCACTACACATCTCTGCTGGGGTGCAAGTGGTCCTTGCCTCACAAAGGATGATGTGCCAACTGCTGGTGTGGCACAATGTTACCCCTCTCCTCAGAGGGATTATCTAAGGGATTTGGGGGTGCCATACCTATTTAAACACAGTACTTTTCTTGAGGGCGACCAAGGGGTGGGACCCCTATTTGGTAACTGATTTACATGGAAATAATACTTCCTGCCGCTACAGTCACTATGAAACAAAACCTCTATTCGGTTAAAGGGACTGTACAGTACTGGTTGAGGTGGGATTCATGTTTTGAACATTCTTCGGTGAGATAGTGAGAAACATCTCATGAAATATGAAAGAGCATGTAATTTTTAAAAGGATTCAACGTTTATTTGATGAAAATTGGTGTTCAAATGGCTGATATCCAAAAAAAGTGATAATAATAAAAGGCGACATGCCCCACCTTTATTAGGATCTCTTTGTTTCACCTTGTTTTTGGATATCTCAGCCATTTCAAAACCGATTTTCATCAAATAAACTTTTGATACCCCTTAGAATTGCATGATATTTGACATCTCATAGAGTGCTTTCTGAATATCTCGCAAAACGTTAAAAGCAAAATTCTCACCTCGACCAGAACTGTACATACCCTTTAATATTCTGGTTCAAGTATCCATGATTATCTGTTGTGAAAAACTAAAACAAAATCTTCTAAATCGAGGTAAGCTTCGTGATAATATCGTTAGAATGGTCAATAAACGAAGATTTAATCATCTTCTTAGTGTGATCAGAATAGAATATGGATCTAAAACCAAACAGAAATGTTGATTTTTTTTTCACTAAGATGACGCTCGACCCTATGAATTTTACTGCCTCAACCCTTTTATCATTTCCATTGTATGGTTGCGATTTGTTTTGTTCACTTGTTTGTTTGTTCGTTCTTTATTTGTAGCCGAGTGACATCGGGTGATGAGTTAAATTGTGAAGAAACAGTTTTGGACGGTTTCCTGTAGCATATTTCCTCCAGTTAATTCATGATCACCCTCGATATATTTCTCCAAAACGATACGATACAAGAACATTTGCTCCTTTCAAGATTATTGAAAAGTATCATACGGTATTCAAGATTATTGAAAAGTAGGCCATAATGGCGTGAAAAGTAATAACATTTGCCAGAGATTTGATTAGAAATTGATTTAGTTTCTAGGGGCATAATTATGTGCAATAAAATGCTGACTTCGAATACATGTATTACTGGAACATACGACTTTTCAACACCGAGAATCCGTAAGTGCGTAATCTTGTCATCTCAACATTTTTTTTATATAATTATTTTCTCCGGTTGGAATTGTTCCTTGTTATTTCTAGTTTGCGTCATGTTCCCACTATCACGATTAACGCCACGAGTGAAGTCGATCTTATCAGATCTTCTTAGATCTTGATGTCAGTCGTATCAATCGTGTTGATCGTAGGAAAATTTTGGACCATTCAAAGATGTTCCACTATCAAAACTATCGATTGTCAATGAACAAATGAATCTTGATCTTGACATCAGATCGTATACATGGTAACAAAGCGCAATATAGTTTGCATCCAGTCCAAATCAGTGATCGGCCCTGGATCAACCTTGGAGAAGATAAACACCACGCTCTATTGAGACGTGCTGCGATCGCCCACGATCTGTAACGATATGTAACCCTCTGTCGGGTACCGTAGCTCACGACTTGACACGAATAAACCAAGAGAAGATACGAGTTGATACGAGTAGATGCGAGTCAGACGAGTAGTCACGCTTTTACAAATTGTTACGAGTTGTCCCGCCCACATGCACATGCTGAGGACAAAATTGATTGCGCCTCATCTACGCTTAAAGAGAGCACATTTTACTTTCAACGAATGGCTAGTAATTATTGCAGCCTTCGAGGTATGCCACCAAAGGTACCCAAGGATTGAAGGGAACGGGCAGGGTTCTCCTGCCCCTGAGCCTCAACCAATCCTATCAAAGCCGGCACCAGTGGAGGCAGAGGTGGCGGTGGCGACCACCCCACCCAGAAAACCAAGAGAAAGTAAAGAGTAATTACCTTTATTGAGCGAAATGAAGAAATCATTTAGTTTCTTATGAGAAATGAGGTCCTCTATATCAAACGCGGCTTTCAAGAATGTCACCTACATGAGGGCGGCCTATAGGTATTATAAAAAACAAAAAGTAAACAAACTTCCACGATCGCAGCTAAGAACGGCCAATCGTGGCGCTCGTAACGGATTGCACAAAAGTAGAAACCTACATTAAAAATACTAGCCTCAAATTATTATTGACATGATAAAGCTGTCTACGTCTCTTCGCGTTTGTTCATATGTGCTGCTCTTGTCATAACAATCATAACAACCCTCACATGTGATTTAACAAAATTATCACTGCTAGATTTCAATTTCATTCTGTATGCACGTCTCAATTTTGACTACGTTTATCAGTCATTGTGGTTAACGAAATTAATAATTCTTGTCACAGTTAATAGGTTCAGCTACAGTGCACGTCTCTTAGATTCAGAAGTCAACTAGTTGCATGAGTAACGAATGCGTTTGTTGTTCTTGTAGTGATACAGTTTTCCGTCACACAAAATGTTGCCTATTTTCATGAACTAAATCATAATGTCTTGTTCATTCACATTCTCTTATTCATCATTTCTCTTATTCATTTACTTATCTAGAGTGGTCCACAATCTAGAAGTAATGCTTTTTAGTGGACTTCTCAGTTCTCAGTTTTACCCTTCAAACATAGCTTTGTAATTCCAGTATGTGTGCATATCTTTATTAGTTTGTTGATTACCATTGATTGTCATACTTTGTTATGTATAATCATATGCTTATGATTGAATTTTTGATTTACTTTGTGTCACGTTTTTTTAGAAAGAAAAATGAGGATGAAATAAATAAAAAATGAAAAAATGAAAAATGAAATCTATCTTTCTATCTATCTTTCTATCTATTTATCTGGGAAAGACAATTCAGTTTCTTCGACCTAATAAAGGGAACAACTGCCAGATACAATGTGGATATGTGATTCAATGCATTCGTCTCTAATCGCTCTCTCTCAAGAATTCAAGTCTTTGGGCGTCAAAACCCTTTAGTGTTTATGACGTAGAGGGAATGCTATCCTTTGATATTTTTTTTTTTGGCATAATTTGTATATTTTGTACAGGGCGGCGAAGTGGCTCAGTCTGTAGCGTATCAGCCTTTCAATCGAATGGCTAGAGTTCGGGTACTGATTCGAATCTATTAAGTGAGTCTTTACTTAGCAAAGTTGTGTGTTATCATGCCAACTGGAAGAGGCAAAAGAGTCTGTCCCTTGGATAGAACAGAAAATGGAGGTCCCGTGTGTGAGAAAGTCAAAACCCATGCACATTCAAGGGATTGGATAGTACTGATTGAGCTAAGGATTCAGCTTTTAACTTTTTGTGAGATACTTATAAAACGTCTTCATGAAATGTTAAAAAGCATACAATTTTAAGAGGAATTCAAATTTTAAAATGGCTGAGATATAAAAAAAACAATCCTAATAAAAGGCATAGGTCCTACCTTTTAGGATAGCTTTGTCTGGATATCTCAGCTATTTCAAAACCAATTTTCATCAAAATAGGTAGGAAACTTTAATTTTCTCTGAGAATTATATGCTCTTTCATATTTCTTAAGAGGTTTCTCATTATCTCAAAAGATCACCACCAAAAACGTTGGAAACCTGAAGCCCCATCTCAACCAATAATTTTTTTTTTAATCCCCCATCATCCATTCATATTGTAAAGAGCAGGATGTACAGCTCAATGAAGTGCTCCACCGCAAGTACTCACAACTGGACTCCATGATACGTAGACCAGCTATAGTACAGATGAATATGGGCTATCCAGCCCTCATCTCAGATGAAAAACGAAAACATATAAACAAACAAGCACATATTGTTTATTTTGAAAGCAAAAGCAGTGGAGTCCATACACCTATACATTAAACGAAACATATTATTACGTCCAATCAGTGTACCCAAGTCGCAACCCGATGTCATGCATTTCTACGGACCTGCCTTCTTTTCAAAGTCATCTGTAATAAAGATTGTCATGGAAACGATGGAATTTCCCTCCCTGGGATAAACAAGGGGCGATGTGAAATGAGGTTAAAGGGAGCAAAAACAAAGTGCAAAAGGAAACAACAAAAATTGTAGAGCTCGAATCGGTATTACGTATTGATCTGCTGAAGTGTTTTTGGCCAACAATGTGGAGAATTCATGTGAACAAGGGCAAACACGTGTCTAATTTGAAAGCGGGTTAATTTGAAGGGAGCATGCTTCTGGCCATTCATTGTCATGCAGAATGCTTATCGCCAACAACGGAAGGCTGTAGATTCGCCGGGGCTAGATATAGCAGAAGTTTATGGTTGTAAAGACAGGAAAGGCCTCTTAGAAACAAACACCCCATTGCAGAAAATAGCTTACCGCCACACCGCAGGATGTGTTTCAGTGATAAAGGGACATTGAGCTAATCGAGCGTTCTATTTTTCGAGGGAAGTTTGAACAGCTACGACCATATACAGTCACACAGGGGCAACCAGTACGTTCGTCTGGGCTTCATGATCAGGTTCTACAGAAAACCAGAATCTACCTTAAAAGGGCTACGAATGATAGAAGTATAAAAAATCCAGTACAGTATCGTCAGGTGTGTGAGAAAGGTAAACATACTAGGTTGACCCATTTTTATTCGAAGGTCAGGTTTTTGTCTAAATAATTATCCTTGTTAAAATAAACGATCAAACATACACGCACACACACACACGCACACACACACACACACACACATATCATTTTGAGAGAAGACGTTATATATGAAAGGTTTGTTGATGACTCCTTTAATATCACAGAGTCAGTCAACGCAGTGTCCTATATACGCTTATAAAGACCTTTAAATAAAGGTCACCTCTTTCAACTGACTGGTTCTTTGCCTTTCTTCTGGTATAGTTTTTTTTTGCATGCTAAATATGCATAATTATTTTTTCTTTCAGGAAGGACGTGCAATAAGATCGGTCACATCATATACTTGACGTACGGACAGTCTTTTAGATCTGTTTAATTTCTTTCTTTTAATTTCTTTCTGTCTGCCTCAATTTGCACAAATATCTCCTGACAGTGTAACTTCAACTTCGGAAAAGAAAAAGGCCATAACGAAGGATTCGTTACAGTCTCGGCCATACCCGAACCATATGTGGGCCCTTTTGCGTGTTTTGACTGATCTCTACCTGTAGAGCGCGGTCGTGTATTTTCAATGAAAACACACGTACACAGTCGCTCACTTGTTTCTGCGGCGACCTGCCGAACCTTAATTAAGCCAAGCTGTAGTATGTTTTCTATCCTTGAGCTTCCTCGTTACTGTTGTATCAACATGTGCTCGACCTATATGTATACGCTTCATGGTTAACGGTCACGTTGACTTTGACCACAGGAAATGTAAACCATGCAAGAAAAGTCCCTGAGTAGCCGAGGGTAAAAGTAAAGAGAAAGCGTGAAAATTAAAACATTAGTAAGGCTGTATGCTCAATGGATTACCGGTCAGTAAACTTAATCAGAATCCAATTTTAATAAACGTACTTACCACGTCTGCGGGGAGGGAAACCTGTAATGATCACACAGAAAATATGGAGTGTAATTTAAGCCCACTATTTTTGACATGCTTAGAATTAAGATCTTCTTCTTGTTGTTCTTTAAATTGTGTGTAACCGGACAAATTTAGATTTCTTTTAAACAAATTCCCAGTAGACCTCATTGAACTGGAAGACATGGATTTTCTCACTGACAGATTCAAAGTAATTCACATACTTTCTCATAAACATGTAGAGGAGTGTAAGGAAATAAAAGAATATGATTCGCATTGATCAATAGTCTACTTGAAAGGTTTTTTTAAATAAAACGGCAACTAAACAAGTCTAAGATTGTCATTTTAATATAAATCCTCTCATTTGGTTCTGTGTATGGAGACTAGGCCGGTCAGTATGTAGCTTTAATCCGACTGAGAATTAGATGTCGGACTGCCATGTCTTTTCACCTAAGTACTACGTGTTAAAAGAAAAACAAAAACAAAAACAAGTCTAGCCTTCGTTCAATGAACCACTTCCTTTCAAGCGTTTCCTCTGTACACAAATTACCATTGACGCGTATGACAGATCGTTAAGAGCTGTCGTAACCACAGTTGATACGTAGTGTTAAAAGAACTATGTAATGCTAACGCATGTTGGCTTGTGTTGCTTCATGATACCTCAACCTTGTTTATGTGGCGAAATAAATTTCTAAACGCGTGTTATATGTTTTATAATAATCTTCGACTATTTTTCTTCAGATTCATGATAATGATTTACAAAAGACATTGCAGGGAAACATGCAAGTTACGCTCGGTCTCGGGGAAGGCGCATTTCACTGTCTTTTGTTAATCATATCAGTACTTTAACAATGATAGACAGATGACGTCACTGGCAGAATCTTGGATTGGAAGTTTTTTTTGTGACCGAGTCCAAACAGTGTGAAGAAAAATAATATACAGAAAAAAGGAACTTTGACACATTTAGATATTCCATCGGCCACAAAAGTGATGATCAAGGTATTATGAATCAATACAAGTCAACATAAATTTGCATTGCATAGTTCCTTTAAATCATCCACTATGTCTAGAAAGCTTGGACATGTGTGGCTTGCACCATCCATAGCTCACCGACGAACGGAAAAGACTGATATGACCAAAGCAAATCTCACGATTGTTTTACTGTCAAAGAAAAAATTCCCACAGTAGTGTTGGGGGCTTGGTGAAACCAACAACAATGCATTTCATTGTTTGAATCTTCATTGCTGTTTGGCGACTGAAAGCGAAAATAAAACAAATTTCGGCAATCGACCCAAAAGTTTGTTTCCAGGTCAGGTCGGGCTTTGGCGTCTGGTGCGGTTTGGTTCGGCGACTCATTGTTAGAACCAACGCTGCACCGAATGTGCCAATTATGCAATTATGAGTGAGACAAGTAGTAAATATCCGGGCCACGTAACATCCCGCTTCTATGGAGAAAAAGAAAAGCTGGAATAATTGCTTGAGGCCAGGAATACATGTCCTTGTTTTCAATGGTGTAAGTTTGCTTTCGTCACTTTCTCTAGGAAAAAAAGAATGACAGTTGATTCAATGTGTTTTTACAGTCTGATCATAGAGGTACCAGCTCCATGGTCTGATAAAGAAAAGTTGTTTTTTTTTTCATTTTCTTCCCCGAAGAGTTATCTGTATAGCTGCACACACAATCATGCCGTCAGACAAACAACCATACAAATCATATAGTTGATGATAAATGACAAAACAGATATAATCGATCTACTGAATGGGTTGTTTGTTATATTGGTTACAGATTTAGGGCGGAAGAATTCCAAGTATTCACATATCGAAAAGGTGGAGGAAACTTTGAAAGCAATGAAGGTCTGAACTGGCTGCATTGTGAACTCAAAAGGTGTAGTCTATATACACTGAAAAGCTTGTAGGCTCAAAGACAGAGTCCCAATGACCCCAAGGTATTCACACTCAAGAGCGCATGTACACAAATACATGGACACTCTAACGCTACAAGTCCTACGCTCCAACGGTAACACATTCATGGGGATTGTATACTCTCAAAGGCAAGTAGGGCATACAATCTAATCTGTCTTAGCGGCCACCTGTCTATAGAAGTCACCTGCCGCATACGGCCACTAAAAAATCCCCCGAGAAAAGCAATGTTAAAGACCCTGTCTATAGTTGCCATCTGTATTTAACGGTCACTTTTTTTATCTCCCTCAGGTTGCCGCTATAGACAGGTTTGATTGTACATGTAACGGCATATACACGTAATAAGTATAAAGATGCATACAGTCAGAAAGACATGCATTCAAAGGCATATAAACTCAAAAGCATGGTATGCATTTCATAGCATTCAAAATCTTACACGCTCTAAAGGGTAGACAAGGAAAAGATCATAAATCGAAAAGTTATAGGCCTATAAAAATTACCATCTAATATCTCAGGATAGCTGAAAGATTTCCTTTCCAGGGTAAGACCATGAACTTTAAGTCATTCTTATCATTGTACGTGATGTAATTGATGATCTAATATAAACATATTTCCTGGTGTTACTATTACCTTCACACAGACAGGAAGACGTGTTATTCATTATGAGTCAAACTAATACTTCATCATGCCCATGTGACCTCTGAAAAGCCAATACTGCCTCTGGGACAGGCCTGATATCACGTGACAGGCCTAATATCACGTGACACATCTCCCTAGATATCCACAGTAGGAGGAAATGCCGACAGTTTGCTTGTCGGGACATCCGGGCACTTACGTGTGCACTTGCCGACTTCGTTCCTTTTCCAGCCGTAGCAGCAGTCACGTCGAAAGGCCCCGTAGCGGCAGAGGACGTTCCGGCCCGACGAGGGCTGGTAGGATGAAATGGCGTTGTTCTGTGGCCTCGAGAAGTAGGGTCCTCGGTATCGCTGTGATTGGTGGATGAAACCCCTGAGAGGGAGAGAAGCAACAGGTGGAAGAAAAGAATGAGGTGACGTCACAGGACCGTGAACAAACTTTGAGCAACTCACAGAAAGGTTCTGCACGATTTTTAGGAAATTAATTAGGAAATGGCATTGCAGGATATTTGGACACATTGAAATGCTACTGGAATAGTACTCGAAGCAGAGCTGTTTTATTCTTAACACAGCGGGTACACATGAAAATACCTTATGTATTTGATATCATAATCACAATATTGACACAAACATTAAAAATGCAAAATTTAAAGCGGAAAGGATGAAAAGTAGCTCTTCCACGGACTTCTGACAAGATAACATAAGCCTTGGTTACCCAAACATACAAGGCACACGTTTCACAATACATTCGTTGTACAGTATGTACTAACATTGTCTCCATAATCAAACGCAAAGATATTTAAAATGTAGACTGAAGTAAGGACGAAAATGTCTCAAATGAGCAGTTCTGCTGCGAGTTGCTCTCCAATACTCTATTAAAATTCTATACCCTTTTTGTTTCCTGGTGGGTACATAAGACACATGTTTCACAGAGCTGTCATGATATCATAATTATGCACATTCTCTCTGAGACACTTTGAACAAGTTCCTGTAGCTTGGATTACTAGCACCCCAGAAATGGTCATATTACTTCATAGTGGGTTACACGATCGTGTGTAAGACTTCAAGCTGTCTTCTGCAGTAGTCAGTATCAACCATGTCAACTATATAAAGTTCAAAAAGTCGTTAACTACGTCAGCGACGCAGACGCGTAACCAATCCCTCTTAACAGACCGGAGGACCTCTTCTGTCCCTCGATAGAGCAGTTTCATCTCTATCATTTCATCCTTCCCGTATTGATGAGAGAAAAGTGGATCTGAATTCGCCGCACCGTAAACGGCTAGTCTTTCGCTAATCGACATCATTATGCCGTAATTCAGTCCCTCCGACAGCGATTAGTTGATTACATCAGCAGTCAGGATACAAGCCGCACGGAACATTTTGGTCTCGGTTGCAAGATAATATGCTAAGCAGTACATGACCTAGACTGTTAATATCTTACATCAAGGATGTATTAAGGAATATAAGTCATAATGTGTCTGATGCCGATATTTAAGGTTTGATTAATATTCCTCAATGAGGTTCTACCATTTGGATCAATGTCTTGTTATATGGGAAAGAAGACTCCAGCTTTCCGGCCAGGTATGTTTTCGGCTAATCATGCCTTCATGCCGAAAACTGGTTTTCGTGTCAACAGAGGGGAGATATTAAACCAGTTTGCCAAAGTCCAGCAGTGGGAAATTAAATTTGAAAAGTCTGACGTGAGGTTGGTGTATATGTCATTCACTGATTCACGTCCGCGGTGAAATAGAGACGGTCACTTTAAACCCCACTGAACCTCAGTATCATAACATGGCTGCCGATTTAGAGTGCCAGCAATCCAAAGTGTCCTCAGATCCAGCGAATCTTCAAATCAACTTATTGTTAGCATTGGGTATAAAGATAAACACTATAAGAAATTCCTAATGAAAATTCACCCCCACATTCTACGAAATCAATTCAAACAGTAATGGCATTTCCTTCAGATCTTATTCTACAGATAAGAGCTAAGTTGAGTGTCATTTCTCTGAAAGACATCTTTGATTTTTGTCCTCCATCTAAAAGCATCACTTTTATGCTATGTAGTTTGCTATCAGAACCAAAACTTGATATGACATGTATTTCGTTTCAATATCTGGGGAATGTTGTTCTTGTATTTTCTCTGAAAATTTCATTCTCCACTCACGGAGCCATGGTTTATGCCAGGAAATTACTCTAGAATGAAACAGTCGACATGGCAGGCAGGAAATGCGTCATAAGTCAATAATTACAGGCTTTAGTAAAAAAAAAAAAAAAAAAAAAAAAAAAAAAAAAAAAAAAAGGATTTCTTTGCAATATGTCAAGAAAATGTCAAGACATGTTTGCCTGTTGAAGTTTCACGCTAGACAGCGAGACATGCACACTCAGAGCTAAACAAGAAAAATTCACAAATTGAAATCAAGGAAAGAGAAACCGCTTTAACTACACCCTGGCGTGAAAAAAAAAGGAGACATTGCATTGTAAACGACTGCCCTCGTCACGCTATAATTTCAAGTGCATTTTGTCCAATTCATTCTATCATCTTTACAAGGAATTAAAGTCTGTTGTGAAATAGCTCCTTGCTCTACGTTGTCATCATGCACTCAGTCACTCTTGTCAAGAAATGAAGAATATATTTTAAAGCCTTTACACGCACATCGCTCGCACACACATAATATGCGAGTTTCAGGTCATTTACAAGTGCTTGACTTCACGGATGAGTTGAGCAAGGAATCACATCAGTCCATTGTTTGTTTCCTGAACAGTCTCCAGTCGAGATGATAACAGGAAACATTAGAGACGGCCCATTCTCAGAAGTTAATCCTATGAACATTTCCGCTTGAGAAGTCACAAAATTACTTCATATCAGAAATTGTCGTGTTTTTCTTTTGTAACACTAAAACAAAATAACACATTTTTGTCCTTGTCTATCAGCGCAGCGGTGCTCGGGTACAATATATAAGATTTTTAAGCTGTCTTACACGAAGGGTATAGCATTTATTGTATTGCTTAATTAGAGATATGCGACCACTGCTTTGTTCGATGGATTGTCGATTTCACATAGTCAAATGTGTTGGATAACTAGAAATAAATTATAAAGGCTAGTTTATCAATGAAAAAGAGCTTGTGTGTAGTTGTCATGGTGATTTACAGTAAGATTACATTTCTTGATGTAAATGGTGGATGGTGCAATCTATGAAAAAGGTAAATGAAACTTGATTCAACAACAAGTCCGCCTTCTCTGATTAAATTGGGCTTCTAGCTATCGTTCTATACTTCTTGATACACTCCACGAATTTTCCCCTTGCGCTCTCACTGTGTAAGCTTGTAGAATTTGTAAAATTGATGTCAATCTTCATACTGGCTACTTGGCAAACATGTCTTAAACTATGTCGTAACTTGAGTATATGCTATGATATCAATGCATTGATTGATTGGTACAATATTCTCTCTGCTAGAGGTATATACCGGCTTCATCTCCCAACGCAGCCTTTCTGATAGTCAAGAAATCGATGTTGGAGGATGTGGACCGCAGCCGCCACTTAAATTGTTGGCGTAAAAATTGACCTTCTGTGCCGGTTTCGTGGATTTCTTTATTTCTACAACGCGAGAAATGTATCTGAGCGTGTTAATTTGATTGTGAGCCATTTTTTTTTTACTTCAACTCAACGTAAGGTTGCTATACGTGAAAATCTCGGCTGGCATATTGTAGAACCGAATGGAGAAGCATTTTATTAGCTGTACAAATAGATATGCAGACACTCTGATAAGGACAGGATTGATGGTTCTTTGTGTGGAGACAAACTGAAAACGACTTGAAATGATACTATCATGTCATTGTCAGTATGAGTGTGCTATGAATGAAAATATACTGTTTAAAAACCTCTATTCCACTATGATTTTTTTTTCTGTGCGGATGGGGAATTAATTCTAATTGGCCTTGCATTCTACCAGTGGAACATCTCAAGATATATATTATTGTCTGTTTTCGCTGGCTCATTGCTTCTATGTATCTTACGTATATAGTTTCATCACAATAGTCACTCAGCCTTGGACTACATTGCACTTCCCTTAGGATTCTTCACATCTTCTTACAGACATGATCGTTTGAGATTCATCTCAATCCAACTAGTAGAACAAAGAAATTTTACAGTGTTCAGAACTTGATACCAATTCGTATTGCGATGTACAAAGATTTCAGCCGTACACTTTCTTTCTTAAGTATAAAGGCCTTTTTGTTGAGACTTATTAAGGCTCTCCCCCAATCTGAACTACTGATTTGAGTTCAGGAGTCAATTATGAAAGAATTCGCTGCAGATGTTTTCCAATCCGATATGATGTAGATTATGTACAATGTCTACATCTGCTTTTTCCCTGAAACTGATATATCAGGAAAACTCATTCAAAATCTTATAAATGTCAGGGCATTTGCTTCGTTCGTATGTTTCGGTATTGCGTTTGGAGCAGCCGACATTTCGATCCACAAAGGATACACTGCCTCCAGCCTTCCTCGGGGCACACTAATGAGCATCTACGTTGAACAAAAGATTGAATGTCCGAAAGAAATTGTTCAATATGAAATGATATAAAAAATCAATATCCAGCTTGCAGAAACGTGGCATTTAGGAAACAAAAGGGCATTTTTTTCTGTTCTACCCCTCTCTTTTTCTGAAGATTGTCAGAGCTCATTTAATTGTACACATGTCCCTGGGCACCTGACGTTTTGGAAACACCCGTTTCTTCAAAACAAAACAAAACATAACAAAACATAACAAAACAAAAGAAAACAAAACAACAAAATAGCTGAATCAACCTTGGATGTCCTTTTAAAGATGCGCGTGCCGTTGCTATGGCAACAGATACTCCCATCCTTCCCTAACGTACGTTGAAGCATACCATAAGTTAATGAAACAATTACAAATTCATATATTGACTCAAAATTGTTTCAAAATGGCAATTTCACTTCGTGACCATCGAAAATCAGCTTTCCGTTTTTAATTATATTCGAGAAGACAATATATGAACTTCCATTAGACACACAAAAAAGTTGATAATGATATAGAAATCTGGCTGGAAGTATACTGGACTACACTTGAAGCGAAAATAAAACGAAGAGAATTAAAATGCAAAGGTATTTGAAAATAATATCATGTTTATAAATGTATAAATTTACCAGTGTCATCGTCAACGAATCTAACTTATGACGAAAGCAGGAACCTCTAGGAGTGTAGGTCATTATACACAAAATTCCCTAGGCTTGTGATAGCTCGTGATAGCTTACTAACTTGTACAAGTCTCTCACAGGTGACAGGGTATGTTAACGTTGCGGTTCCACACTGTGCTTCTTGTAGGTGGCAGCGTACAAGCGAAATATCAGACAAAAAAAAATAAAGAAAAATCTCCGACAAGGCCTACAGACACTTGATGGGATGAGGAACAAATTTTCATTTTGCCTAAATGGAAGAAAAGTGTATCACGCTGGATTGGTATCTATGTGAATGAAGATTAATCAATCAGAGTCATGCATATCAGATGACTCAAATGTTTACTTCACAGCGAGCTACTAGTAGAAAGAAACGTGTTGATGTATATAGTCTTTGAGGAAAATTCACAACCAATACCGAAGTTGAACTTCTTTGTCTTGACGAACACACTATGAGGTTCTCATCACAGAAAATGTAATCAGGAGCGCAAAGATTGATACTCAGCGCAAAATTAGACACCAGCAAAGAAACGCCCCATAATTCATCTCTCCGTTGCCATGGTAACATCGTCTACATGATTTCCCACTTGCTATGCAAGTCAGATGGCAGATTGTCTCCGCGATGTCTCTACAGGAGAAGAAGTCATAAATTTGGACAGTCCAGTGACATAGAGATAGTAGGGTGATGTGATGAAATGCCTGGGGTTTATTGAGGACATAAATTCTGTCAGCGCCCGTTTGAGAGACTACAAGTTTGCCAGCGAGTATGAGGCTCGCATTGCGTCAAAAGTGCGCTCGTACTGTGTCGTGTGTGCTGAGACATTGATGGTGAATTAAAGGGTATATATCTACCCCTACAAGCAAATACTACTCGAGACGAATCTTAGACTTCATGGCTGTGTTTAAACCTGGTTCACCAGGCAGAGTAACTTTCTCATACGTAATGAAGGATACAACAGGACAAAATTTGCGTTCATTATATTTCATTATGAACATTAATTTTGGTGAATAAAGTGCACTATACACTTGGATCACATCCCTAATTCACGAGGCTGTTAGAAAATGACATATGTCCCTTCTTGTACGCGTTCCCTTTAAAATCCCATCCTTATACTAGAAGGCATGAATGATTGAGTGTGGAAGGGGTACCAATAATGTTAGCATTCCTTTCCCCCAATTGAAGGAATGTTCTGAGCCACGCCACAGCGATCATACCGTGCGACATTGGACCAGTGTAGCTGCGAGGTCCTCAATGGAATGTTCTTGATATCTTTGGCAGATATGGAAGTACTCTTGAGGCGTACAACCGCCTTGTGTGAGAGAAAGAACGAAAACGAAGAAAGAAAGAAAGACAGAAAGAAAGATAGGAGGTCTGTAGAGGAGACAGAGTGTCAAAAAAAAGAGAACGATAGACAGATAGGAGGATGAAAGAGATAGAAGTGGAGAAAGGACTAGAGACATATAGACATCCTATATAGAATGACAAAGGTGAGTTGGAATAGATGAGAAGGAATAGTTACTAGTACTACACTAACACGTCAACAATACATAATACAGACAAGGTTGACGTATTCCGTCGAGTGTGTACATTTTCTGTATTTTGTCCGTGCTTTTGTGCTTACATGAACGTGTGTCTACATGATCACTGGTGTGCGTGCCCATGTGCATGTGTGGAATATTCATTGTGTGTGCTCAAAAGAACATAAGCGATACGTTGCATTGGTATGGGGTGGGGGGGGGGAGGTAAAAACCTGACCCGGAGTGGTTTACAAAACAGAGAGACGAAACCAGAATGAACCGGAAGGAGTTAAAGGGGGAGAAATCAAAGGTCAATGGAAAGAAGGAAGAAAGGAGAAAAATGACTAGAGGAAAGAACTGAATATAATATGAGGAAATATGATGTGACACTGATGGTAGTGGTGGTGGTGGTGATGATGATGGTGTTGTTTATGATGATGATGATGACATGAAAGATGAAGATAGATGAAGAACAAATAAAAAGAAAAGGTGTAGAAGAAGTAAGGGCGAGGACAAATAATAATGCGCTCAATTTCGCTAACAGTATGATGATTGTAGAGGGATAATGAGTAAGTCGTAAGAGGAAGGGCTGTTGTCAGTTTGTTTTTCTCGAACCGAGAAATCGGCCATACTGAATAGCGATAAAGCCTAGATTACTCTTGACATCAACTGGGACGAGAATTATCCTCCAAGAGACGATGTCTTTGTCTCGCACTAAACTGTTCTGACAGACCGCCAGGGACGAGGTGTAAGAAAAGGAAACGAGAGTGAGATTAGTCGGAAGAGAGACGAGTTCCGACGAAGTGTCTGAGATGTGCAGGCGAACTGATCTCAACCCAACGACAGGGAGGGGAGAATCATTCTCTCTTTCTCTTTGTTCAGTACATGAGTGCATATTGCAAAAAACCAGTAATTATTTTCTTTTCATTGATATTTTGAAACACTTTAGCAGACCAGTCAATAATTATTTACTGCAGACTAGAGGTTGAAAATTCATTTTGATATGCAATAACTGGATACTTACCCTCTTCTTGATAACTTCAATTTCGCTATTTTTTTTTTTTTTTTTAGGGGGAGGGGCACATTCTCCACTTACAAATATCCACGGTAATTTAATAACATTATGACGTAAATAAATCTAACATGTCAGACACAAAGGAAAAAAACCTACTCAGATCAAAAGAGGTATCTGAATATTAGGTTATTTTGATTGTACATTTTTTTTTAATACTTAATCAATGTAACATTAATTTTTGTATAGATAAACCAAACTGTATGGATATACAAAAACAATATACTGTACATCAACAGAGACCACATCATATCTATATGATAACTGTGACAAAGATTTGTACGATTGAGAATTGTTGCTAATTTAGAATTTGACAATACTGCATGTGCAGTGGACATTTCAGAACTATCCGAAATTCCGGATTTATGCCGCTATTGTGGACACAATGAACTTTCGGACTGCAAAAATATCTAAAGGACATAAATAAACTGACTTACAATGGAGACAAATTGTTTTGTGTTTTCCTCAGATCCTATAACTAAGCCCTGTAGTCTCGGAAGGTGATGATTAAAGTATCATATAAGAATGAGTCTTGTGAGTATTTCCCTTTTTTTTCGATAGCAAAGATAGTCCGGTTACACATCGTGTCATAATTTTTTCCATTGACATGTCATTAGATGGCACGTGACCATTTGTCTCACGCGCGCAATGGACAACCAAGGCTAGTCGATAGATAAAGCGTTTCCCCTTACACAATTGGCGAACCTTGAACGGGACTATCTACGGTATCTTTAGATAACAGAACAGGAAATTGGTCCAATTGAAAGCAATACGTGCTTCGCTAATTAACGTTTGAGAACATGCAAGATGCCCATAGGTGAATGGTGCATGCTTCATGCGACAAAAATAAGATTTTCTTGAGCCGTGGTAATTGGTGGAAATTACACGTAATATCCCGCGCACTCATAAACACAAAGAAAGATGTTATGTTATTAAAATGACACTGCCAAATTAACTAATGAGAATAAACTTGTAACTTGGGTTTTTTTTATACGATGACGATTAAACAAAAGACGTAGCTCCCTATCATTTTGGGACTACAAGCAATGCCACTCAAAACAAGTACAATAATTATGTCACCTTGGCGGAATCCACTAAGATGTAAGCACTCACTAACTGCGAAGGTTAAGTGCAAGTATTCTCATTCAAAATGCAATGCGACCTATTCTTATCAAACAGTTCCCAATCAGGGTCGTTTGTCCTCCCCGTAATTAAGTTTCCTGATATAAAACTTGTTGTTAAAATACACACGTACTTTTGTTCTTTCTTATAGCAAAACCTGAAACTCAAAACACACATGCACACACCATATCTTCAACCCTATATTTGCCAAAGTGTTGCTGTTTTTTCTCACATGCGTGGAAGCAGACTTTGAAAACTGCATGCTGTCTGGAGATACAAAAAAAAAAAGTCTCTCTTGGTAAATTTGTTTCATGACGGAGTGAGAATTTTATCTTCTAGAAGCACTGGTCTTTCCATCAACATCATGAAAAAAAAACCCCAAATGGCTCTGTGTAGGAGCTTTTGGCTATTGACCATACAAATTGTCACGACTGCAATGTACGCAGCATGCACGTCACATCATGCCAAAGTCAGTTTCTATTCGAAGAAAAATCATGACTCAGTTTGAATGAAATCGCCTCACATCACTTTATTCTCTTGCTACATGGGTTGATGAATGTACTCACGGGTTTACCACACCTGTCGACTGGCGAGAAACTATGGCGTCGCCTGATTTCTCTATGGGTTCTTAATAAAGGCTCGTATGCAAAGGCGCTGCATTTGTGTTTGAAATTCCCCTATACACACGTACATAGAATGTAGAGTGCCTGCATTTCAACCCCTAGAGCATCCCTCGGGCATATCTTCTTGGTCAGATAACTATACGGTAGACCTGTTTTGGGACGGGACGTTTATCCTATCTCGATTTGGAAGGGCACTGTGCTATAAAGGTAAACGGTAACTTAACAACATGCTACGAGGTAACACAACCGTTGCCGCGCTACTTTGGGTCATTGTTGGTTCATTTTGTGCGTCGTCTGCAAACACTCGATTACACTGCTCTCCATTGTAGTGCGGTTCCCCTTGCAATTATGTCTTAAATGGTATAGAAGCCGGATTCTCATATCATAGTAAATTGCTGAAAGGCTCAAGCTGTATATATGATCCGAGTGCCTCAGCGTGCCTTGTGGTTCCACTGCGCTCTCCCATTATCCGATATCTGCAACTCAATATCTTTTGATAATAATGGCTCGACCCTGCAATCAAATCACCATTGGACGCATGGACCACGTGTGTCGACCGTTCTCTTCTGGTATTATTCTGTCTGGTTTTGTTTTGAGGCTGGATCTTTGTTTGTTTGTTCTTCCGATATTTGCCCTTGAGAAACGGATATGAGAGATAATTATACCCTCCGGTATATGGCTATCTAGTTTGGTTGATTTGTTGGCCAGTTTGTTACTTTTGCTGGACGATACGTTTATTGGCTAGTACGTTTATTTGTTTGTCTGTCTGCTCCTTCTTTGTGTGTGTGTGTGTGTGTGTGTGTGTGTGTGTGTGTATTTTTTCTTTATTTGGGAGGGGAGAGGGGGTTGGTTCTTTTTTTATCCACCCTATGAGTGACTGCATTACCAGAGACAAGAAGGTTGTTATTCTTTTTTCTCTTAGGTAATATTGCCTTGTTGAGGACTTTATTACATTTTTCAATGCAAAATGTAGGTGAGTGTGGAAAATATGTCAGATATTGGTAAAATCAGCGAGTTTTGAGACATTTATCAAGTTTTCGCGTTCTAAGTAACACAATCAACAAGGAGGAAGATCTGTGTCATGTTCCTCCGGTGTGAGTTGTATACTGCGAGGAAGTCCAAGTGATTGAGCCTGATTGGTACCCACTGCAGATTCAGAGACGCTTTGGTTGACGACTAGCGAATTCTTGCTGATCATTGGACTAATATTGTCTGGTGAGCGACAAGGGCGTTGGCTTCCCCTAGAGCAGGCAGAAAAACACCACACCCAGGGGGTGTGCGGTCACCCCTTGATGGGGGTATGTTTGGCTCCAGAGGAAGACGCAATACGTGAGCAGTTTTACTTCTGGCGATTACTTACCGGTATTTCATCCACCAACCAGCAAGACCGACACAAAAGTGGAATAAGTTAGTTCGTTATTAGCTCATGCGCACATGGGTACAAACAGGGAGGTGGTACACCTCCCTGGTACAAATGACCTTTCTTTTTTTCCTCATTTTTTTTAGGTGCTTCACTGTTTTCAAAGCGACATGATGCATAAGCTTGCCCGACGTATGTATAACAATTTATGGAATTCATGTTCAAACAAAGAATGACCTTGCGGGTGACAAGAATGGTCTGTCGGCTACTACTGAATTGGGGAAACATACATTACATTATTTTGCATTGAATATATTAAAAAACTGTTTCTATTGATATTGTCAAATACCAGGGTTACTCTTCTAAGGTGGCTGTGCTGGCAAGCATCATTTAAAAGGAATAAATAATCATTACACCAGAGATGCGAAATTACAAATCAACATGGCTGCTTGTACAAATGACCTATTTTTGCTTACTGCTCTATAGAATTAGGACCTACATGGTTGCCCCATTTCCCTGACAGCAAACGTCTTGTGAACAATGATTTGCTTTGATTTTTACAACTACCATACCGATCCGCGCAGAATGACTGTGTGTAATCCTACTTTTGACTCATTAATTATTTTGACAAGAGTGATGCACAGCCGTGATGAATAATGGAAACCTCGAAAGCTTTGTTGATGTTAATTAAATTAACTCTGCTGCTTTGTCATCAACACCTTTATTGATCCATGATTGTCATGATTGGTTCAAGCAGAAAGACAGAATCTGACGTCACGTTCTCTTAAAGGCATTATCTACCTTTTGCTGATGAAATAAAAACTCAGCTTTAGTGCTTCAAAATACTTCTTGAAGGTGAATTAGGGATAGAAACATCTAATGTAAAGATTTGAATCAGTATAATCAATCTTACGTATTGTCAATTATACAAAATGTGAACAAGAGTTATAATGAAAATGTTTCTAGACTAAACCGTCTACAGTTATGGTTTAGTGGGGAAAATAGTGATATCTCCTTATATTTTAGGCTGTATTACGAAATTTTTGATATGGTAGGATGTTTGGAAATGTAACTGACCTACCCATATGCATCAAATGTGATATATTGAACATTTTTAAATCACTGCTCCCAATGGTAAACAGTACCTTTAAAGTGCAATTTCGGCCGTGGAGTCAAAGTAACTTCTTTTTGGCAACATATACTTAAATGACTTAGTTCTACTGGTAGTGCGGTACAATATTAACATTGTAGGTCCCTATTGCCGTTCTATAAACCTTATCACCTGCAGCATACTTGCACAACGGAGAAAAACAGTAAAGACAAATCTTGTTTATGCCATTACACCTCATTTTCCTTAACACAGTTATTCACGAGTAGGACACTTTATCATGGTCGGACGTCGAAATGAGTCAGCAAAACGCACGGTATATCTTCTTTAAACGTTACATTAGTTGTTGCTACCGCATACGGGAATCTTACGTAGAGAACCGAAGTACCGTCCTTGAACGTACAGCATAATGACATCAGTATGACTGAAAAGACAAGGTTATCTGAACGACCCGGCGTGAGAGAAAAACGCGGCATCCTTTAATCATAACGTGTACTATAGCAACTGATATGTAATCATCTCTACGAGGACGGCGTGTTTGCTAACGGTCGACAGTAATCATGAGGCCGGGCGGTCTTTAAACAGGCGCCAAAATCCAGGGCAGTCATTGTCACGACTCTCTTGCGAAATTTCTTTCATTTGAATAGACTACAAGGGGAAGTTAGATTCTTTTGCGAGAATTTTGCTTCTACGTTTTCCATGAAATGGGACTCAAATGGTATCCCTTTAAGATGAGGCAGTGAACGGCTCACAGAAAACAAGATTCAAAGATTTCAGTTCCCGAGCTGATTGACAAAATATTACGATTTATAGGTAACCAAGGTCGGGTAAAAGACACACATGAGCTTCCATCCAATCAATATATAGAAATATATCTGAAAGATACTACGGCGGTAACCTAGAATCAGATAAAATGGAGAAATTTATTGTTTGTCCGATGATTACGAAAACTTTTGTAAAATTTGAGATTCACAGATCAGCATGGAGACACTTTCATTAGTTCTGAGAACGTTGAAGTCCATGAGTTGGTGTTTTCCCCTTATTTACTATCGGTATTTGTGTCATATTTATGGCATCAATTCTATTGCTTCTGGTACAGAGAATCAATGCTATTTAGAGCTACTGAGAAAACATTATTACCAAGAATATGATCATCGAAGGATACAGCGTAATTCTCCTGGCGGCATTTTCTCCGGGCATTTCGTCTTCATTGCGGAGCGAAAGCAAATAAAAACCATAGCAGAACGACTTTATGGGGTTAGATATGCTCGAAAAGTATTGCTATCTACTGGGTCTCCAAGAAATCGGTACATTGTATTAGTATTGATAAGTTATTTCTCACTATTGTGCCATTCGAATTTACTCGAATTTAGTCATAAAAAGGCAGAAAGTAACGCAAACATACGCAAATGAATGAGATAAATGTATTTCAATTCACTGCCTGTCTCCAAGAAGAGTTTGGGACCACCGATTTTCAAAAGCGACAGAGCTTTTATCTTTCTCAGCAGCGCCACGGAGGATTGGAGAGTATTTGCTCAAATCTCTACTTAATATTTCTCTGTTTGTTGTCGCTATCCTGAAATATAGCATTGGCGAGGATTACTCCAATTTCATATCCGAGAGTCCACTTGGAACATAAAACTGGGTCAGTCTCATTCGCCATCTTGGTCTAAAAATCCTCCAAGCTGTACTTTCCCCTCTATGACGTGTTCGGCTTCGAGAGGTTACAAGACGATGGCTTGTCTTCCATTCAAAAACCTCAAGGAGCCGGATAATGGCAGAGAGTGGGTACGTTACGACAGAAGAAAAACAGACCATGAATGAGTTTCTCTTCAAGCCTATTGTACGCCTACATACATATCATCATCAACAAATAACCATGGCAACTTGGGAATGTGACGGTCTTACAGGGTGTATCGCTTGTGAGGTATGCATAATAATATTTCTGATCTTAAATGATGGTGTCGATCTACTTTATTTGGAGACATCGAGTGATATAACATGCAGAAGAATGTCCACAATCATATACAGGATGGAGGTGTTTAATGTTACCCATTAAAACGTTTCGATGTGACAAAATCCCTCCCTCCCTGATTCGTAGTGTTCTGACCTCGAAGAGAGTGACAAGTTCTTAATCAATAAAATATTGCCCCTAAATTGGGAAACCATCGGGTCCAGTTTGATATCGTGTCGTAGCAGCCATTTGCGGATGGTTTGAGAGGTTATATTGTTGGCCTACATATTATGGCTCACTTTTTTGTGGCACGCAAGCAAAAAGAAAACAAAGTTCAAAATGCATATTGCATGACAACCAAGGACTCCTTACCATGTGTGTTTATAACAAGTAGATGAGTAACTTTATGTCCCTGCATTTGGAGCTATGTAACGCTAAAATAATTAGAGGATCATTTTCTAAACCAAGCTGAACATACAATCACCCAATGCTAAATACCACGTTGTGGTGCATTTAGAGTTTTGCTCACGCGAGGCTCTTATTTTTGCATTTGCGCGCGAAAGAATCTAATGGAGCAGGACGGATTGAGTGTTCTTCTTGTCTGCTTTCATGCTGGCATCGAACTCTGCTAAGAGATGGCACGAGGTGATTGTACCGGCTGGGGGATGAACATTTCAAGATCCACGTTCGATTTGCAAACTGACGAATACGAGACATCGGCTGAAGTAATGACAGATCGAGTGAAAACATCTTGAAAATCTTAGCGTCAACCCTATGAGAGTGCAAATAACGCACAAGTCTATCCGTCTGCATGTACTTAGTGAACTCCGAGCCTCTATGCGTCATTCGCATTAAGACAATAACCCCACCCCCAGAATTTCATTCGACATTGCCAGCGTTCAGTGGCCTGTCTTTATCTTTCTTAACTGTTGTCCAGAAAAGATGAAAGGGATTTAAGAACATGATTCATAATTCTGCGATATTTTGAACAAAGATTTGGTACTGATCTTTTTACGTCAATTGCACGTGATGTACATGTTTTAATGGATAGATAGATAGATAAATGAATGAGGTAATGAATAGATAGACAGATAAATTAATATAATTAATCATTTAAATAAATAAGTAAATGCATAAATACATAAACACATTAATAAATAAATTTGAATAAAGAGTAAATACAAATACATGAATCAATTAATGAATAAGTATATTACGAAGTTTTGGGGGTGGAGTATCTTTTTATCAGTGTCATTCCATTATTTTTCATGCGGAAGTGAATCAAGAAGCTTTTTCATTATTTTCTATTTTCTTTTTCATTCATAATCTTGAGACACTGAATGTTCCTCTTGCTGATAATTGAACTAATAGATTAGACATTAAGGTCTATAGGCCCTAAGCGCAACAATACATAGCCGATATTGTATCTGGCACGTTTGCATCGTATCTTCATCTCTTACGTTCAGCTTATTTATGTTATCTTGGTATATAAAAATCACGAGTAGGTTTGCGGCTCAGAAAATGTCATAATGGATTTGATTTTTTTTTTCGCTGATCTGTAGCTCTGATTTTCTCCTATTTTTAATTCCAAACAGCTCTTTCACAATCTTCTCTTTCTCTCTCCCTCTCTCTCTTCATTGTAAATCCAATGGTTGGTCATTGTAGGCAAAGTAATGCACACTGTACCATTTCATAAATCGTTTACATAAGTCAAGCCACAGACAGACAGAGTCAATATAAAGCCAGAAAATAGCACATTCTCGTATATAGGCTAAGCCCCACTCCTTAAATAAGGACTTATCGAAGAGCTACAAAAACACTATTCTCATCAATAATTAGGAGAACAAACACATATCGGTCAGAGCTTTTTGTTCATCTACAATCATGACGATGAGAACATTTCCCGGAGGAGAAAACACTAAGCCCGCAACGCGAAGACGACAAATTTCAGCAAAAGAAATGAAAAACAAGAATTCAGTATATTAGAGTAAGTGTCATGCACTCGAAGAGACACGCCCATAAAGGATTTCCCATCGGAGGGAGGGGATAAATTCAGATATTTTCTGAATTCTCTGCAGCAGTAATGTAGCCAGAGAAAGTAATATTGCAAATTTCTACGAACAGAATTGTTCTATACTTTTATGTTGAGTAGTCATCATAGTATGATAGTTTGATGCCTAACGCTTGAATACTTAAGTTGTAGCTATCTATTATCTAGATGACTATCCAACTCAATACCTAGCTATTGAGTAATTTTGTAGCTATTAGTCTTTTTGTTCAGTGAGGTGTTACCATATTACATCTTTCAAATCAATTGGTATCAGGCTATAAATAATAAAAATCCTGCAATATTCTAAATTCCTCTTTCTAATCTAGTTGCAATGTATATTTCTAGAAAGCTATAGATGAAGATGAGAGAAATCTAGCACTGAGAATCCGACGATTTATACCAGTTGCTTCAAAGAAAGATATCAAGCTTTAACATTTGTCAGAATTCAGGGCCTACTGAATAGAGCGTTACCTGCATTTGACTTATTGCGTCGTCGTTAATGGTGACATTAGAAAGAGTAAGTGTGTATAGCGGCTGAAGAAAAAATAAGATATCGTTTTCATGCTATCTTCATTATTTTACCCTTTCGATTTTCATGGACGATTACGCAGTGTAAATGATAAAACCCTTGTGCTTGATTCCTGAAAAGCTAAAAAAAAGAAAAAATGAAAGTGGGAAAGGAAAGCAGAGAGAGAGAGAGAGAGAGAGAGAGAGAGAAAGAAAGAAAGACAGGAAGAAAGGTGAGTTGAAGAAAGTAGAATGAATTACTATTGAATATGAAGATCTAAGAAGTATCATTATATACGTGAAGTACAGCGGAAAAGTTTTAAATGATTAAAACGAGAAAAAGATTAATCGCGTTTACGTAATCTATTCTACACAAATACAGAAGTTGAAATTTCACAATGAGAAGATATATAACCACAAGTTGCCCTTTAAATGGACACGGCACGGGTAGATTTTGGAAGAGCGACTAACAGGGGAACAGAGGAAACGGATTCATCGAAAACTCGTCGACACACTCTGAGCGAGGATAGCCTACAAGGCCCGAGGGATTTGGCGTGAACCTCAAAGCAAGAAAGAACACAAATATTTCCCCAGGATATTTCGACTAACGTTCATCCGCGCTGCGTGGTCAAGTGATAAAAACTAAAGGCATCATGACAAAGTGACATTAAGAACCGTTTCATCTCTCCTTTCTCTCTCTCTCTTTCTATTTCCTTTTCCCTCTATCTTTTTATTTATCCCTTTTTCTCTTCCTCTCAATTTCTCTCTTGTCAGGCAAGATGGATAGTGAGAACCATTAAACACCCAGGTATTAAGATTACAGTTGGTTTTCACTTTTGCTGCTCCGAGGAGACAACTTGGCCGCAAAATGACATGTTTTTGCAACAATCTTCCATTATTTATCATCCTGCCACAATTATGAAAAATGGGCAGATGTTAGGTAGATCAATGAGACGGCTTGTGTGAAATTATCTCCTTCAATATTTATAAGATGACAAAAGCAGGACGGCTGACGTAACACTTTATCTGTTCCAGTCATATCAAGCCCGCCCTCTCCCGTCATGTTGTTTCAGCGTGTTTTTGTTTACTTCTCTGGCTGCCAGTTAGCTGTTTTTACACTTCTAAGGGCCTCATTACGAGGGCATTTCGTGCAAAATCATTAGAGAGGAAGTACAGGCACACAAAAATGATGGTCACTTGGAGTCATGCTGGAAAAATGCTGGTGATCGGATGTTAAGTATACACACTTGTGTTTGTGATATTCATTACACAGCATTCCTCCTTCACTCTTTACTTTACTTTACTTTACGCTACTTTACGCTACTTTACGTTACTTTAATTTATTTTTTAAACCTTGCCAAAGCGTAAAGAGGTATGTAATAAAGGTATAATTATAACCGTCAGTAACACTAGCAGTAGTAGTACAGTGTATCAGTATCATTGATATTCATGATTTTACACTGTTCACATTGAAACATGTGAGGGGGGAATGATTTTTTGTTGTTGTTGCTGCACTGACGTTAAGATAGCTGTCCCTTTCTTGTGTCACATTACCAGCCAAGCGTTAACGAGTTGGACGTATTTTTTGCGATTCAATTTATTCCACGCAAGGAAGACAAATTTATCTTTAACCACAGCTGCTGCAACTCCCTTCTGTATTTGTAGTTTTTTAATCATGAAAAACTAAAGGCTTCCTTAAAGTTCAGGTTTATCTGATATAATTTGTGGGCCAGAATTTATGTTTATGTATTCTTAGTCATGAACATTCCTGATGCCAGGTCTAGGTGGCCAATTAGAGTTTGTAACAAATTGAACTCGAAGACTTACTCGATTCATGATCACGTGTGGAAGATAGCAGAGATGTTAGTGAAGAGAGAGACAGAGATCACTTTTGCACGTGAAATTATGGCAAAAACATTTTCACAAATTTGAATCTTGCATTCCATCTGGTAGACGAATTGGAATAAATTAGATGTAAATGAATTAAATAAATCAATTAGCTTTGAATGTAAATTTGGAATGAAGTAGCTGTAAATGCTTAAATCAAGGAAAAACGAAAAACAAAACCTAGAGGTGGGTCTAGGACAACTTCACGCACATAAAAATGATACCTGATGTTTCCGAAAGGAACTACTTTAAGATTCTGCTGGTCGGGACGATGAAAATGGACTTATCTTTCTTCCTCATATAGTCTTGTAAATTCATGTTTATATATTTTTTTTGGTTTCATTCCGAATCCATCATTCTTTCGTCTGATGCGGTGCCTTTAAGAGCCTTAGGGTGACGTCACAAACACACACAAAAGAGAGAATTGAATGACTAGATAGATGGATAAAAGAAGATTTAATAACAAAGTGAAAATAAATAAACATATAACTATGAACACCAATCAATCATTAATAATTATTCTATCAATAAATATCAGGGCTCGCAGGTGACCAATCAGTAAAACTTTAAGAAAAGTTAGACGACTAACACGAAAACCATGACCCCTCCAATGTCGATAAATCATCTAATATGACATCCTATGCAGAACTCAGATCGTTCGTGTGGTGTCGCCTTTTCCAAAGGGATGTAGAAATATGATGCAAGAAACGTTTCTTGTTGTATTTTATTTTAGTATTTTTTCCCGCCATGTAGGCAATCAATTCATTCACCGCTTTCACTGAATATGGGAAGCGACGAGTAGAAAGTATTAAAGTGCGCGCCTTGGGCACTAAATGAATCCTTCTAGATTTCTCTAGGCAAGACAGATGTGTGTTTACACGACCTCTATACACACAAGGTCAGATTGTCCTATGTTTAGCTCATCTCAGCGAAGGGAGAGAGGGTGCCACGCTTTTAGAATATGCCTTGGAAAGAATGCTTAGACTTTCACAAGGATTACATCATCGACCTTAACGAACTCGCGCTTTAAACGCACGCGACATTATCTTCTCTTGTCTAGCAATAAGCTGGTAAAAATAAAGACAACAAACAGTTGAAATGAACGACAGATTAATGAGAGTCGGAGGTACAGCGCCCCGTCACCGAGGCCACCCCGCCGGACAAGGGGAGGAAGCGCACACCCGCTCCGTTGATACGTTCATATCCGCAGCTGATTACTGTTGGTTCGCCCGTAGATAGCGTGTGCGTATATTGCTGCTGTGTGTGGTGGTTGCTGTCACGTCAAGTTGGCGAGACAAGTTTTAGGACAGCGGTAAAGACATTTTCACCACAAGCCCCCTCTGCTCCTCTTCTGATCATTATAAACTACCCCACGAACCACAGGCAGTGTTCTCCTTTCCCGTTCTGGCTTCACACCCCCCCCCCCCTTATCCCTCCACAAGTATCCTCCTCTCTCTCCTCTCCGATCCTATCTTCTCTCCGTCTCACTTGCTTCCTCTCTGACTCTCTCTATCTGTCTATCTTCCTTTTCGTCTCATTTTTCCATCTCTTGGTCCTTTCCTCCAAACCTCTTCTGCTCTTTAACCTTCTCCAGTCCTGTATTATCAGCGAGAACTCATCTCACATTTCTCATCTTCCCTCTGTCATTCTTGTCATTTTATGGAGGATAGAGGTGCTTATCTGACAAACACCGACAAACGTTTTGCATTGTTTCACCGTGGCGTAACTCGTAAGAAACATCAATCGATGGAGTGTGGATGATAGAGGAAATGAATACAATTGATGCCTTCCAGAAGACAATTTCAAGTTCCCTATCAACGAAATCACAGAGTCCCGGGGACTAAAAGTCATGTTGGTTTGAGGAAGTCGGGACAATCCCAGCGAGTGCTTGCGTGCAGGCATTTGACTTCTCTGAATGTCCCGTGATAAGAGTCGTGTGCATCAGTTGACAGCTTTGCGCATGCGCCAGAGTGTTGTCCCCTATTCATGTAGTATTGATGGTTAGAGACAATTGAAAGAGTCACTGATTCAAGTTCAGCCCGTAGTGTATACACCTTTGTCTTCGTCATAATTTGTCTGATGTAAGAAAGTGCTTTACCCATCCTTCATTATTCAAACGAAAGTTGAGAGTCACGTATGGCTCGATGAAGGGAGAAAGACGTGGAAGGGGCAGACTGAACATGCACGTGTTCGGCGGGGATGATATCACCAAGGCATTCAGGGTCTTACAAGATATCATCTAAAATTGATTTCATGTGCCAAAAATAGACAACAAGTGGAGAATACACGGATGTGAGTACTGTATGTTTCACGTTGACTAATGACGGTACTCACGGAGAAGGAATCGAAAGTTAAGGGGTTTACCCATAAAAATGCCTGTACAAATTTACCAAGATCGTCTGCGCAGAGGTGACTTTTTCTAAACTCTGACATACTTCCGACGGCAGTGCCAGGCTCATTGCCAAGGTCACTATGGATTCTCCTCCCCTCGATTCCTAATATCTTTGTCCCTTTTTTTTCTTTTTGTGGTGTATTTCCACCCGTCAATCGACCCCCCCCCCCCTCCTTCGCTCGTTCTCTCGCTGGATCTCTTACTTCTCACCTCCTCTTTCGGACTGCTCGCCTTCAATTATTTTCGGAGGTTTGAAATGCAGACATTTACAGCTGCTCATCAAGTATGATTTATGACAAAGCCAACAAACTTTCTGAATGAATGTCATTGTGACACTAAACATCGAGCTTGTGGTCACCTCGCCGCCTATAGAGACCATAGTTTGGTAACCTTTCCCTTTACTGTACTGAACCCCCATCATGCCTAGCTGGAAACTGTTTTTATTACGCTCTTTGTGGCCCCAGCACCCTCTCACGATCCCTCCCCTCCCCCAGGCCTTCTCACCCCTCTGTCTTCTCCTTTCCGTCGTCTTCCTTCCATCGCTGCCTAAAGTAATCATTGCTCTAATCATATCTTAGGTTCGCCATACGCTCCCATCCTCACACCCTCTCCCACCCTGAGAGCCCCGCTCCTCATCCCAGCGAGAACGAAGGAGGATGAGGAGAACACCCGCTTGAAGCCAAAGGGAGAAGTATGCGAGAGGGCAAAAGGTATTGGCAGCCTGCTCTCCGACCTCGATCGTGCAATCTATACCCTGGTTTTAAACACCAAACTCCTTAAGATGGAGATATTCAGCGATAAGACATGATGGTAAAACAGGCCATCTATACGGTATCGATTTGTAATTGGTGTCGTTTGCCACTCGGAACTCTAAGATGGAATAATTGCCTTTCTTGTATTCTTCTGTCAAATTGTTTGTTCGTATTTGTGTATGTCTGTAAGGACTGGTGTAAGATGTTTTTGAACTCGAATAACCGGAATGATTTATTCCTTTCATCAAATGCAGAAGAAAATTGTTAAAGTTGGAAACGTTTGAATTGAAAAGAAAAAGGCTTGACATCTTTCTCAATATTAGTTGCACAAAAGGTTTGCCCTTCCTAGGAAAAGACCTACTTTTGTAACATGTTTGGTTGACGTGAAAATGCATGGTAGAAAATGAAATGATCCGACGTAAACTATTTGTATCCTTCCTAACTTAATGGAGCCTTATTACGAATAATGACAATAACCTTCCCGTTCTATCCGCGGCATGCAGACATGTGAAAGGGAAAAACATGACGGAAAACGAAGAAAGGAGTACATTCGGCTTCCAAGAGAACTTTGTTAAATAATGATATTTACTTAGTAGATTCACATCACTTCAGCTGTCGTTTTGAAAAATTTGGAATAGGGTAAACGCGTTGACAAAAGGAGACGGTTCAAGTAAACTGTTTTCTCCGTGTCATGTTTTTGCCTTTATTTGCACGCCCGCGGCCATTTCAATTTAGATGAAGAACTGAATCTCTATAGATTTTGCTTATCCAGACACGAGCCAGGGTACTCAGAAAATAAAGGTAGGGAATTCAAATCTTATCACACACTTCACATAAAGCTATTTGGTTGATACATTTCGCAGTGTCTTCCTATGAAGAATATTTAACACATCAGCGCGGGTGCACTGTTTCATATCATTATGTTGGTTTGCGCCACCGCTCTCAAGGCCTCCCCAACATTGTTTTGAAACATTCTCCCTAATCATTCGTTAAACTCGAGAAAAAACAAGAACTTGGTATAAAGATGGGATGGTATACATTGCACAATAGAGCATCAAAATATTACATCCAAAGAGACAAAATAACCACATACACACAAAAACAAAAACAAAGGGGAGGTCAATTTTGACTTAAACCAAAAATTTAGGCGTTTACTTCACCAACATAAATGTTTGAGCCACTAAATTTAGAATTATTGTGCTGCTAAAATTGTTGAAATTACTCTCAGCATCAAAAAGCATGTAGTTAATTTCAACATTCGAATACACGGTTTTACGGCATGTTCCTATATCGAGCACAAAGTCATGATAAAGAAAAGATTTGCCTGCATGTTTTCGAAATTCTTCAGTGTCTTTCGCTTGTTGTCGTCAATATTTTTTGAGTGGGGGTCAAAAATTGTCCAGATGCATGGTCAATCTAGCCGTACACCAAGAGCACAGGCTTGTTTTCATAAATTGGGTTTGCTCTCTATTGGCAATTTTGCTCTCTATTGGCAATTTTTTTGAGTGTGTTTGCGTGCGCGCGGGCGGATATAAAAGTATTATAAGAAAGTCCATGTGTGTGTGTGTGTGTGTGAGTGTGTGTGTGTGTGTGTGTGTGTGTGTGTGTGACTCTCAACGTGTGTGAGTGTATGCGCGAGTGTGTGCGCGCGCATGTGTGTGTGTGTGTGTGTGTGTGTGTGTGTGTGTACGTATAAAATTATACTCCAGAAATGTGAAGCTATTACCCAACTTAAGGGCGCCACAAACGCACTAAGATGCGACAGTATAGTCTTAAAAATCTCAAGTTTCTGTGTGCAAAGAGCTTTTCGAAAATTGGGGACGTTCATGTCACTTTTTGACGCAAAATGCGACAGTCTCATGTTTCTATGTCTGGGGAGCTTTTCGAGGGCATGCTAACAAAAACAAGGCTTCCCACTCTGCGCGTTGTCGGACATACATTGCTGTGCTGGATTGGGCGGGAGGAAATTCCATAAACCGATAGGAAATCTATTCAATCAGTCCATATAAGCGTATATTCCCGCGGGGACGTAAACAAAGCTCGCCCTGTTGTTATCTAGATACATTCATGTCAAGAGTATATAGGTTCGTCATCTCCGCCAACGGGCAACGCGGAGTTGATTTGAGTCAAAAAGTTGATAACGTATCTTCAACAACGGTTTTCCGGCACTAGACTGAGCTGATACTCTAAAAAGGCAATTGTCAGACAGTACGGCAAATGATTATTATAAACAGACTGCTTGATATATTGCAGACATCCCTTTTAGATCCATGACAATACATGTATGTCAAATTAAATGCTTGAGGATGAACATAGAAGTGAATACATTCAATTTTGAAGTGGTTTTTAATATAGGGCTATTGACAGCTATTGACATTGCAGATGTAGGTCACTGGAAACGTTTCTATGTCACCGTTCTGTGCTGCTAAATAACGTCATCTCTTGAAATCAAATAAGTTATGTTGTGCTGTCATTAACATACATGATGCATTTTGATAGACCACGCTCCAGAAATATGAAATTATGAAAACTATACAAGTTAGCAGTAGATGAAGTTGAACGTTCGTAAATGACATTCTCTTTTTTCATCTCTCGTCTGTTCAAAGCGTGGTGTCCTGGCTTAATTTCATTTCAGTTTACGTATTCGTTCTGTTCCACAGTCCAATGTAACACAATAATTATATACAGTAGGCCTATACAGTAGGTTGTAGTATAATCCTATTCAGAACAACATTATGATAAGAAAAACACAAGCAAACAAACAAATTATAGGGAAATTACATTTCATTGTGCTGATGCCTAAGACGAGACAATGATAAAGAAAGTGGGACAAAACAACCTATTTCAAAAGCAGCGCTTGTGGGAAATAGGGAACTGGGTTCCACAGTTAACAAGATCCAGATATTTAAACTGAGGTAAGTGAGAGAGAGAAAGAAGGGGAGGGGGGGGGAAGAGATTTACCAAGTATTGGTATCATTCCGAATGTGATTACATTGCAGGGTTACAGTTGAGTGAAGCATCGGGAAAACACGAACTCGTAACAACAACTTCTTACGATGCAAGATGCGGAGTCATTTCCAATCTGACGTTCAGTTCGACACTGCTATAAGAAAGGTAAAAACTTGTTAGACTCTGCCTTAAATCTTGGATTTGGGAATAAACATAGGCCTTTATTAATCTAGATAACGTAAGGTTACTTGTTTCCGAAAATGCCACATAACGAGAACACTGTCAACTATTCGTTTCCATTTTTAATAACTGTTACTTGCGTCTCTTCTACATTAGGATTCATCTTTTCACACACATAGTACTATGTACAGAGAGAGAGGGGACACACACACACACATACACATGCTCACATACGTCTTTAGTCGTCTGCTAGACTAGCCTATTGTCGGCCTTTCGTTGTCCGTGAACCTCACATGGGTTGGACTCTTGTCCATCGTTGGGTTGCTGTACAGCCTCGGTGACGCTCAAAGGGGAACTGACAGTACTTGTTGGTGATGCTATTTACGGTGTCGCTAACAACGTAAAACACTCCTGGCAGGACGAGCAAATTTAAATTTGTTGTGCAAGGAAGAAAATCTATATGCCAAACGTGATCCATTCATGGATAAGACGCTTGTTTCGACTTTCCACAAACGCAAATCCAGAGGAGGGAATAAAATGTGTGCAAAGTGCGCGGTCGCGTTCAAAAGCTTAGAATTGCAATTGATTAGGAATGCGTGACAACATTTTGGGGCTTTTGTCCCGCCAATACAAGTACAAGTCAGAATGTTCCGGATAAACATTTGTTTAAATCGTTAAGATATAGACCTGCATACCTGACAGAGAATTCGCTCGTAGAAATCGATGATCTCGGCGTTTTTGAATGTGTGTGTGTGTGTATATGTGTTTGTGTGTTTTTCCTGTGTTACTGTATTGTAACAGTCGGTAAACTTTAAGTTGTGGGGTTGCCTTGTAAAATATCAACACAAAAGATGAGCATCATTACATGAACGTGCTTTTATCACTTTTAGAATACACGTATAGACTTAAACTTTAATGCACTCAAACATGATGTTAACACTTCAGCAAGAATAAACATACATTGCTTTCCACTTGGCCAGAGTTGCTCCTTCTGTGATGTGTATATCTTAGTCATGCTGGTATGAAAATCAATTGTATTCCGTTGTCCGCGCTTGACGTATCGTTCCTAAAGTTAACAAAAAAATGCTACGACAATTCGGGATTTTCTTTTCAACAATGACCCCCCCCCCCCCAAACGAGATCAGAAACAAATAAACAAAAGATAATAAAATAAAACAATAACAACAACAAACAAAAATAAACGGTGTTGTAGACTATCGGTTTGGGGCCAATCTTGGCCAACTTTAAAGGCATAAGGGTACTGACTTTTCCTCCACTACAGCTCCAGGGAAAATACTTATCTCTTCTGCATATCAACAGCAAGGAGTACGTCTCTTCGATATATCTCAAGCAAGAAGCTCGTCTCCTCTACGCATCTCAGACAAGACTCGCAGACATTTTATTCCAGAAATACGTCCTATCAAGCCGACATCTTGGTCGACTGCAAAGGAAAAGTGTTTATCACCTTTAAGATAAAGGGACGGCTGCTGCTGAGACGCCGTGCTTGGCGTGTTTTCTCCATTTAACCAAGTCCAGGCGGAGACGGGTTTCTAACAAGCCTTCTGGCTGATGTAGTCCGCATCTGCATTTACTCATCTTTCATGAATTTCGGAAGACTTGAACTTTTCCTGAATCGCTAGCCTTGTCACGTGATCGTATCGGAGGTGTCAGACTAAGAAAAAAAAAAGGCTATCCCCGGATATAAGCAACGTGACTTTCAACATAGATTTGATATATGAATGCATGAATGTGTGATATTATAGGGTCCGTACATGATTATATTCTTGTATGCATGCATGTATGCATGTATGTATGTATGTAGCCCATGCATGTATGTTTGTATGCATGTACGTATGGGTGTGTGTAGGACCTGTGTTTATGTATGTATGTATGTATGTATGTATGTATGTATGTATGTATGTATGTATGTACGTATGTATGTATGTATGTCAAATGCATGCACACTTACATGATTTTGATGAAAACAATCTCTACCCAGGGTGGACTCAGTAATCACTGTTGACCTTGAGGGAGATATCATTACTAGAACTGGAACACTGCTAGTTACCATGGATACACATGGGTCTTGTCCCAGGCTGTCTGCAGTGTGACCAGGATTCGATCAAAGACCCCCAGGTTTAAGAATTCGGAGCCTTACACCACCTGAATCACAGAACTCCCACGACACTCACATTGACGCCATTAAAAATAAGTAAGGCGTTCAAGATGGGTTACTTTCATAGGAGAAGAAGAGTTTCTAAGTCTTTCATCTTAAGACATCCATCTTTAAATAGTTGTCTATTATAGATGCCCTATTCTGTACACTGCTGTGTAGCCCGATATAGCTCGCGCGCCCTGCCTGAAATCATTTTAATTCACGGATGATTCGGCGACGTTTATCGTCATGTTTTTATCATCAACTCATTTTTATCATCTCTTCGTGGAAACGATGAATGCCAAGCAGCTTCCGGCGGAGCGAAACCGATTCGCACAACAAACATCGGTGCCGAGAAAGGTTAATGTTTAGAATAGCGCAGCCACTAAAGCAGCACGGACTGGAATCCAGGAGGGAAGGCGCAACTTTACGCCCTTTTTATCTCATTAGATACATTACATCGATGATTTTTCCAAGTGGGAATCTGTTAGCGGATAAACAAGAAGTGGGAAGCCTTCAGGAGGGATAGATCATGCTGAACGCCAAATTGATATTCCATGCAAAGACTCAATTTCAGTTACTTAGACGCATTTTGCTTTGAATCAACCGTAATCACCTATTTTAACGTAAAATGTTTGATTTGTGGACCGTAGTTCCAATGGAGAATCATTGACATCGTTACTGGATAGTCTAGAAATTTATACACCAGTAGGAAAGCTAGATGTGGCATAATTCTTCGAGAGGTGATAGCATTTCCAATAAATTTTAGAACACAAAATATATCGACGACAATTAGGGAGCATATGAGCTGCTAAATAGACCCCGATGAATGAAACAAAATATGTTTTTGTTGTCACTGGATCTTCGGTTCGTGTTTATGCCCGATTTCTTGTCACCGGGAACGTCTGGCACAAGGCACCTGGATAAATTCCTTCAAATTCATAGTTTAACCTCCCAGCGGCTGCCAAATTTCCCGCCCCCTGGTGATGAGTTTACGTGGTCATGACAATCAGGGATGGAAGTGCTAGGAGGCAGGGGTCCCGGGCAGGTGTGTCACCTTGCCAACGGTCTACCGCTTCACCGCATCACCTAGATTCTCTTTTCCTGAGTTTGGCTTCATCTAGAGGATTGACTACAACGAGTGCAGTGGGGTACCAAAGACCAATGAACAGGAAAAAGAGACTGGGTTCGATGAATCGGACAAGAAAAAAATGAAAATGTTGGAGAACTTTAACGGTATATACGTTTTCACGACTCACCGATATCACTCACAATTACATTAAGTTTTCAAAACGGGACAAAATGATGATAGTAATATCATATCATATCTTCCCCACCAGTTTACGCACAAGTTTTCACTATTAATTACTACAACTACAACTATTACTATTACTATAAACAAACAGAGACCCTAACATTTATCCTTAATATCATGATTTCTGTAGGTGATGACTTAGCAGCGATCACTGTCAAAATTGGGAGTTGTAATACTTAAATCATAGAAATATTGGTTTCTAATGATTTTAGGGAGAAGCCAGTAAGGGATGGGTGGAAAATTGATAGACACAGCTTACATCGGATGAAACGATGAGAGATGTCAGGTCGAGATATTCTCCACTCAATGGGTAGGTGCAAATATTTCTTGAAAGCTTTTCAAGGTGTAGAAGAACATTGCTCTAGGAGAGCTAGGTTTGATCAGAAGGAAAGAAAGCTGAGGTCAATTAATGTCTGGTCAAAGTATTAGTGTACACCCACTACAGTAGACTTGCAATTAACATGTTTTAAGTAGAACAAAGTATAGACAATAAACAAAGTAAAGTGAAGTGAAGTAAAGATATCGAGTATGAGTCTGGTTTCAAGTCTAAGTGCATCGAATCATTTTCATCTCTCGGCAACTATCATCATCTCGACTTTATCCAAATATTTTGGAGGGATCGTGAGGCTTTGAGAGTGTCTCGCCGGGTTTCCAGCCCCCTTAAAACAGGCATTTCCCCATCGCAGACAAGTCTGGGCTCCTCTCATTTCGCTGAGTCAGTCGGGGATGATGGCTCCTAATGTATTTTATATCTCAAGGTGCTTATGCGAAGGGAGCAATCTAAAACAAAGTGCTGCTAGGCACAAAAAAAAAAAAATAGTTGGCAGATCAGCCTTTCGAGACGGGGTATTCCATTAGGGTTATAGCGGGAGTTATATTGGGTTATTCCATGCATTGAAATAAGGTCTTGCGGGTGAATGACAAAACAAGAGTTTCAGGAGGGGGAAAATTAGTCTTATTAGATGTCACGTAATGAGGGGTGCTACATTAGCTGCTTCTTTATTTCCACTCAACCTTGTACTATTTTGCAGCCCCTTAAAAAAGAGGAGACAGAAAATAAGACATAGGCCTAAAAAAACTTGCAATTTTACGCATCAGTTCAATAGGCCTACATTAAAGACACAAGTCAGAGAGACCTGAGAAAAAAAATGTTTGATTGTATGTTTGTGTGTTTGTTTGTTTGTTTTTTCGTTTGTTTTCATTTCCTTTTGTCTGGATAGCCCGTATAGGTCCAGTTCAGTCATACTGTATGTACTTGGGGCGGACCACTTACTCCGTGTTGCAATATACATCCTGCTCTTTGCGATGAATGAATGAAAAGGGATTTTCACGTGTGTACGTTATGACTCTCTCTCGCTCCATTAATTAGCTTTTATATCCCATCCGAGGGACAGTGTTTTTGCCTCTTGTTAGAGGGGATGCCATAATAACAAACAACATTGCTAAGTAGGACTCACTGGGACTCGAACCCCCACCCAAACCTGAGCCATTCGATTGCAAGGCATGCAGCTACGCTCCAGACTGAAACACCTCGCCGCCCTTGTACGAAAAGTAAGAAGACAACATCAGTCATTAAGAGAAGCAGTGACCTGATATCGTGTCATACATTTGAATATCGTTGTCATCAAGTTTGCAGACGATCAATTCGAAAAAAAGTAGGCAGACAGGCGGCTCAACATGACAGACAAAGGAGTGATAGGTAGGTGGCGCTCGCATCAGTCAGTTTTCTAGACGATTCATAATTTTGTCAATAACTGCCCCCTGTAGCTCCTCCAGAGTCCCAGGTAAGTGTTATCAAGAACCTGGCCAGAAGACCAGACACAGTTTTTGTCTTACTTCTGGTAATTTGACAGACAGGATACTTCACCACGGCGGTCGTGTCTCTGCGGTCTCAACCTCCGTCACGGTGTTTCCCGCCCAGCTCGATCGTGGCGGGCGATCAGCGCATCGTCTGTCTGTCTGGCCCGACTGCGCGTGGGTGACGTCATTTCGTATGCAGCGCACCTTGACACGCACTCACTCGCAGTTTTAGCGAATGACCCAATAACAACAGAAGAAATGAAAATACATCGTATGTCAACGGGACGCAACTGTTTAAAAAGAGACGAGGTTTGTCTGGGTGATTCAACTTTTGGGAGTATAGGAAGTGACATTGGTACGAATTCGGAGGATGAGACATGGTACCGTTTTCTCCACTCTTGTGCAATCAATATATACTGTATTTGGGAATTGGATTGGATAAAAGAGTCATTGCTATTTCAGTTTAGAAAGACGCACAATCACGTTTTTGTTTGTTTGTAGTTTGTAGGATTTTATAATTCGATGGGCACAACAAAAGTTACATATTGTTTCCCTGTCCAGTTACATAACTGGAGATAAAATATCTACAATCTGCAGGGGTAAAGTCATCATGGTAAGTTTCCATGTAGGACCGATGTCACGTTTTTCATTAACCTGTTATCAAATTATTTTGATTTCGTTTCAAAATACAAATAGGTTATTTTCAAAATTTCCTTATATTGTTCATATGCTCCCTTGTGATTTCCGGGATTATCTGCAATGGTGGACTTGATATTTTTTCGTAATCCTTGTTGCTAATTGTCTGGCAGCTCCATTACAAAAAAAAAAAGAATCCAAATAGGCGCCTATCATCATGAACAAAAATAAGTATCAGCACCTCTATCATAATAAATGTCATAGTTATTACTCTCGTAATCATGATCACGATTATTGTCGTCATCATCAGCGTCATTTTTTTTTTGGGGGGGGGGAGGGGGTAGTGAGTGTCTGAATGCATGCTGTTTCGATGAAAATTTGATGTGAATCTATGTCAATTTTGTTGGGAATAATACATTTATGTATTTCATGTGAGATTGTGTAGGAATTTTGTTTGAGTTTGAAATCCCCCCTTTCCCCGTAATTATTAAACTGAAAAAAAAAAATCACACCAAGATCGCATCCGGATAATAGAGACATCCGGGTAAAGGGAGGCCGGATAGAAGAGGTCGGATTGTACTTATATTTATATTGATTAAGGCTTTGACATAACCTACCATGCAAACTACATTCGTTATGGTGCGAGCAGGAAGGTGAGAGAGATACATCGTCTGTTAAACAGAGATTACATCCTATGCATACTACAGTAACCACCATTCGTTGATTCTCCTCTATCTTCACTCAGCACAATGGTGCAGTATGAGCCTTAACTTTCTGAAGCAGTAAAATCGGCATGAAGAGGAAATTCACTCAGTGGTTAAGGTTGGTTAATGTCCTGTTACTGTGATCGAGAAATTGAGGGTGGGCCAAAGCTCCCCCCCCCCCCCTCCATCTCCCCGTCATCCTCTTCTCTTTGTGAAACCATAAACGTCAGCATGTGGCTTTGGTTTCCCACACTTCCTCCTCTCTTTTAACTCACCAATGTGAATCAGTTGGAGATTGTCTTAGCCTATCATGCACAACATTCTAAATATAGTGTGCCATAATACCCGAACAATAAGGAATACAGTGTGAATATAAAGATAGAATTGAAAGAAGAGGTTTAATGTATAAAAAGTGCATAACTTTATCTATACGGAGCATTACTGAACGGGTGCAATGTACGTCACCTTAACCTGTTCCATACGGTAACCTGATGGCCTGTGTATCAAGTCTATGGGGATTTCAGAATTCAGTATGGAACGGTTAAATGTATCATTCTCTTTATTCAATTTGATTCGCGAAGGTCGAAGACAGTACTATCAATTGCAAAGAGTATATGGTTGAATTCATGTGTCGTTTAGCGAATGTAATTTGTAATGCTTTTACAGTAACTGTACTCACACAGTCAAACACCTCTTCTTTAAGCTGTGTAGAGCTGTCACTGGTTGTGACTCAAGGTATCACGCAATTCGCTCCATTGAGTATCACGTCTTGTTAGGTCCACCGTCACTCTCGGAATGTACATGCCAAATCCATCTTAATAAAATCAGTGGATGCTATAGCTGTCAGCCCCTATGATACGACTATAGCTCCTTGCAACACTCTTTACCTGTAGAGAAGTTTCACTATGTGACGGAAAACGCATGCTGACTTGTGCTGATTCATGATTATCACCATCCTCATGATCAATGTCAAGCATTTTTTATAATCCACCTTTAATTCTTACTTCTACTATGTAGAAAAAATGCACAGAAATGAGATGTTTTTTGTTAAGTTGTCCAAACCACGCGTATACTTTGTCATGCCAAGTTGTACAGAAATACTAGTTGAGACTACTGCCTTCATATCCTTTGAATAAAAATGAATAAATACCATTAAAGAAAAAGACGATAGTATGCCTTTGAGTGTGTTTTCGAGCCTCTATAGCATTGAACGCATTGCACTCACACTGGTAGGGATTGAATCTGCAAAAAGACATGTCTTTATAGCTTACATCAAGGACAAACAAAAATGTGTGAGTCCAACACCTTGACCTCAATGTTAATCGGGTCATCGTTAGAGGGCGCATGTAATATTCATGACCGCATTATCCCTGACGTCATGGATATAGAGGGTTACACCGATACCCTCCTCCTTGTGGAATCTCTGAGAACAACCTGGAGGATTTGGGACTTGGTACCTGACAGGGACAATCAATCCTATTTAAATCATGGAGGATCAACCAAGAAATAAAGGACAAATCTGACAGAGGAGTATTCCGGTGATTGCTGAAGTATGTTGGGTCCGTGTTGGATTCCCAGCGTCACAAATTACGCTAGCGATACCTGAATCGCGGTATAAACCTCAAAATTCTAAACAGCTTTCGTATGAGGGCGTTCTGGCATTATGAGCTTATTCCGGCTCTTCCGCAGGGCCAAGGTAGATTGCCAAAATAAAGAGGGCAAAGCAGATATCGATACAAACAACGTTGCACAACATAAATAATTCTCATGCTCAACCGCAAGCCACCGAACGGGTGCCATATCCCAGCGGTTTCTTTAAATCAGTCACAACAAATGGGTGTCAATACATCCAGGAATAGATGTCAATGCTAAAGTGTTTATGCATTCTGTTTTTTCCCCTCTGACTGTCTCTCAATGAGGATGTGCTACAAGCCTTGAGACATCCAGCAAACTTTGACCTCACACTCTAGTCTCAAACTACCAGACACTTTGTTGGCGGATAGGTGTGTCCGTGGGATGAGATGGTTTTCCGAGAACCACCTCTTGTTTCCATGGGAACCGAACCCGAATGCACTCTGTTAAGCCCACGCGGCTATTTGTCATCCGTAGTTATCATCTACGCACATAACTACTGCAAACTGTACTTTTCTCAGTTGCCTGTCATGACGTGCATTTAACGATCAATGGGTCATTGATAACAGATGACATTTTTAATAAAAGGAATGAAATTGAACAATATAGTGAACTTCAGAATAATCGTTCCAATGTTTCAAGAAGACCAGTCTCAAAGGTCGATCAGGCTTTTCACATCTATGATGTTGAAATTAGACGTCTACATAGAATTAGACGGGGGAAGTGTACTTTAATAAGAGATATCTCCTTTTTTTCCCCTAAGAGATATTAAATTTTGCCTATCAATATCATAGCGATCATAATTATGATGAAGATGTTCACTAGGGGACAAAAATAGTGATTTGGTATTCCAAGGCAAACCTGAGGAGCATCGATTTGTAGTTGATAAGACTGCTCTTGAAGGGAGATCAGGGGGATTCTGAGCTCTGGTTCAAATCCTCAAAGGAGCGAAAATCACACGTCAAAATATTTGGAAAACGATGTCCCTCTCGACTCTAGTATAAAGTTTGGTAAATAGTCATTAATTAGTAATGATACTGTCAATTCATTCTGAAAGAAGAGTTATGTACACTTGATATTCTATCCCGAATAGACAAGACCATACTTTGTGTTATATTTTTATTCTTACACTGCCTCAACAGAGCATCCCTTGTAGATAGATTATGAGTTTCCCTGCCTCTGTTTACCGAAAAACAAGCCTTCCGCGTTACAGTTATGACAAGGTGAAAGCCATGGCAGACGAAATTCGGGTGTAAGTCGGAAGACACAATTTCCCATTCCTGTCGGTAAGCTCAGGTGGAATCTCTGACACCAGACGGCCATGACAGACTGTATTAGTCGCAGTCGGCTACCTAGCCAGGCTTAGTTCACAACTAGCCGTAGGCACATCTCGTCCTCTCATCTTAATACATCGTTGTCGCATGATTCAAAAATATCGAAAAAAATCCAAGCTACCGTGTTAGTAACTCTGACTTTGCAATGAATGAATGGGAAAGAAAATTAAAGTATAAGCCTATAGCTTTAAATGAGAGGTAAGTATTATGGAAAGAGAGGGACAGATAGAACATGGGAAAGAAGGCGTGGAATTAATATGGATTCCTTCGGTTCTTGTTTCATAAACATACACAAACTAAAAAAAAAGGCGCACAAGTACACAAAGTACACATTCTTATACACACACTTTTATAATAACATGATATCTGGAATCATACATGCATTCGCAAAGCTCGCCTAGGCTTACTCAGGTACATATATGACCTTGAATATTTAATGCACAAGAAGAGAAGGAGCGGAAGCTAGAGTAATCAGAGTGGTGGATGATTTTACGCCTTTCTTAACTTTGTTTGAAAGTGTTGTAGAAATATAAATTTTGGCGAGTCGATCAGACAACGCCGCGGCCTTGAATCGAACGTTGCGTGCGTGCGTGAAGTCCCCTCCCACTACCCAGGGTCAAATGCTTCCTCTGTCCCACAGGAAACCATTCATACATACAAAATCGCACGTGCGGGGGCAAAGGAAAAACAAACCCTCTTTTCTTCTATCGTGGAAAATTTCTCGCCAAGTTCCGACCTCAATGAGTCCACAACACATCCGAAAAACGGACGGAATGCTTCACTTTGGTGAGTCACTGGGTGCCATTGCCATGGAAACAAATATATTCACTGTGGGATGGCGTACGGAAAAGTAGATCAACAAAATAAATGATTTCTGTTCCTGCGCACAGAACACCAACCAGGCTCGGGTCAACAACACCGATATCCTCGCGAATTCTGGAGGTCTTTATAAAAATATAAAAATAAAAAAAGATGGAGGGGTGGTAGAGAACGACGGGGGGGGGGGGGGGGATATGATTATACTCTGTGTTTGTCATAAAACGAGTTCCTGCACGAATAATCTTCCTATCATATCAAAGCTCCCTAGATCTCCCCTCTGGACTCCCTCTTATGTCAGCCGGTGGAAGGAGTATGACCGAGGAGGCACTCTCGCACATCCTTGGTCATACGGCAGACATTCATGGAAAAAGGCATGTCTATACGTCATGTAAGCTGAAAATATGCAGCTATCACGATTAGAAGAAGGCACTTTGGGCGAACTATTTCTACCAGCTGAACAACGGGGCGGAAAAAAAATGTATATCGCTGTGATGCTACGTAATAACAATAATCACCTGTAATTCTTTTTTTTTAACTCGATGGTCTACAGATATCATGAGCATAAGCCATTCATTACAGAAAAAAATACCTGATCAATAATACTAATTTGTGTTTGCTTGTGGTTTGTTTAAAAATGAATGTGTTACTATAAAAAGAAAATTGTCAAAAGGCTTTTACTTCATGCCCTTTCACCCAAGCCAATCTCTTTTATTTGCTTAAATCTATATCAGATGATGATTTAGAATAAAACAAAGACCAGATGTTTGATATTGGGTTTTATAGTTTCAGTTCAGATTCTGAAAATTACAGATGGTATAATTGTGCTCATTTACTACGTGTATACTTACCAACCGCAAACAATGGCACCATGTAACACCTTCCAGTATGGTGCTTTTGCATTTAACTGAAAACCTATCTACCTATTTATCGATGTACAGATATACAGATAGAGATAGATAGATAGATAGATAGATAGATAGATAGATAGATAGATAGATAGATAGATAGATAGATAGATAGATAGATAGATACATGCATTCATACATACATACATACATACATACATACATACATACATGAAGATTTAGATATACTATAAGAAAGAACCATCGGTTACAGGTTATAGGAGTAACAACTTCTATGCGTTTACATATTATGACGCTTGGTAACAAACCTGGGCTTTAGAGCACTTTTGTTATTCGTAGAGTACAGTACACTGCGCTTTGTATAACGTGTCTGTATAGGTTACAAGACGGGAGCGCGAACGAAGCGACATTTATCAACTAAATGCCTAAATTATGTAGGCATACCCTGGCGAATGATAGAGCAGGGTAATTCTATAATCACGGTTTGATAACTCTCATCTACCCCACGGTTCCCCCACCCCACCCCGTCCTCCTCGAGTAGCCTTGAAATTGGTGGAATACTACATTAACCTTTGCACCGTGACACGCATTTCTCCCGACTCTGGTTGTGAATAGACCCTTGATTCTTTCCTTACTGCCTCTTTCTCAGCGACAGAAATCCGACAAATGACCGTTTAACGACCATCATCTATCTCACCAAACGAGCTCCCCCACATATCCGTCTCCACAGCAGCTGGAAGGGGTGTGCTGAGGAAAGACGCCAAACCCATCCTCCGTATTCTTTTGTTTGTTCCTTGTCTTTTTTTTTCATTTTCTTCCTATTCTTCTCCTTTTCCTCCTCCTCCTACTCCTCCTCCTCCTCCTCATTCTTCTTCTCCTTCTTCTTCTTGATATTTTCTTTTCCCTTCTTCTTCACATTTTGTCATCTTCTACATATTTTTCTTCCCCTCCTTTTAAACTCGTCACATCTTCCTTTGATCACTATCTCGTTTGTGTCTCGAGTCGCATTCCTTTATCTGCCCTTTCTTTGTATTGTCACTCCGCTTGAAGTAACAAATGCAAAACGAAACTCTCCGAATTTGCAGGGATCTGCTTTGAAAAAGGAACATCATAAATAAGGATGCGTTGTACGTTGTAATAATTTCTCTGTCTCGTTCCGTTCTGTCGTAAATTATAACTGTGATAAGTATTTGTAAATAAGTAATTCATAAGTTTGTTCATTTTTTGAGTGGTTCACAACATACAAGCTTGCTTTTTAGTGGACCTCTCAGTTCTTTCTTTTTCCTCAACTGAAGCATAACTTTGTACTTTTTTGCCAGTATGCATTCTTTTGTTTATTTGTATCATTTATCTTTTACAAAGTCGAATGTTTATGTTTATGATGTAATTCCAAATATATTATGCGTTATGTTTTGTTGAAAAAAGAAGAATGAAAAATAAATGAATTGAATTGAATTGAATTGAATAAGAAGACGTTTTCTAATCATGTGTCAAAATTTGATAGTCAAATTCAAAATCCAATAGTTCGTTGCTGTTTTTTGTGTTGTTGGTTTTTTTGGCATAAACGCCCTTGCAAACTTATTGTATCGTATTGTACTTATTGTTCTACTTCTGTATCCTTTATTCACATAATTCCTGAAACAATCCCCCACCCCCCCCCCCAAAAAAAAAGCAATGTAGGCCTATCTCTTTTTTGTTGTTGTCGTCTTTCTTTCGAACTTTCTTTTCTTTCTCTCATTGTTTGTTTGTTGTTTATTCTCTATTTCACATTAAAAATATACAAAACGATATACATAAATCATTCATGAATCTTATGAAATATTACAGGAGAAAGATGGATCGCCCATTACAAATTCATTCCATGGGATCCATTGTATACTTTCTGAACTCTAATATCCATACTCGGGCTCTTATCAGGTATTCAGCGGGAATTCCCTTCACTCACTATTCGCGCTTCGTCTGTAATACCATTCCCATGTGAGGGAGGAATAAAGTCTGTTTGTTGCCTGAACTTGAATCATTTGACAGATATCATAGAACTATGTCGCGGGGAAGAGAGAGAGCGAGAGAAAAAAAAGAGCAAAACTGAGAAATGTTGCACGCGAGCACATCGTCAAGGCGGAAATCGAAACTTCCGGTCCAACTTGCATTAGTCACGGTGACAGAAAGCCACAGAGAGATACAAAAGGAGAGAAAGAGAGAGAGGGGGAGAGAGGGAGGAGGGGGAGAGAGTTAGAGAACCAAAGGGGGGAAAAGAATGGGAAGGGTGCCCAGACATTGAACAATATGCGACAGCAGTCATGTATACCAAGTGGTAATCATAACGAACTTGAGATTTCATTTTCATTTCATTTTATTTCTTTAGATTAATTGATTAATTAATTCATTCATTCATTCATTCATTCATTCATTCATTCATTCATTCATTCATTCATTCATTCATTCATTCATGCATGCATGCATTCATTCATTCATTCATTCAAGTCTTATTAAGGGGTTATAAGTATTTAATCCTTCTTTGAACAACATTTCTGTCTGTTTATCTATCTGTCAATCCTTATTAGTCTTTCTCTAATTCCTACCTTCTTCTTTTTTGTTCGTCTTCTCTATTCATAGAATACACCGACTTCTATTTCCACGTATGGTTCAGCTGTTTGACACAACGTGCGGGCCTCAATATGGCACTTAATGGATAGTCTCGGGCAATCACATTTTATACTCGGGCAAGTAAAATGCTGTAAAGCAGACACGGAAAACTGCCGCAGAAGTAGGGACTACTGCCATCAAATTGATTCTACAAAATGATTGGTTCTAGTTGTTATTTTCGTTGCAAATTTGAAAAAAAAATATAATGATTATGTTAGTTATGTACAGTACTTAATATGATTAAATTTTACTAAATATTCATTTTATGGCATAGCATGATAGCATTCACATAATGATATTTTTTATCATGAAAGACGCCTAGAGATCAAAGTATGATACACGTACTACCCATATGCATATGAAATATTTGCATATAAAACATATGCTTATGAAACATATGCATATAAAACATATACATATGAAACATATATGCATATGAAACATATACGCATATGAAACATACACGCATATGAGACATATACATAATTATGCCCCCGCCCATAGACATGGATTTCCTTCCTCTAACGCTTTACATACAGAGTAATACCTCGTGACGTTCCGGTCTGTACATTCCAAGGAATGCGCGATTCATTGAATCATAAGAGATAGAACTTTCAGTAAAGTTGGGTTTAATCATACGCTGAAATACACGAAAAGTCAAGTTAGCGCAGAATATCATAGTAGTTATAAAAACGGTGTTATAAATCACACACACACACACACACACATGAGGGTTAAACAAAGAAACAGATAGGACTAGGAGGTGGTCCTACGCACATTTCATAGAAGTTCAAATGCCACTGACGGAGAAATCGTTGAAATTGGGAGGTAGAGTGTTTATATATAACAATAGCATTGGCCTTTATATTGACATCATTCAAGCAAACATCAGACGAGGGGTGATTTTTTGTCCCATTCCACCACTCCCCAGGATATTTCCTCCCCATCCCGATCCTCCTTCAGCCCCAGTCAGAGCCAATTTCATGGGAGGAGAGTTCAGCGATTGACCATTAAGGTGTGTCGTTCGTCAAACGGCCCCGCCCAGCGGGTGGTGTCTGTCCGAAAGTCTCGGAGGGGTACGGGAGTGGTATCTGGGTCGCCTCTCAGACAAAGGTACTGTTTGTTTTCACCTGTTTCCATGACTTTCTAAAAAGTGTTGCACTTTTGAAAGCTCTACTTTATTGCAGGCAAGTTGACCGTGTCTACTGATTGCAAAGATACACCTGGAGTTTGAGAGAAAATGAGAGGCAAACCTAGCTGCCACGGGGCTTACAGAGTCGCAGGAGCTGGACGTAAGACTGAAATATTATCATCTATCTTCGAACCTTTTTGTTTCTTTGTTTGTTTGTTTATTTGTTCATTTGTTTGTTTGTTTGTTTGTTTGTTTGTTTGTTTGTTTACTTTTAGGTTCAACTGTGCAGATATCATTTCACGTAACCAAGTTGCGTTCTCTTGTCAGATACGAAACTACAAGATCTGCAGAACTTCCATCATAATTATAGATCGTTGTAATTTTGTTGGTTGGTTTGTTTAAATCTGGTCATTCTCGATAATTTGTATGGCAAATTTATGATGAATGTATTCCTAAGAAATCCATGAAAGTAATTTTTGCATCAACATGGTATGTCTCGTGACTGGATGGATGCTGTGGTATGTCAGTGCCTTGGAGTCTGTTTTCTCAATGGCTCATGGAAGGTTGACTAATAACATGTGAAGCAGTGTGATCCCGCGGGCGAATCGTGAAAATTACTACTGGCAGGTTTGCGACCTGAAGCATTTATCATACGTGATCAGACGTTCCAGATCTATTAATATTGCTCCCAAATCTATTTCAATTCCGTCTCATCCCCTGGCTCAGGAAAAGGGGGCTGCACCTGTAACCCCGTGTGATAGGCGGGGATGAAAGCAAACGAAAGCCAGGAGGAAGCTACTAGTTAATTTCATTAAATTAAAAGAGATTTTGGCGGGAGACGGTAGCGCGATGGAGAGGATCTGGCGATGGCTGGATGGTGTTGAAAAAGTGTCCTTTTCATTTCCAGTATCAGTGGAAGAAGTCTGGTAAACTTTGATACAGCGAGAGAAATTAGCCATAAGACATGAAATAAGGGATGGAAACGTCACACACACACACAAACACACACACACACACACACACACACACACACACACACACACACACACACACACACACATTCACACACAAAAACAAGACAAGTTTCATGTCGACTGACAAGACAAATGTTACTAACTGTATAACAAACATTGATTCTGTTTAAGATACCACTAAACGCACGAGCTGTGTATTTCAGCATGTCCTTGGGCCCGTGGTCACTTTCCCACAAGCACGCACTGCTTCATTACCGGCAACGAGAAATAAATCTTAATAAAGTGTTCAAAAAAATAATAATAATGAAATATATATATATATATATACAGTATATGTAAATCAAATATGAACATTGGGGAATCTCGATGCACCGAATATTCTCAATCATTCGTGATTTCATATTTTCCTTTTTTTTTTGTCATTTATATTCATCTTATTCTCAAACGGCACATTAAACTGATCATTTATAACTCTTTCATTTCAAAGTGGAACCAAACACAAAAGCTTTGAAAATTATGAAATCTGAATATTACGTCATTTGAAATCGAAGGCCATGGTATTCGTCAGGCTATTTGGACGTAAAAACATTTTAGACCTTGTAATTATGAAATTACGCAATGGATATCAGATAAAGCGGCTATGTGTGACCGCTGTATGACCTTTTCTTTACGAGTAACATTCTCCAGGATGCGTATAGAGAAAGCTTGCGAGCATACGGGGACATCTCTCCATTTGGCTGTGAAGATAGCGGCTAAGTGAATCTTTCATTGCAAGCAGGTTTGGCAAGGGACTTCCCAACAATTCTGTCATAATGGTTGAGGGGGGGGGGGGGAGCCCCTCAGTGAAACAGATGACATAGTTTACCCGACTGATATCGAGGGTTGCATCCTCTCAGCTCTACCCGGAAAAAGAGGATTTTACAATAAATGACAGTGCAGTATAAATAGATTTAACTCTATTGTGTCTGGGTTTTGTCATAAACTACGATATATATTTTTTCTTTTGTCGGGGGGGGGGGGGAGGTCGGGGGAGGGGGGAGGGGGAGAGGGCTCAAGGAAAACATAACTGTCACTTTGTCATCTAAACTCTAAGCCGCACGACCGATATAACAATGTACTTTGAATGAGTGTATGTTAGCTCAGGTTAATGCTACAAAGTAATTTGTAATGTAGGTTTTAAATAGCCCACTGTTGGTGACTACATAATATCCTGTTTAAGGCGCCAAAACACATGCGCACCGCTACTCTACAGCATCAAGTATCGCGTTAGACTATCTTATATACCGTGCGAATGTGTGCCAAACGCTTGTTTTGAATTCTGATATGTTTCTCTTTGTGTCCACACTAAACTTCAATGACAAATGACCAGAAGACAATTCATACGTGCTTGAAAAGGGAAAATCAATACGGAAAGTCAAGAAATCTCTTTAATACCATGCTGACAACAATGAGGTCCTATAAACTAATCTTTTTGGACATCACTATAGTAACCAAAAAAAAGAGTAAAATATATTGCCTTTTTCTGAAGACTACAAGGGCCTAAAGACCATGGACTTACTCAGTTTGACATTGCTTCACATACTTAGTTTGTGTCTAATAGACATACGCTTAAACCCTTTCCAAAATGAGAATTCAAGGGAAAGGTTATAAGCCAGATCAGCCTGTCTAACGCTCTAATTGCCCATTAGTGCTACCGAGTAGATTTTTGGTTATGGAGCATTTGATCTAGTTCAAAAGCGGGGCAGAAGGCGACCTTTACGAAGTAACACGATTCACTCGTTCAACAGGTGTTGACGATGGTGGTTGGAGATGTTCAACAACTGTCTCATCTTCGCCGCATCAGCGAGTATGGGTATTACGTGTAGATCAGTGGTGGCGCTTTTCACAGGTGACCGGATTTTGCAATCAACCCTAGCTTAACATGCAAGCCTGTCTCGTTTCAAATGCATGTATGTTGCCAAGCATGAGCCGTGTCGCGAAAACAGCGAGCGGAGAACATGTTTTGCTTCTGAGGTGAAATCAGGAGAGACAGATTGCACGTGAGGGCTTGACTTTGCCGCCGAGGATGTTCGTGTTAACCAATAATACCATTCCTCCTGCGAATGTTTCCCCAAGTGGAGATATCGAGACAAAACATGTGCTTTTCATTTGCACCAACCTAGGTATTAACAGCTCACCGCCACCATTTTCCGCTCTTTTGCCTTCCATCGATTTCAGACAGAAGTTTGAAAAAGAAATCATACAATCAGAAGTATTTGGATGATGCATACCGGTAGCACGTCATTTGCATGGTTACACAGTTTTTTCTAAAATGTTTACATCAAATGGCTCCACGCATTTGTTGCCGTCAAAGAAAATAATCTCTTCACGAAATGAAGTTAGCTGAATATCTTCATATTTTTACAGATGCATATAAGACATAGGCCTACAGAGAAGATATTCATACATAAAGCAAAAAACATGTAACAATCACAAACATGAAAGGCGTGGATATATGCGACACAAATGTGTAGCAAAACATTATTCATTTGTACAGGTTGTCGATGAAGTGTATATGAGTGACAAATAGACAAGTTCCTCCAAAGTGTGGACACGTTAAAGCGTTCTTCTGTACCGTTCAATTTCTCGTGTTATAGGAACCCTGGTTCGATGAAACGATAAGTGGACCAACCCAGGGTAGAAAACAAAATTAGGGACAAGTGAAATCGAGTTTACATGGAGGAATGTGGTGAGGATTGCTGCTTGTGCAGACAGTTTCCATCAAAGTGCCATCGTCACCCCCGCTGACATCTTAAATTCAATATGGCGACCAATTTTGGCTGGCAGGGGCAGGAAGATCCATTTTGGAGCGGGAAGATGACGGGAGATCGCCCTACGACAGACAGGAGCTATCACCCTCAAGGCTTCCGTCTTTTTACTCTGCTTCCTCTACCACTTTTCTACAAATTCAACTAAAAACATGGATTACAGTTGTGAAGCGCCTGCGTCAAAGACTACAAAATGTATTCTATACTTCATTTACTTGATTGAACAAAGGCAAATTTCTCATAATCCAAATGTGCTCTAACTTGCTCTTTTTCCTGAATGTTTCAATGACAGCATTAAGTGAATGATAATAATCTCAGTCCATACTGTCGCATATTTCCTGTTGTGTTCTGACAGAGATTAGAAGTAGAGCCTGGGTAGAGTCGACGGGGTATCCGTTAAAGCAGCGTGGCATACCCGAGCTTTAAGTCAAGCTATGACATCTTATCATCGCGTAATTCACATGGAAGTTTTCTCTCATTACTCATAATGGTCAATGAACCCTATCAATCATTCAGATCTCTCACGTTAGTTGACCAAGCAAATAGGAGCAGTGTGCAGATGACACAGCTGTATCAGATCGTCGCCATTTTGACGCTAAACAAAAAGACCAACTCCCTTAACCCCAACACTCCAGCACTGAGTGCAAAGTTGAACGACCATACCAAGGTTGTGATATTTCGTCAAAGCGGGATTCTCCATACAGGAAACTGTGTCTGGGTGAGGTTGTAAGATGTGGTCTTTTCAAAGCCGAAATAGCCCGGATATCTCTGTCTAAAGGTTCTCTGATCTTTTATTTCAAAGTCCTGACGGTCGAGACTTGGAACCCCCTCCCACAACGAGTCACACTTGATTTGTTCTGTTATCTTTTGGTTTATTGTTTGTGCCTAACATTCAATGAAAGCATATCGTAATGTTAATTTCCTGCTTAGAAGGTTGGTTTCAACTCTTGAATATGAGGATATAATTTACTTCAGGAGAGAACAGTGCACCGAGATCACATTCGTTAATGACATAAACAAAGTACGCCTACAGAGAAAACACTCAGGTAATCGTTTTTTCCATCATCCTAGCCACACAATGACGAATAAAGAAACAAATTAAAGCTAAACTGGCTATGAAAATAACTTTGTTTTTGCTATCCAGCCCTTTAGTCATGACGTCACAATACCGCGGTCAATGTTCGGGCGGAATTAAAATCAAAAGGGTTCTTGGATCATTAGAAAATGCTTCTTACCCATGCCGTCCCAGTCGACTTCGTTCGTGTAAAGAGCTCATTTATCATAAATGTTGCAGTGACTTGCATGGTACCGTTTTTTAATTCCCTAGTGCATGGAGAATATTACATTTTTGTGACTTTTACAGGGTCTGAAGTTTGAGCTGTCACTCAAACTTCTATGAGGTGTTGACTGTATTGTCTCGATAAGAGATTGTCGTGCTTGAGAGCCTGTTGGTAATCACGCCTTGCACGCGCGCTTTTGATACTGCCTCGTACACACCTGACGTGCTGACTGTAAATCTACATCCCTGCAAACCCTGTTTACTCACGTTCTGTTTGTTTCCAGCATTTCTTTCCTTCCTCTTTTTTTTTCTATCGCTGATCCTCTCGTTCCTTTCCAGTCTATTTTCTTCTTTGCTGGCTAATTAGACATCTCCTGCAGTCCTTCCTGTTTTGGCCCAGCTCACAAGTCTTACTAACTATATGAGCCATGTGCTCACCATACTTCAAATCGTAGGCTTAAAGGAGACACTGGGATGATTTTGCATGGATGACGGAAACTACAAATTTTAATTATTCGAATGCCCATCTGTTTCCTGCGTTTTGTCTCACGGCAGACCTAGTTACTAGTATGTAACAAACATTGTTCAATGTTTTGTAGACATTTCGGAGGTTTGCTGTCACTCAGCAATGCTCAGTGCTGTAGGAAGTCTAAAGGCGAGTGAACTGGTGACAGTTCTTTATTGTATAAATTCTTGCCCGGAATGAGGGAGGGTTGTGTTTAGGAATGCCGAATCCGTCCTCCCTTCCGCCTCCGCCTTTTCTCTAACTTTTGATCAGTTGGAGGAGAGTGAGGGCAGCAGACATTTTTATTGAGATATACCACGTGACCATAAACCGATGACCTCTTTATCACATCTCAAGACGGGACAAGAAATCAATTTACCGATCTTTCTCAAACAAGCCACGACAAAAAGAGACCTAACAATGCAACACTTGATTGTTTTTATTTCTTTCAATCTATCCATATCAGCAAAAGGAAGGGGCAAAATACGTTCTTACGGCATTTTAAGTAGCTTCGAGCACTAGTTGCTCAATCGTTTGGACAAGTTATGAACTACGCTCAATAATTCACTTTAGGCATCTTTAAAATCCATATGACACGCATTGCCGCTTTAACCGTTATATAAGTAGATTACTAAACGGCCTTCATTCACTTATTCCCCTTTCGTTTGTACCTCATACGTCTGTCTCACCCTCTCCTGGATGTGGCGTCATTCCAAGCACAAACGCGTTTCAGTCCTTTCAATGAGGTATTATAGCCAGAACTCTATCACACCACGTACAGGGGAGCGAGCAAAGCCAGCTACGCAGTCACCAATATGGAGCACTATTTTAAGGGGAGCGAGGGATGAGCAGACATGCTTCTGAGGTTATCACAATTTAGCGGCAAAGCGCGAATCACCAGAAGGAGTCCTAAATTGCCGTGCGGAGAAAAAAAGGGTCAGACGTGGTAGGAAGAATAGGTTGCATATATGGCCAATTTCGAAGAGTTGCTCACAATTATTGACCGGTTTGACCTCCAGATCGAAGAAACTCAGGACTGAAATCTAGGAAAATCGCGGGTAATTTTTGATGTCTATGGAAATAATACATTTAAGCAAAAGTAATAATTCTTTCTAGGAAAAATAAATTGAGATGGTGCAGTTTACGCATGAGAATCATCACTGCCTTTTGTATATCCAGATAATGATCCGGTCTGCAAAAATATCCGTGTTACACAATGAATCTCAATGAACTTTGGAAAAAATTCTTTATGACTTTTGATTCATCGGAAAGGAGCTAGCAATCAAGCTTGTAATGGTAGAAGTAAAAATATCTAGTAATGATAATTGTACAAAGAGAAGTATGATGGGACCTAAATGAAAGCAAGCTTGTTTGGCTGTAAGCCCCAGATAATCAGTGTTTGTGAAAGAGAAACGGAGAACGAATAGAAGTTCAGACCAGCTGATTTAATGGTACTAAATAAGGGAAGCGGGGTATGCCTATATGATTAAGAAATAAAAGAAAAAATTAAACTATACTAAAATGCAAACCATAATTGTGACTAAGCTATCATTTGTTACCGAAAGAGGACATGATTTACATACAGAACCTACTTAAATATACACTTAATATTGCATTAAAACTATCACAAGGTTGTGTTCAGCAGAACACAAAAAGTGACATATACAGCTATCTAAGTTGTTGGTTGGTCAAAAAGTTAGCCAGGCTGCATAAGGGGGAGTAGGACCATTGCCATGGTCTTGACATGACCTTGCCGTACAGAGATGGACGTAAGACTAAATACGGTGGCCGCCTCTTGGAGTACCTATATCATGCACAGCTTTTGTACACCCTTAAAAGGTTTCATGTGACTTAAGGTGAGGGGTGTCAGGAAAACACAGCAGTGACCAAAAGGGTTACAGCCAAACAGTCAAAGTATTCGAAAGTCTGCTTGACAACAAGCATCATGTTGCAGACAGACTGGTGCATGGATGCAGTCTTTGTATACGTTTGGCGCCATTCATCTGGTTTCTATGTGAATTGTAACAAAGCAAGTATGAAGAGAAACTCTCTGTCCTCGAAGAAACTGAAGTGTGTCAAATGCATGTTCATCATAACTTTGCTTAAGATGTAAGTAACTATGCATAAGCATCATCCAAAACAGATGAATACAAATGAAAGACTGATTATATATCGGACAATTTTTTTGCACGGTTTAGATAAGGTAAAAAGCACTCGCGTGACTAATTTCAGAAGAGTCTATGGTACATCAGTGGTGTAAAGATTGTAGGATGACCCACTGGATAAAATGATTATGAATGCATGGGAAGGATCTAAACTCTGCTTTACTCCTTATTTAAAAGCAACTGTCATCGTCGGATTAGTTCCTAAGATCAATGGTCACCATAATGACATAAAAGCATTGAAAGCAGGAGCTCCCCAGGCCTCCGGGTGTGAGGAAATCTTGAATTAGCACATCGTCTGATCCTGTGCCACGGGTGACCATTCTAGTCTTGACCAACGATAATCAACTCTACTCGTCGGACTGGTGAACATTTTATGAGAGCAATTGTGATAGAGAGAGAAGGGGGAGGGGGAAGGGAGAGCGAGTGAGCAATGTTTTGACCCGACAATTATCTGCAAAACAAAATAAATTGAAAATGAAATTAATCTATCGTTCTCGAGGACGATGCGTAAACTATACATAACATTGTTGCAATTGCAACCGTATACCCAAACGTCGTGCTATAATCGATTGGTTTTCTCCCTTTTTCAAGAGGATCAAACCAGGGAAGTGAAAGGGGTATTCCATGCACCGCCCTGGTCAAACAAATGACAAAAACGATTTCCAGATAATTTCCATCAATTTAACTGCGAGAAAGGAAGACAGTCCACTAGAGAAAATGGAAATATAAGTCAGTGGCAATGCCACAACAGTAGAAAGAGGTGCGAAAAGGATATCAACTCTGCATTTCACCTGCACATATTTTCAGCGAGATATGGCTCGGTAATCTAATTTATGCCACTTCATAAACAAACCATGGATTAGTATAGCACAGTTCCCCAAATCTAAAATAACAATTTCCAATTGACAATGGAACAAAAAATCTCAAGGAAATCTATACGGTTGTCTGGTTCCGGTCTGGGTTTGTTCAGACATTCTGCCTCCACTCAAATCTAAAACACATAAATTATAATTACTTCATAATGTGAAAATCCCAGTAGTTAAAAAAAAACACCTTTAAAAGGCATTGATTTGAACTTCTAACCTTCTAACATAAATCCCGAAAATGATTGAAAACAATTCGAGCTCGAGCTTGACGGGCCCGAACGGCGAGAGACAAAGGTCGAGCCAAAGGACCGAGCTGTAATATGTTAGTCCGCTCTCAGTGGTTGTAGACAAGTCTCTGGGGTCACCGATCCGGGTATCGATCCCATTTTCGAGGAGGCTAATCCGGAAAGGCATACATGGGATTAGAGACAGGTCAGACGCCAAATGTGGTTTCTGGGGTTCCGGAAGAACCCGTGCAGCGAGCTCAAGTTCAGTAGCAGGCATCCTTATCCTCGAAGCGCCGGCGACCGGGAATTCCTTCTTCCTTCGACACGACGGCGATTACTGCATGCCAGACACAAAGTTTTCATGGTTTGATATGGCACTTCCTGGAGCTCCTGTATACACATAATAATGGATCAAACAAATCTACTGCTTCTGTGTGCCCTGCCTCTGTAGGGCATGTTTGCACTTTCTCAACGCGAAACGCTGTAGGCCCACTTTCTACAACTCTGTAATAGATATGTAACAAAATGTGAATCGAAGTTCCAGTGAAGCTTCAGATCGGAAAGAACTTGATCGTAAATATCATGTGGAGAAGGAAGGAACCCCTTTTCGCACAAAACATTTATAATGAAAATCTCTCTAGTTGAAATAAAATCCCTGCGATCTAACTCGAAAAGGAAAGCTGTGTCGAACATAAGATATTTATTACCTGGTTTACTTTTAAGATGATATGTAAAAGATTCTTGGATTGGAGCTAAAGAAATATTTTGAACAGCGCTCTCAATATATTCATTTGACAAGGTCAGATTGGCGACTTCAAAAGTCAAATTTCACGTTTCAAAGTCGAGTGAAGACTCCGTGGTACACGTTACGTTTCTACAAGTTGACAAAGGGCGTTTTACTAATATAAAGTTCATCTTGCCAGCAGGAACGTTGTTTGGGAGCCTTGAACTATACTGTTGGTTGTTGTACAGACGCGTCTGCTAAAATTTGCCATACGGAAACAACAGATAAAGGGTGTCGTGGGCAGAGGTTTATGCCGACATTTTGCTCCACTGTTTTGTTGGCAAAGTGGCGAAGGAAACACAAAATTATTCCAGGTGCTCTCCATATGTCCCTTGATTATTTCTGGACTTCTGCTTTGCAGACGAAGTGGGTTACAGGTTGCCACCCATTATGGCGTGCACAGATAAGAGTGGGGGATGAACATACTTTTATGACTTAATAGACTCCTTCGACTGGCGATGTCACATGAAGCGTTTTTCACTTCTGGTGGAGATTTTAGCTGCTTCATACTCAATTTATAATAACGATAAATAAGAGCCTATAGCAAGGAGGAGAACCCTTCAGCCTTTTAGCTCATTATTGCCTTTCTCCCTGACACTCCATCCAACACTTTGCCTTTCGTGAGTATTCGAGAGCGAGTGCCTTTCACCTGATTCTTACTATTAATTTTGAGCTGCGAAAAGACGATTTCTTTGAGAATTAATTTGTGTCCTCCGCAACTCTATACAGAGCTTTTTTCTTCGTATTCAGCCATCATCAATAAAGATTGCGTGGCTGGTTGCGTGATCTGAAAGCGTGCTCTTCTGTTGCATTCACCTTGCTTACAACTTCCATCACTATTCACGCATATAGAACAATTGCCTGCATTTGTCCTGCCTAGAAATGTATCTACTTGTTCACGTTTTTGATGCATTCTTCGCAAGACATGAATTAATCGAGGAAGATTGCACATTGCAATATATCCTGAAGGTGGAGACTTTTTCGATCTTGTTGCGACATGAACGTATTTTGGATGTGAACTTGAGCTCGGAGTAATGGCTTGAGGTTGGAATTCAAGACATAGGTGCATCAGACGTTTTATCCACCAAGAATCTAGTCTGACGTGTCAAGAATCATCTACAAGGTATTGATTTTACCACCTGAAGACAGAACGAATCTCCCAGGTGGACCAGTGTAGTATTGCTTCCAGACGTCTGTATACCCTTGAGAACAGGACTAATCCGTATGAGCAGAAAACATCCGGTCCAAGACGAAATGGCGTTCTAACCTCTTATTCACGAACTGGTGGCTGCATCCGTTAGTAAACTAACTAGGTGCATCTCCCGGGTGCATCTTTAAGAGTGAGGTTTCATTTCTGCATTATAATGTGGATTATTTGGGAAATGAATGTCTGTATGTCAGACCAGAACGGCTAAGATGTTGATCTCTAGATGACATGAGTCACGGATTAGCGATGGGGGAGACACCTTGCTAAGATCGTCGAGTGAACCTCGCCTGACTCTGAGCAAACACAGCAAGATTGCGGTCTAGGACGAGCATGTAGCAGGTACCTTCAACAACCCCGAGAGACTCAAGTGTTACCATACTTGGCGGAGGTTATAAGTTATTATCCTTCATTGATCCACACAAACATAAGATTAAATGGCGTGGGACTACGTCGATTCAGAGGAAATGAAATTGTAAATTTGTTCGGCAAAATCGTATTTGCTCTGTCCTACTTGAAGCTGGTAGAAAACTATTACTAGTAACTTATCCCCACCACTTTTCTATTCATGAAGTCAACGACGAAAAGGAACTTCACAACACTTCGAGAAAACTTTTCCCAAACTACTAGTGGTTGAAAACATTGGCTAATTCATTGAATAGTGCGCAACAGGCTTCAGAATGGCATCCTTTTTATCGATCCGGAATGTATCTCTGATAGCAATTGTGGCCAAACAATCACTAACTTCTTATCAGCATAAAAATCTAGAGTAGATCGGTGTCATTGGTGACTTCAATTTCAATACCGGATGATCGCAATATTTTTGTGCTATGTGTGCAATGAGCTAGTTTTGTCCATTATCATATCGTAACAACAGTCATAAAGATGACATTTAACATACATGACGTCATTTAACAATGGCATAGGATAAACAATATATTTGATGATGGGAAATAGAAGGAGTGGAATTGGACTTTATAGAGTAGATTCAGACAGATATGTGGTTGTTTATACGTCAAGTACGAACCCATCATCTTCTCTAGCATTCGCTGTCACCGATTCATCTCGTGGAGAGAGAGAGAAGTTATTACAGTAATGCAGTAATCATTACATCTTATCGAGAAGATGGTTATGATAGCCTTGGTTTCACAGTGCTTGAGTTATCTGACACTATCATTCGTGGATAGATAAAAATGAAAGTAATATTATATGTCTAAGCAAAGAATCACAGCAGCAAACAAAGTTATTTCTTAGAAGTAGAAGAATCACGAGCTTGGATGAAGTCTTTAAAATGGAAGGAGAAATTACGCACTCGAAAGAAGTTATGCCTGCAGAGATATTGAAATATTATAATAAATTATTTCATACTCTCAGCCTCAAAGTAAGATGAGTTGACGATAACAGTGAGTAAACCAGAGGTCATCGCACGGTTCTTGTGGGGTCCGCTGCAAGGTTGAGAAATAGAGATTGATAAATTGGATCGTGGTAACGCCTTTGTGGTTCAACCTCAGTTGACGCATATCATATGTTTTACCTTTTATGACTCTCATGCCTGTTGCTCTATTCTTGCCCCGCCATAGGGTGAGTTTTAAGTTTGGAGAAGTTTCATTTACATCGACCTCCAAGCTTTCCCTTCAACACTGCATGCTCAAAAATAAATTAGATTTAAAGACAAATATGCACACAATTATACCCTCGCATCATGCAGACCTTGAGACTATGTGATATGGCTTATTGAAGTTCCAGGAAAAAACAATTTGATCACAATAGACATGATTGAGTCGTATGGTCCAAGACTTTGTTGATATCTCACTGCTCAACAGTAATAATGTGGGGACTTTAATATTGTTGAGGCCCAGATTGAAAATGATGATAACATATATGGCTATGATGTATTATAACAAGGGACTTTATTGATGTCCAGATTGAAAATAATGACGATGATGATGATGATATCGTGTACGGCTATGATATAGTATAACCAAGGACGTTATTATGAGTAAACACGATCATTGATGTCATATCGTGAAATTGACTTTTGATGCGTATCCTAGGCAACGGAGGAGAGTGAGTGGTGTACGGATTGAAGTAAGTTTGACGGCCTGGGATAGGATGATGATGTTCATTAGAAATATGACGTATAACAGCTATGGTGATGATTTATTAAGGGTGATACAGTGGCTGACGAGTTAAAGTGCAGCCGATAGCAACATACTGTAAAACTATCAATTTTTTGATCTTCTACGCCCACGTCATACACTATACCACTCGTGGCTATATACGCATTGATGAAAAACAGTGCCCCTCACCCATCTGCTTACTTTCATCTTAAAACCCAACAAAGCATCAAATTCAATAGACTCTTTAGTTAGGAGCTTCTTATTTACGAAGTTAAAATGAATGTCCTCGCAAATATAAAGGAAACAATAACATCGCGCCTGTAAACAACAACAACAAAGTATGCCTACCTAAAATCATACTCCAGACTCCAGCATCATACATCACCTTGGAAAATGGATGTATAGTAAAACCGTAAATAGACAAAAGATTCCCACATCTCTTTTAAAGTCGGCACTGAGAGTCGGACCTGGTCATTATTTTGACAGTGGTACTGAGCTTGATTGACAAGGTCATCATAGCTACTTATGAGGGATTTCAATGTTTATAATGAAGTCTACGTGACAGAAATATGCCCCGAGTGCTTACAAGACTTCACTTGCCCATTTTCATTTCAATCGCCTACCATGCGATGGGTACAAAAAGTGTGTTTATATACCGTCCCCTATTGGCTGGGTCATCTCGCTTTCGAGCTTCTATCTTGCCGCCCGGTGAGAGAATGTCAAGAACGTTTTGTAGGACGCGTTGACTTCCTGCTCTACTCGCTAAGTGATGGACGGAGGCTGGGGCTAAATGCTCGGGGTGGAGTACCCAAAGCTTTGCACTTTCATTAAGTTGTCCCGAGGTCCTTTTTAGCGTAATACACATACACTTACACATATTTAACAGCTATAAGCACACAGGGAAAGTCAGTGAAGAAAGGCTTTTAAAAGGAAAAAATTGACTGGAAGTTTTTTTTTTAAGCTATACTGGTCCCTAATGATCTATCTTTGCTGTCCTTGCTTGTGTTATCACACGCTCATCTCTCAAACATATCTTTTATCTTCCTACAAATTCAAATCTTTTGACCTATCTATATTTTGTTCTCCGACGTCAGTGTGATGACTTCCACCCCCTCATCTTCATGGTAACCTTGGTAACCGCTTCAGGTTTGTCTAATCGCTATAGACTCCAACAAGCCACAGTGTAAAACATGCGTGTCAAAGCAGAGCCTCCTTGCCTTTCCGGTTTCTACATTCGATGTATAATAATGTAAACATGAGCTTTCTGACATGACATGTCATTTCCCCTTGTCATTATTCTTATGCCTTTTATCCGGATGTCATATTATATTTCTGTCTAGTCTTGGATACAAGTGGCATGATTTCATTGACATGTTTCCTTGTACATTGTCTTCTGTTGGTATTAGTTTTGTCTCTCGCTACCTTCATATCGATAACACATTTTGCACATATCCCAAGTAGATTTTTTTTTTAATTATCTTACCATTGCTTTCATACATAATTTAGTCAGTCCTTTCGATGCAACGTCAAAAACATTCCTTTAGGATTCCCGCTCAGACGAAGATCGAGGGTGTCAGTTTGGTACTACTTAATGTAAGATCTACTGGTGTATCAAGTTGGTTCGATCTGTTGTATGCATTTAAAACAAAACGAAAAGACGCCCATCTACTTTCCTCTCACCCTGCCGGTTATGCTCAAGAATTCATCAAACCAAAGACCTTTTTAGAAGTGTTTTCTTTTCCTCCACGGCACGATAGATATGTTTTTGTCACATCGGAATCGGTATCTTCGTCTGATATGTCAAGGTAGGGACCGGTTTGCCCGCGTTAATTCGCTGCATCGAGTCACATCCTTCATGAGTGAAATGCCCGTGGCTGACACTCAAATTAGTCTACCGTCATCAGTCACTTACAAAGCTCTTTCCTCTGTTCATTTCTCACGGTGAATCTCAAATCCATGGTGACATGAACGGACGGTGGAGCAAGCTTCTGTGGTGGGAAATGTTTCAAGACGGGACCTTTCTTAGCACTCAACATTGGAAACAAGAGCGGAAAGATGGCCGATGCCTGATACGACAAGCCTTTAAGAACGTGATCCGTTTCCAAGCTTCTCCTCTCCTACATCATACGACATTTACCTCGATCGCAGATATGGTGCGAAAGAAAGACTCGTTTGTCACAGTGATCGTATTTTCACCATGAAGATCGATTACTCGTAAACCATGTCGCTATTTTATTTAAGCGATTTACGTCTTCTTACCACTTTTACTGTGAAGTTCAAGCCGATAACCTTACAAATTTAAGTATTGTATAGTATAATTTTTGATTGTGCTATCAAACTTCTATCAAACTGGCGCTATGGGTCAGGTGCGGGTTTTGAAAAGTAAGGTCCAATATCGGCAAAAGAGTTCTTTTTTTTATCCTTCTTTTTTATTTTAAGTGGAACAAAATCTCTATACAGGAAATCATGTTCCAATACGTCCCTTGCTGATAATCATGTAATTGTCTTGCTGTATAGCAATTTTTCATGTCCCCCCCCCCAAAAAAAAAAAAAAAAAATAAAAATGCTTGCTCCATTTTCCATATACGTATTACAGACAACTCAGCCAGCTACACAGAAAACAAGAACCACATCTCATACCAGTATTTTCCTTGTAGCGTTTTATTCCTGCACCACTGTGTGTGCATAATTATATCTAACACCCGCAATTTATGTAACGTAGTGCTTTTCTATACCGTTTCACTTTATTCACTTTAATTTGACAACTGTTTTGTTGAACGACTCTGCGAAAAAAGACAAACTGTTACCTTTCAATCATATTCGTGTGTCAGATTACTCGCTTCAATTGTACAATCATTGCTTTCATGACTTTGATCATGGAGCTACAACTGGCTCTATGCTTTGTTCTTGGTAATAGATTCGCACAGCAATGACGGCATATCGCAAACACATTCCCGCAGTATGCCACAGAGATATAATGTCTGATTCATTGGATTTGCTTCGTTTCCCTATTAATCATTGGGACTGAAATGGGGTTGGGTATCCAGACGTTAATAATGGAATATTGACAGTTTGTCATTTCGCTGCTCTCGTCTATCAAATGAACCAAGTTTTTTTCCCCTGGTTGTGGGTAACTGTGGAGCAACTGGCTGCTTCCCTGGAAGTGGGCTAATTTTCGCTTTGACTCATAAAGCGAGGGAAACAGGTTCATTACAAACACCCATTGTTTGAGCGCTCTGCCTGAGTAGCAGATGCGATGCAAGCTCTTGTGGTAATAATGAAGGTATATCCAGCTTCCGTGAATTACCTACATTGGGTGCCAACTGCGTTGAAAACTCAAGGGACATGAGCACTAGAGCATTTGTTTCTGCATCAGATAATTGTACAGATTTTGTCAGAGTTCAGTCACATGAAAGTATCGAAAATATTTCAAAGAAACACATTCCATCCAATTTATCGTTTTAAAGATCAATCCTCCGTGAACAGTGAAGTGCATAATACCATTATAACTTAAATATTCACTAGGGAAAATATCCGTGTCTCTTTGTAAAGCTAATCGTGAATAATGAACTCCATTAAATAATCATCCATAAAGCACACTGGTAATTGTGGTTTTGGCGAGCTTGAGTTTATTAGCAATACAACAAACAGTTAACATTAAATCAACGTACTTAATCATGTCCCTATATAGTTATATTGATCAGAGGAGGAAGTTTGCATTTCTCGCGGATCAAATCGGATGCAGTTCGAGTCGAAATTCGACAGTGGTGATTTTATTTTGTTTTCTTTTTTACCGCATGTGACAGGTGAGGTGCTTTAAATGCTGAGAAAAGATGTATCTTTTTTAACCCTATCAGTACTATGATGTCAAAATTTTGTTGGTTTTGCGCACGCACAAGAGTTCGAGTTAATTTGTCGCTTTTTAGGATCTACATGCAAAGTTTCTGCCGTACTTAGCGTCTTTGCACTCATGCAAACAAGACGCTGACTATATACGGTCATCAGTCTTGGAATTATCTAACACGATACAAGAAAGTGCCATTGACTTTTGAAGGTATACCAGCCTAATATTTGTGACAGAGTTAAGCTAACTCGCCCCTTTAAGGCCCGAGTGGGGGAACGACTGATGAGGCATGCTGAGCGGGAACCTGACGTTGACCCGAGCGGACAGGGCGCGGCTTCTCGCATGGAAATCTGGGGCTTTGAGAGATGACAAGAAATCCACCCCCACCATCCCAGTCGGAGAGAAACAGACAGACAAATATGACTGTGGAAATATTACATGTCATAAACGTGCACATGGAAACTACGTATGTTCCTTTAGCGAGCAACATTGTCCTACTAGACTGCGTAGAAAGCAAATGTACACAGGACAATCCGGCGACTTCCGTACGGCTTGGCACGCTATGTCAAATGGCTGTGTTTTTTTTTTTCTTTGTTCTTGTACAGCGTCGTCCTCTTAGAGAAAAATCCATTTCTATCATTATCCTTGTCACATTAAACAAGTCAGTCAAGTCCATGAGAGATTGTGAGGTCATAGAAAGTGAGATTACCAGGTCCTTTTTTGTAAAGCATTTTAGAAGTAGTCGTTGTTGTTGTTGTTTTTCACCACTTTCCCCTTTACAACAAGATTACCTGTCGTCGAAACGTATGCCAACGCACTTACACACTGTAACTCTGACGCATTTTACACACGCTGCTGACGCGAGACTGACAACATAAATGACAAAATATTCAACCAAAAAGACAAAAAATTGAATGAATCAGAACTTGGTATCTAATCTCCCCACACTGACACTGCCTCCCTCCTTTTTTTTTTGGGGGGGGGGATGGGGGAAGAGGGTCCGTATATTATCATTCATCCGTTGATGTAGCTAAGTAGTTGATGCCTCCTTGATGTAGACAAAGGACAGTTTATCGTCTAGACGCAGAGCCAACAAGTGATGTCTGAAAACCGGCTGGATACCATCATCAGCTGATACCACCGTACGTCATACCTCCACACTACCATCGTCATCGTCATCATCATCATCATCATCATCATCATCATCACCATCATCATCATCATCAGTATCATCACTACATTCCCCCCCCCCCTCTTGTTCTCCCTTTCCCCACACCTTTCCTCCGTTTTTTCACGCTCCATCTAGCCTAGGTATCAACTATCCCCATTCCGTCCTTCCCTGACCTCTAACACGGCCCCTATTTCGCAAAAAAAAAAAAAAAATCATCTCCGGAAATGATCGACAAAAGTCGGAAAAGGGGATAGAGTAATATCTCGTTTCGATTAGCTACATCCCTCGTGGGAGTAGGAGGCCGATCTTTTTTTTAAAAGCGAGAGATGGTGAGATGTGTTTATACATGATATGACATGACTCCACATCTCGTGTCAGAACGTCTCGTTGGAGTTCGTTTTTGTTTGTCTGTTTGGGTATTTGGGGGGGTTTTTGCTGGCCACAAAATGACGATTGCTCATTCACGAGACATATAAGAGCAGTATTTTACATTCTTTGGTGTGCGCGCCATTCAATCAATGACGAAAAGTTCACTGTGGTCAGACGCTTTGAATACGTAATAAAGCAGTGACATAGGAACAGATTATTGAAAAATGCAAGTAAATCAGAAAAAAAGAGACGTTGAGTAGTCAAGTCTGTTTTGGATAGTGACTATAAATACAGTATACAATGTATTTCTTGATTCGACACACAAGCAAAAGATTGTGTCTAGTTAAGTCACCAGGCTGATATTTGTATATGAAATCAAAACAAAAGCAGAGCTCTTGTTTTCTCTTGTTTTCTTTTTACGTGTTTTAAGTTTTTGGATCTATACTTGAGCCTACCTACACAGTACAGCCCTAACAGTACTTTCTACATACAGTGACCTCATAACCAAGTGCCTTTTTGAACTATAGGATGATCCTACCTCTGCTGCTCTCTGTGATATGTTACTTCTCTTTTTTATCGAATTTTTGACATCGCTTTCCTGTTTGATGTTTTATTTTGAACAATTTCTAGTTTCTTTTGCACACTAACAAACATAGATTAGAATGTCATTGCGAGGGATGGTACGAGGCTTGAGGCAAATTACACACCAATCGCCTACGATCAAAAAATGAGAATGAAAAAAAAAAATCTACTGTCTGTACCACCCCGTCTTACTGGGGAGGATAATGGATGATACTGCCTTCATTACAAAGCTGTGCAAATATGCTATGTGCTCAACGACTGCGGAGGAAACAAATGCAATTGTAAGAAAAGAGACGCGCAGTTTTCCATGTATGATGTATATGTAGATATAATTATGGAAAAACGGAGAGAGAGGGAGCGCTGAAAGTTAGAGTTCACGTCGGCATTTCATGTCTTCAACGAAATCATGCATGGCATCTAACTGCGTTTAATCGAAACGGAGGTAAAAGTGTTCATTATGTTGGTGTTTCCAATCAGCACTAGCAAATTTCCTCGCTCAGTTGGTTACATTTTGATGGCTAGGCATATTCATTTATTTAGAAAAATGACGATGGAAAATATTGTCATCTCCTTGTGTTATATATATCGCATGTCCTGACTATTGTCAAGTCGACAAAAATGTCATTCCTTCATAACGTCTAGAGAACCACCCTCCCCCCCCCCCCCACACACACACACACAAACACACAGACACACACAAAGTTTCTTTACACATTGATACAGAGATGTTACAAAGTTCAAATGACAGGTTTTCAAAGTCTTACTTGCTCATGACTCCTGAGACGACTGCAAGCAAAACGGAAAGAAACAGAATGATCTGCATGATGACTTCTGATCGGCAAGCAATCCAGGAATTTTTTTTCAGCTATTATCCGTAAGAATGAATAGATTGCAGCTCAAAGAGGAGGGGATGGAATCCGAACGCTCCTGTTTCTGACCCTGCTAATTTCTAGAATTGTAGCTTTCCTCGACAGCGATATACAAGGAGAAGACAGAAAGAGTTTCAGCTGAAGTAGGACAGTTGCAAACGAAGGTGGACGAGCGCGGGTAATGGCATCAGATTTAGGGAAGCGTCAACGTCGGCAGCCGCGAAGCGTTGGAGATAGCACGTCCGTCCTTGCAGCCCGGCAAAATGTGACAACGCACCAAACGCAGGAGTCCCTGGCTTTCTACCTTTCTTCACACGCCTACTGTCTCGGGAGCTAGGTTACGTTAAATTTGACGGCCGTCCATCAACGGAGGTCCTACAGATACAGAAATTTATTTCTGTGCTTATTCGCTTGTGGTCCAACCTCTAATCGTCAGCTCTAAGAAAGACGCAACGTTAGATGACCTTAAAACCTGGGTGAGATAGAGAGGGAGAGAGACAAGTAAGAAAGAAAGAAGGCTTTTTTTCTTCGCACTTCGTGCACGGTACGATATGTGCGAGCTCTGATCGTCTGTCATTGGTGGCGAAGCGTGACTCCGTGGCTAGTGCGCAAGCGCGAAATAAGTTCTCTCGGACTCGTCCACTCTAAAAACGGGTGATTTGTTTGTGCCTGAAGTGGATTGCGTTGTGTGAAACACTAGAATAGAGTCAATGTTTGTTATTGTACGACCAACCGGAATTACCATTGACGCCGCTTCTTTTATTACAGTTGAACAAACATTTTGTAGTCTTCAATATTATTGATGACGTCAAGGATGGTGGTTTCACACTACCTGTCAGTGGTAAGACAATTTGCGTTGATTATACATATAGCAGCTGTAACCTAGCAGACTCGGTTCATAATAGTCATGACATTGGGTTGGAATAATTACTGACAATGAAATATACAAAATTAAACGAATGGACATCTGCAAACCCTTACGCATCCACACATACAATACCCCAAGATCATTAGCAAAGCGAACCTTGGTATTAAGACGACTTCTTGAATTCTTTTGAAATGTAAATCAAGGAATTATGATTAAGAAGACAAAAATAAGCTAGCCTCCATGTACTTTCATATAAACTGACTGTAAAGCGTATTTTTGGTTGATTGAACTCTGCGTTAGGAAATTAAAGATTCATGAAGGTAGGAAAAAGAGCCAGTGGACCAATGAAAACATAAGATATTCCTAACACAACCTTGATAACTTTTTTGTTTCATGTTGACTAGAAACTGATGATTCTGTAACTTTTAAGATGGCCTATTACTTCTTATTTCTTAAGCAACATTATCCTAGATATGCTCATCTAGATCTTTCATCTTACATCAAGAGGTCGTTTTCTTTCATTGTCGTTCATCATAATCTTTTTCAATTTCAGTTCCTGTCATTAAAATCGGATAAGTTCAAGAAAGTGATGACTAATTTCATTCATATTTCAAAGACAGCGAAGCATGATTTATGAATACAGCGATTTCCCCTACTGCTGCAAACATTCGCTAGGCATTGAATCACTCGAGTCGAAATCAATTATAGTAATGATGAACTTTGACCCTTGCAGAGGGACTGAATTCTCCCTCGAGAAAAATGTAAAGCCAGGCAGGTGTAATGTATGATGTCATCCGGCATGCAGAAAAACGATTAGGGTAGATGACTCAGAACGCATAGTTTGCGACTAGCACGAACTGATAAATATTTATGGAGCGACAAGAGAGGGACGATGACAAGGAAAAAAATAAGAATCATTGCAAGATTACATTATGAGTTTTGACAAAATAAGGCAAGGTAAGTAACGAATAGCATTGACATGATTGAAGTATGACATCATTTGCCTACTTCTATCATTGTCTATCGAAAACGCAGCGAACGCAGTATCTATAATATGAGCAGATTGGTTTATTTTTGCTTTTTGCAATCAAGGTGTGTGTAGTAATGTTTCCTTCCATCCTTTGTCAAACCACATCGCAAGGCTGTCGAATGCAATGACACAACTGATGTTGATGCGATTATGTGGGGAAGGAAGATTGAGTTATTTTGATTCAATTTCCGTCAATATTTCCTGTTAGTATATCAACAACACATCGCATCAGTGAAATGAAGAGCGCAAACAAGTGCATCCAGTAAGTGATAAACAATAATTATTACCATCACCGACGCCATCAAGGGGAACTGAAACAAAAAAGTAACAAAACTGGATGAAATTGATGAAATAAAGATCAGAATCATATGTGAGATATGAACCAACAAGACATGATTTATGATTTTTTTTTTCTGCTGTTTCTTCTAGTCTGCAATGATGATCTATATACCGCATGTCGCTGGCACGCCATTATACCATTACAGCAATTTCCTATCATTTGTCATCCATTGTTTATCGAGACCAATGTACGATGCGTCGGTGTCGAGATCCTGTGCGAGAAAACTAGAACCACAGTTTTAAGATCGGTGGTTCAAATCATGCTCCCAGATAGATAACAAAACAAACAACAACAAAATAGAGCATTGAGAATAATTCTTCGAATAAACCCTTATGAATAGGTTTCAAATAAAAAAATCCATACTTTGATGAACCTTCAAACATTAGAATCCCGACGCAAAGATCATTGTACTCCATGATACATAAGTCCATAAATAATTTTTCTCCACCGTATTTAAAAGAGCTGTTTTGATTTTCTTATAATCCATATAATCTTCGTTCTGCTTGGTCACTCTTGTTCTCCCCCAAACCCCAAACTCAAGACTGCCGCAAATCTTTTAAATTATAGAGGATCGTATGTTTATATAAGAGTATTCAATTTTCAACTTAAGTGTATCTGTATATGTATTTTTTCTTTTTCTTTTTTCTTTGAAGGGTAGATGTATTATTTTTTGGATTCATTGATTTTACTTATTGCAATTATGGTAATAGTGTTCGCAAAATAACCGAGGTGTAATAATGAATGTCGTTTTTCTTTTGTATAGTGTAGTTTTATGTTGATACAAATTTGTGTGTTAATTTTGGATATACCGAGTGTGTTTTGTTTTGAACCCCTCGGTAGAAAAGCTCCACCATGACGGCGGAGCTGAGTAGTGCCATCCATCCGCAGTTTAATGTACTTTGTGATGATTTCTTTGTATTATTCAATTAGAAGCTATGTACATAATTCGGAAATAAAATCTATCAATCAATCAATCAATCAATCAATCAATCAATCAATCAAGTAAACTAGCCCTCCTTGGCAGACGTAACTTTTCTCAGACACAGAAAGCTGACTTCTTGGAATCTTTGAGCAAAGCTGATAGTCAGGTCTGCAGGTTGCAGGCAAATTTCGCCAGTTCAACGTTCAAACGAAGGTATCCAGTAATCATAAACTATGAATTGTGAGGTGCATTGATCGACTTATATGTTAGCGTCGGGAGAAGCAAGTCGGTTATCCGGGCTCTAGTAACATCGGAACATTTTTCATTATTCAGGGGCTGAGAAGTTGTACCTCCATGCTCTCAAAGGACGGGTGCCTGTCAGCTATCTCGAGTGTTATGCCACACCTTGCCCAAGGTAACATTAATAAATGGAGGTCGATCGGACGAACTCCGTGTTAGAGATTTCATTGACATTGGACATTATTAAAGAAAGTTGCGAAATTTTACAATTTTACGTTTTCACCGAATAAAAGCAATTTGGGCGAGGATTTAGCAACTAATACCCCCCCCCCCCCCCCCGTCATCGTTTGCTAGGTTTGTACAGAACTGCAACATTTGGATGCGAAGAATATATCTTTTCATTGATTCCATGTCAAAACGGGAATTTCGGTGAATATTATTTGTGTAATGTTCATTGAGAGACTCGTAATTTGACTATGTGGTTGTCACTTTTACTGATTTGCGAAAACATTTGCATTACAATTTTCTTATTGTCGGTCAGATTTTGATGAAACTTTTTCTGTTACTCTGAGCGTACTCTATTCATTAAAGATAACACGAAAACCTTATGAACTGTCATTGTAACTCCAATCCATAATCCAGATAAGTCAAGGGCATTCTGACGCACTACTGCTGCAATCTCGAAAAGGGAGAGCTTTACGAGTAGTCAACAGCTCTTTTTGAATGAAACATACATCACACACGTAGTCTATATAGATCACTGAATCTTTATATTGCTGGTTAGCACACTTAAATGTCTTGATGTTCGCCACTTTATTTCGGGCTGTATACTTTCTTAGTGAGTTTTTTCCTCAGCATCAACAAAGCTATACGTATCGACAGACTGAAATCGTCTTTCGGCACCATTTGGTTCCTTTCTGGTTTGTTTAGTGTATCTCTTCTCAAAACAACACGTTTTCTATACATCACATTATGTCTGTTTAATAAGTCAAGCGGGGAAAATATTCTTGGTGCCAGGTAATCATCATCAGCTTTAAAAAAGAAATTATCTGCATCTATGACAGATTCCTCTAGAGAAGCTAAGGGCAAAACAAATGAACAACTCCGAGCTTTGTTGTGTCAAAAGAGGAAATTATTTGATTGAGTTCCCCACATTCGGTATGTTTATCAAACATGAATGAATATATATTAATACATAATGATAATTTGGCCTTCTTGCAATATTGCTAGGACCATGCTGTAATCTCGCCCATGATTCACTATCCAAACGTAAAGACTTATAAAGAAACTGCTCTTAAACGTATATAACGTGAAAACAAGACAGTCTTTTATTATTATTTTTGTTGATTTTGCGTTTTCTAATCGTGAATATTACCTTGTCAAATAAAGAGAAAATGATATGATGAAAGAAAAGTATCCTCATATCTTCCTTTGCTAAAGAGAAGTGCGGAACAACGAGCCTACGCCTGGCAAAAAAAAAACAAGAAGAAGAAAAAGAAAAAGTGACTGCGTCAATGTGGTCTTAAGAAACGAAGGAGAAAATAATCCTCCTTCATCCTACGAATGAGGCACTTCATTGACTCTCACACAAACCATTACCTCGGGTTTACTCAGCTACCGCTACAAATGGACCGTCTCTATCTAAGAAAGATGGAGGTGGCGTGGATTCCGCTTGACGCCACAAACCCGCCCTGGGCAGCCCGGGCCTCTGGCATTCCCATCAAGCATCTTTGGGCGTCTTGAGGAACGCTTGACTCTCCTCGAATAGTGTAATGAGTCTACATTAAGAAAAGTCGCTTCTTCCCCTCTTCATTCCTAGAAAAAATGCAACACTCTAAATTGTTTCAATGAACCGCATTATCGCCCTCAAGAAAGACGTAGTCACAAATATGTTTGCGAGAGCAAAGAGGCAAACATTGTGCGATGCAGGGGCGCACTATACAGTACATAAACAAACAAAAGTGAAGGCTGCTACACACGCATTAACCATTTTAGAGTACGGAGGGGAGGAGGCGTGGGATGAGATAGTGCTGACGTCAGAGAGATGAGGATAGACGGAGAGAAGGAATGATGACGGGAAGGAGAGAATAATGGATAAAGGATGATGAAGGGAAGAAGACGATGTTTGCATCCAAAAGAACGCTGTCTTACAACAGACACCGGATAATATCACAATTTGATATGTAGATATATTGATTGGAATATAATTATACTTATATTTTCCATGTGTAACTATGATAATGATAATAGTAATAATTATTATTATCATTATCATCATTATTATTACTATCATTTTATATATATATATATATATATGTATATATATATATGTATATATATATATATATATATATATATATATATATATGATATCATATATGTATATACATACATAATATACACATAGATATATGTTATACCCTATAGGACCTACATACATATGGAAAAATAAGAAATAGAGATTAATTATAGTGCATAGGCGAATGGATGAGTAGATGAAAATATGATAAATGGATGTACCACAGGACGATAAACGGACAATGCAATGAAAAACTATAAAGAAATTTAGCAGGAAGACAGAGCTATTGTGTAGGCAGATAAGTAGAAAAAGAAAGTATACTAGCTGGTATTACTAGTCTAAAGATACTTCCATCAAGATTTCAGCTAATGATATTTGCACTTTCCGTACAATGAAGAAAATCCTCGATATTATGATTTTAGTTCCCTAACACTCCCTTACATGCTAATACAAGCATGCTCTGGTCATGTTTTATCAAATGTCTAATTTGTGTATTTATTTGGGAGAGAATAGACTAAAGACACACAGTGCGATAGATAATTATGTAAAATAAATTATTATCATTATCATACTGCATCCCATTACATCACATTCATGCCATTTGACAATGTGCTGGCTAGTTAGAATGCACGAGCGAATTTAGAGGGTTAAGACATTAACAAGGGGGAAACTTACATAACTGAGAAGAGAAATGCACTATACTAGAAAGCTATAATGCTGAATAAATCATTTCGTTACCACGCTAAAGCTACCTCATCTCACACTTCCAAATCATATCTTAGCACAAAGCATGATCCCGCATGCACACAGAAACCCTCTACTAATTAGAAATTATTCATATTTTCCCATGTTGCCATTCTTTTTTTATCTTTCAATTTTTTTTATTAAACAACATCAAACAAAATTACAGAGATCAAAAACATGATTATACAAATATAAATAAACAAGAAAAGAAAAAAATAACATTTTTGTATGTTACCATTCTTTTACCACTGCCATTCTTTTAGTCTCATTCCAGTAATGAGCTCAGCTGGTAAAGAAGTTTGTTGGTTTTGTTTTGTTTTTTTTTTTTTTTTTTTTGTTGCTGTTGTTTTGACAGGAGGGTGAACTAGTTTTTAACAATAGCGCCCTCGTCGGCGCTGCACAGCACCACTGAATAATGTCAAAAATTAGACAGCAGAAGTTAATCTTTCTTCGTCACTGACCAACCAACACTACATCCACACATCCTCTTCAGCCTTAGGGAGTCGGCTACTTCCCTTGTTGGATTTCCAAGGCTCTTTTCACACTTTTCAAGCATCTAATTCTCCGTCTTATAATTGCCTAAAGACAAGATGCGACCTTGGATTACCATCACTGTTATAGACACTCCTCCCTGGAGGCAGCAAACGTCATGAATACTGGTTACTTCGGTTTGAGCTAACCAAGAAGTCCCTTCACTGGTTAACTCGTTAAAGATAGGAACCGTCATTCCTGCATCTTCCTCTGAACTTTCTTCCAGGATATCAACAAGCATATTGAGTTGATTATTGTTGTCCCCGCCGAACGAGTTCGAGCAGGGGACTATGAAACGGGCTCCGTACGTGTGTGTGTCCGTGTGTGTGTCCGTCTGTCCGTGTGTGTGTGCGTCCGTGTGTGATCAAAATGTTCAATTTGCTACTTCTCTGTCAATTTTGATTCTGTTTGCTTTATATGATAGCACTACTACATGGGAGCTTTGAAACTTCTACGCAGAATTTCAGTTGTGACCTTTGACCTTGACCTTTGACCTATTTTGTACGTTTTGCTTCAAAATGCTACTCCTTCGCCATTTCTAACCCGATTTCGATTCCGTTTGCTTTATGTGATGGCACTAGGTGAGGGCTTCAAAACTTCTACACAGAATTTTGACCTTTGACTTCTTTGACCTTTGACCTTGATTTTTGACCTGTATTGTACATTTTGCTACAAAATGCTACTTCCGGCGGGGACATATATTACGCACCGCGTAATTTCTACTTTTCCTTGTTTGATTTTTCAATGGTGAGGTTCAATTCCTCGATATAGGGGACTATGTAAAAGTTTGATGCCATTCACTTCAATAACCTTATAGATCTCAGATTCAATTTTGCTGAAATCTATATCATTTTTGTTGATATTCTATCCAATGAGGTCAATCCGAACATGAAAGTATTTACCATTTGCATATGAAACAAAAACTAAGCTTTAGTGCTCCAAAATTGTTCGAATATAAGAGTTAGGGATGGAAACAATCAATGCAAAAATTGCAATTAGTATAGTAAATGTTCAGTATTGTTAAAAAAAATGCGAACAATATTTATTACATTGTTCTCAAATAAACCGTTTACAGCAGTTATAGCTTATTGAGAAAAATAGCGGCATCTCCTCATATTTTAGGATTTATTGCAAAATGTTTGTGTTATATGGCAGGAGGTTTTGTGATACAACTGGCCTAAACATAATATGCATCAAATGTGATAACTTGAACATCACTGCTTCCGATGGTAAACAATACCTTTAACTGTTTCAGTATACTTCTATATACTTCTGCCATTAATTCAAGTTAATATACGTTCTCCGCATAAAAATGTAGCTCGCACTAAATTGAAAACGAACTTGAAAAATTTACATGCCACTTTCTAGGTGTCCTACGGTTGTGTTCCAATGAAAATCAAACATTTCTTAAGAGGAAAACGGAAGATAAATTATTGAGGTAAGTTATGTCTGCTTTACGAATTCGCCGGAACTCATTTCATTCATACACATGCGCATGCATTCGCATCGTCATACAGATTTAGATATGTGTGAAACGGTTTTACTCAAACTCAAGAGACAAATCAGAACACCTTGAATCATGACACAGTAGGTGTAGGGGGATATACTAGTAAGGGAATCCATGCACTTTAATATTGTTAACAATTAAAGGCATACAATCATACACGTGAAGAAACTTCATTAACCCGTTCCATACTGAATTCTGAAATGCCCACAGACTTCATACACATGTCACTAGGTTCCCGTACAGAATGGGTTAACATAATAAATGACGACGAAGTGCCTGACAACCGATTCATATCATATTATCTTTTTTACGTTTTACGACGGTTTTAGATCGGATAGCAAGAGAAACAGACGGGCAAACAGACAGTATAAACACCAAATAAGATCGGAAATTGAGACAACATGTAATCATGGCGTCAAGGATAGCTCACCAATATTAATTTGCTGAATACAGGAGCTAATAACAAAGTCAGAAACTATATCAATGACGTCATTCCTAGCTTAATCAAGTTAGCACAAATTGTGTCCTTCAGGCTATCTAAAATGTCACCGTTTCATTTCTATAATACACCTGTCTACATCTCTTGTTACACTAAATTACATATCATTGCTGGTTGATGAAATGTATGGTATAAGGGGAGCTATCGTCAGCGAGCAGAGCTGGGCTTTACTTATCTCTCATAATTAATCACTGTGAGGGCGTTCTGCGGTGGAAATTAAGACAAAAAAAAATGAGCAAGGAATCATCCATCAACTGCGCTTACGGAAAGAATTCACATTCGAATGGAAAGGGTTAAGGTGAACAGAGTCCTTGGCCGTGCCACTGACGGTAATAATTATGTCTGTTGTCTGCGGGATGGATCGAGGGATTCTGTTCCAGTCCACCAGCATCACTGCACTGTCTGGCTGCTGTGAGCAGTAGTAGAGTAAGCAATGGTAATCGAGTTGTGTGTGTATAATATACAGACATCTGAAGAAATCAGTTTGATGTTACTCAAAACTGCACGCGTGCAACCCAAATTGTACCTCTCAATGAAAACAGAGTAAAAATTTATCTCCATATATTGCCTTCTTTCTTTCTTGTTACTCATAAAAGAAAAGTCTTTGGGAGGTAGTTGCGGTGCAAATTTTACCAATTATTGCGTCATACTATCTATGAAATTTATTAGGATAATGAATGAGGTGGTAAGTCATTTGAGTATGTATCGCGGGGTTTCGCGAGTTACCGTGAGATTCTGCGCTGCAAATGCTACATATTGCACGGCTTAGGCCAACCGCGCCTTGGGAAACAAAATAATAGACACACAAAAACAAACAAATCTAAAAGGTGCACTAGTCTGGTGATGTAATTTAAAAATCAACATCCCTTTCGTCCTTGTTATTGATGAAATGGTTCATTGAATTTCACTCGGAGGCACGGACAATGCTGACGGGCACTCGACTGGCGGAAGGCTTCAATAGAGGGCGCGCAATCAATTTTGCAAAGCCATTCTGCACTATAGGGAGGCCTTGATCTACATCGTTTAACACCAACTTCTTGGTGGATGATTTGACTGTTTGCTGGCAATCTCTAACTACGAATTTCCGAGAAGAAATTGTTTTGCAGCCAGATGACTAATCGAAGCTGGCAGACGAACTAACGAGCTGAAAATGAGCTGCAGAGTCATCTTCGAATGTGCACATGACTACAACCACAAAGTTAACATACGTCTTCCATTTTAAAGGGAACACAGGTGTGCAAAAGATTTGTAACCGGTTTTGACACCAGTATTTTGTCAACTTCCAAAATATATGATTTCCTTAGCGTATAATAATAATGTGAACATAATACATGTATATTACGTCTACAGTGATTTACAGTCTGTTTAATCATGTCTCATGTCGATGGAAAAGAAGCGATGCATACAAAATAACTGCACAGCGACACAAATATTGTCATTGGGCCTAAGCTAGTGTACTAAAAGTACAATTTCCAATCCCGCGAAAAGTCATCAGGTATCTGAAGTCCTAAAAGTTCAGATATGCCTGGAGTAAGAAGTCCTGTGTAGTCATTTTGGTGCCACGACACGCAGATGAATACAGTCATATACTTTTGACCTGCAACCTTAAGGCTATAGCCTTAGGGTTACAGGTCAAATGCATATGATCCGAAGAAGCAATAACACCAACGTAAAAGTCGTTGTTCAGGTCAAATGGGCTATGAGATTGGTAATGACAGAGTACGCATGGTATATAAGTTAGTGCACACTCCGATGACACATGCACAATAAAGGCTTAATTCCAACAGTCACACATTGAAATCGGACATATAGCATCTTGTATTAGTGCTCTTTGGAATAATTATTCCAAAGAGCACTAATACAAGATGCTATATGATATATATATATATATATATATATATATATATATATATATATATATATATATATATATATATATATATATATATATATATATATATAATATATTCATAAGTAAAAATAATTCCACAGCGGGAAGGTTTTCGATTTTTGAAAGATCCCCCCCCCCCCCGAAAAAAGGGGGAAAATTAGTTTGCCTCCGTAATCAGAACTTCGCAGGTCTGCTAACAAATAAGTTACTGACGATTATTAATCTCGAGTCAAAAGGGGCCTGAGCTTTCGATCCTAGCAGAATCTTCGTCAGAGGCAAAATGACAAACTGGCAGGGAAAGCAATCACATATAAGGACTACACACAACAACAACAGTCAGGGGAGGGCTAGGGACAAAGAACAAAGAAAACAAAAGAGGGGGGGATGGAGGTCACGGGTAAGGAGCCCAACAGGTAAAGGGAGGGGGATTAGAGCAGGAGGGTAGACAGACAAAAGGCAGAGGAGGGTCAGTGACGATCCCGAGGACCAAGGGGGCAACATTAATTTGAAGAATAAGGATGAATAGGGAGGCAACATCAAACAAGATGAGGAACAACAGAGGGATAAAGAAAGGAAAATGGTGAAATAGAAGGCGCTTACGGTAAGAGGGGGGGGGGGGGGAGCTGAGCAAGCAGCGAGCCCTAACCTGCTGTGCCAAGAAGAGGCAACAAAATTAGAGTAAGGGTATTACCAGGGAGGTCCTCTCACCTCCCTGGTATTACTAATCTCATAACAAGGAGTTTGATCTCTTTAATCGTCAGTTTTCGAAAGCGCTATAAAACTAATGAAGCATTATAGCAAATTAGCAATAATAGCAACCTTCACTCTTCCGTGTGAAGGCTATTCGTACTTTGTATACTTTCGATTCACACAGATTTTGTTGAACTCTATCTATTTCCTGTGCCCAGATGCATGGCCCTTTCAGTAGAGCTGATCTTTATTCATGCACTTGACAGAAAACTTTACATTCTACAAAATAGTAGACCTAACATGCAAAAAATCAAAAATAATAATAATAGGACAGTACATCCTAGAGAGATAAACTCGATGGAGAAATTGGCCAATCAAGCTTATAGAGATAGGGATGATTTGAAAAGGGGAAAATAATATAGTGTTAAATTGTTAGGATTATAGCGATATATTATGATTGTGTCTTTTGATTGCAACTCTTTAAACTAAGTTTTCATTGTACATGTATTTCAAGTGAAGTTTAATTTTTGTATTTTATTGATTCTTTTTACCTTCTGTATATAGACCGACGACATACTGGGAGCTGTTGGAAAGTTTCATTTAGCCTGTCCGGCTTTCATGAAAGTCTAGAGCCACAGGGCACCTCAATTTCCGCTGCATATCTCAAAATAGACGTAAATTACTGAAATATGGTAACTTTTAGTTTATCACATTAGGCAGTGACAAATAACATTCAAATATGGCGTAAGTAGAATCGTGCATCCAGAGATTTTACATAGATTGCAGATTTTCAGGAAAAAGGTGTTTTAATGATAACTTCTCCAGGTGCGAGGTGATATTTACCAGCTCAAACATCCTCGAACTTGGAAACACCTTGTTTTAGTGGGCACATGCAGCTTTAAGAGCACATTGTACAGCGTATGTGTCAGTCTGTGTGTGTGTGTTTGCGTGTGTGTGCATGTGTGTGATGTGTGTGATGAAGACTCGAAAACAAGACATGGTTTGCGCTCTCACCAAAAAAGGCAACTCCTCAGGGTCTGAGACGTCTCCAAACAAGGTGATAACTTTAAGATACATCACGGAAGCATCTTCGAGACCAGCTGAAAATTGACAAGCGATGTCTCTGAAGAACAATCGAACATGTGATGGGACCAACCTTTTATTAGGACCACTTTGTTTAAATTTGTTTATGGACATCTCAGCCATTCCAAAACCGATTTCATCAAGTAAACTTGTAATTCCTCTTGGAATTGTATGCTCTATGATGTACTTCATAATAATACGTGTATAAGTGGTTTCTAATTATTTTGCAAAAAGTCAAATCCTGAATCCCCATCTCTACCAAAACTACATCATTATCATCCCCCCCCCCACCCTCTCCTTCATACTATCACTTCAAATAAGTTGTGCATTTCTTTTGCAATACAACCCTGCCTTTTCAATTATGTCATCACGACATTGCTGAATGAAGTTACAAGCACATACAAAATAGGTCCAGTCTTTAGACAAATTCCAGTCTTTTTTTTTTTACCTTGAGGGATGTGACAAAAAACGAATGATGATAATAATGATGCTAATGGCCTAATTATTACCATTATCCTCATCATGAACATTATCACCCTAAACTTTCTAGTCTACCACACACACGTACACACACACATACAACCAAGCAAATAAAAAACAACATTCAGTGAAGGCAATATGTTGAAAAATTACATAAAGTTATATTGAAGAACCAAAGAAATCACAAGGATGATGTCCTTCATTAATTACGGAATCATGGAACAAATATCAATACATTTTTACAGAGTTGACAAGCATGATATCATTATTACCACCTGCTGAGCAAAAATGATTTGTTTTTCTCATAATCATGACATCTCCAATTGAAGGGGCCGGTGCAATATAGTGCTAACCCACACAATAGTCATTTTGAGAACATCGCTGTTGAATGTTTGTCCATACATGGTACATTAATAAAACATGAATGCGTTCATTTTAACCATCTTATTGGTTGAATTCAAATATGATATTTTCACGGAGGTTAGAGTGAAGGATAGGGAATATGAAAATGTATGTATCTCAATTTTGACAAAAGTGTGGGTTAGCACTATATTGCACCGACCCCTTCAATTGTTAACATGATTATGGCAAAAGACCATGATAAAAAGAAACCAATCTTGATAAAGATATATCAATCCCGAAACACAGAAACTGCTGGTTAAAAACAGAAAATATTGATGACTTTCTCGACTGCACCTGTTGTATAAAATACACCAAAGCATTGCTCCTTAATAAAACTACATAATCATACCAGCTGTGCATGACTTTGAATGAAAAGACTTCTGACTGATCGCATGAAGTCTGCTTGCAGGTAAGGGTAGATTGTTCTCTAATGTTAAAGGGTGCGTACAGTTCTGGTCGAGGTGAGAATTTAGCTTTTAATGTTTTGCGAGATATTCAGAAACCACTCTATGAGATGTCAAAGAGCATGCAATTCTAAGGGGTATCAAAAGTTTATTTGATGAAAATCGGTTTTGAAGTGGCCGAGATATCCAAAAACAAGGTGAAACAAAGAGATCCTAATAAAGTTGTGGCCTGTCACCTTTTATTATTATCCCTTTTTTGGATATCTCAGCCATTTGAAAACCAATTTTCATCAAATAAATGTCGAATCCTTCTTAAATGTACATACTCTTTCATATTTCACAAGAGGTTTCTCATTATCTCACTTAGGAATGTAAAAAACATGAATCCCCACCTCAACCAGTACTGTACAGCCCCTTTACCTGTTTCGACAGAATTATTGTCATTTAAAACACTTTGAAGGTAAGAATCTGTGAACATCGTGTATGGCAATATCACTACACATGATAAATAATGGCATGCAGTTGTTATATAAGTAACAAAGGATCAAGGGACCTATACATTACAAGCTCTACTTTTTAGCAGATCCCCCACATTTCATGTTTGTATAAATTGTCTTCTCTTGTCTTCTTTGTAATCACGACGCTATGTCTAGTCTTATGTTCAATCAATTTTATCATGTTATTTGTGTTTAAGATGTTGAACAATCATATCAAATACTGATGTCGTCTTTCTCAAGCAACTTACATGGAATACTTTAAGCCTCTTTGACAGAATGTTATGACCATCTGTCACTTAATCGGCCACTCTGACTCCAGAAGCTTCCTTCTCACTGACGAATAACACACTGGCTTGGAGGATATTACACTGCCTGATTCCAGCATCTTTTAACAGGCAAAATACAATGCCATCGGTGACATAAATACCAGTCGTCACAGAACACAGACCCGAGATAAATGGCATGACATTTTCATGAAATGCCAACCACTGCAGATGACAAGACATAGTTACTTGGTCGTCTAGTGCAGAAATAGCACAGGAATGCCACTGATCTGAAAACAGCAACTAAGACTAACTTCTGCTTGTGTGGTGGTACATATTGAAAGTATATGTCCCACTCATACAAATAAATATTGAAAATGCCCAAGTAAACAAGACACAAATATGAGGGTGTATAACGTATTTATGAATTGCTGTAACTGCAGTGGTTTGCAGTGAGAAATTTACTGATGATTGCTAATTGTGCTGTATTTTGATATACTAGTTTAAAGAAATGCATAAACACATAATATAGTCCCTTTAAAGGCAACTACCAAACTGGTGGACATTGTCTTAGCTTTAGAAATTCCAATGGTCAAAGTGAAAGCAAGTTGCACCCTTATTCCAAGAAGTATATTAAAGGTAGATAGTCCCGGTAGTGTAGAGGGCGCTATTGATGATACTGCCGATCACCGTTAGCATTGATACGAAGATTACCGAAGTTGAGCTGTCATCAAGAGTAAAGCGCGTAGGTGCTGCTAAGTAACGTTGCCTTCGTTGTTTTCTCTGCGCATCGCGCAGTCTGTAGTAATGCCATGGTGCGTGCATATGTGCTTCGTATTATGACTTCACAAAAGAAGTTTGCTAAAGCTATCATTCCTCTCAGCCGAATCATGAACCGAACTGTGATCGGACCACTGACTACAGTGGATCGGACTTCTTCGGACTCGGGGAAGTGGGCCAAAGCGTAAGCGCCAAAGAGGAGTCGATAGCGTAGGTCTCTATAGGAAACTTGCGCCGTGCGCCCGCGTACACATTTGACTAAAACACCGGGACCATGCACCTTTAAGTCATACTAATGATATCTTTACAGCACCCATCGCCTGGTACACACCAGCCAGTGATGTGCCAAGCACCTCAGTCTCCGCAAAAGTTTCAGTGAGAGAAATTAATCACACAGTCTGAGCAGAAGTCAAATCCATTATTAAGTCAAGTTTGCAGCCAGAGAATTCCAAGCCTCCAATTATTATCTGCACAACACATCCAAGCGGCAGATTTGTCTAGTAACAGTGCATGAAGTCTACGTCAGTCACGCATTACAAGTGTTTTATGCAACTACAAGACATTATACCTAATAGACGAGTTGGGAACAGATGATTCCTTAATCGTGCGAATAAATTCAACTAAGTGCATCATCATTACCAATCGTGTTGTGCTGAATGAACTTCATTTGGAGTTGTTGTGATTAAAGGACCCAAAACTCTTCATTTTTGCAAGTGCAAGGTATGGCAGCCATAATTGTCATTGAATTGTTGAATTTGTACACAAAAGTTTTGAAGAATTTTTCAAAGACAACTTTGCTGAATGGAAGTTTATAACTCAAGTGTGGAATAAATCTTTCTATTTCCTTGCTCTTAGGAATACGGTGAACTATGTACAATGTGTGAGTTGCCTATTAAGCATTGCTATACCTCATAGGCCACAGGTTCACCACATGTGTGATATCCAATCACAAGCAAGGAATTGGCAAGAAAAATTTAGTTGTATACTCTGCTATTATCAAATTCAAGACATGTTTGAGTACTGTTTGTTTGTTGGTTTGTTTGTCTTTGACCCTGTCTGCACCAGGGATTTAGACTGTGTGTACAATGACATGGGGTTTCTGTGCCAATAAGCACTCAAAGCACCAAAAGGGTTGATGAAATGTTGTGAAGCAGCTCTTTGATGCAGACATCACAAAGTGTAGAGTCCACTCTTCTTCAAATAGTCCTGGTAAAACTGGATGCTCTCTTGGGTGGTCTGGGGCTGGACACTGGACAGGGCTTCATTGAAATGCCGCATACTGACCGCTTGGATGTCAAAACTCTCCTGCATGGCCGCCAGGGCAGCTTCACGACAGACGGCCACAACCTGCATACAAAGAACACTTCATGAATGCAAACTCTCCATCTTGTCTCAACACAAATTGGGCTGGCAAATAATGCAGAAGAGATATCTTGAATTCATAATTCAGTTTTCAACTGACTAGCATGTTCATATGTTCCATACTGACCTTCCTACTGTTTTCCAGATCAAAAGCTAATTGACGGCGCAAATTGATACAAATACAACTGTAATCATGATAACAATGGCAGATTTGTGTGAAATAAAAGACAATTTCAAAAAGTCTGCAAATTTTCTTCATGATTGAAAACAGAAAATATTCCAGACCTGTACTTTATCTTTAGATATCTGTTCAAAGGTGCATCTGATGGAATAATATCTTATTTATATTTGACATTGCAAACAAATTTACCTAATTACAGATTTCAGTTTCTCCTCACTGACACACCATTAAGGCCTTACAATTGTGGCGAGTGGTTTGCGCGGCACGGAGACGAACGCAACACGCTGCCTCCCCCATTCTGTACCATATGTAGTGACACCGAATGAGAATAGCGTTGGCTCAATGGGTCAGCGAACAACACTTTAGACTACAAATCTCCTGACCCAAAATGGCTGCCCGAGCCACAAGAGCTTCCGAATGGACGCACACTCTCAGTGCGCATGCGCATGAAGAGAGGCCAAAAGAGTCATGCGTCTTCTGGCCTCTCTCCTCTAATCACCGCAGCTCGCGGTCACAATGTTTGTGTATGATGCGTACACACACACGCACACACACACACTGTCTCAGTGGCAGCATTGTCCCACACGTTTATGGATATAGCACCGAGTCTGGCATTGCGCAATTGCATGCACAAACTTCGGTCGTTCGGGAGATTACGAAATAACGCACCATTAGGGGTGACGATCGTCCGACTTTAAGAAAACATTTGGATAAAAGAATGAAAGCAATAAGATTGGAGTCAGGTTATTTACAATAAAATGTGATTGAAATATCAACAACTTTGATGCATTATTTAGTTATAATTCTCAAATTAGTGTGCAAATCCTGTCTAAAAATTTTCACCTTAAATATGCCATGAAACCCCACCATCTTCTTCCATCCGCAAATCCCTCACTCTAATAGTCTACAATATCCTTGTTCACCACATCTCATTTCCTGTTTCTTTTGATCAACTTCTACCCTTCACTCTTTTAATATGTCCAAACTTATCTTGAGGATATGTCGCCATGGCAACAATATGTATCTATGGACTCATCTTCCTACCTCAGCACCGGAGTATCCTTCAGTCTGTCTGACTATGGTTGCTAGGCAACAATCTTCACTGACTGGCATCCTCCTGAACTGGATGCGGAGGATCTCTTCTCGGGTGTGGTCATCTGGCAAGGAGACATACAGGATGCGGTCCAAACGCCCCGGTCTCATCAGAGCCTGTAGAATAATGATGATAATGAGAACAAAAATACTCTTCATAATCACAGTCACATTCATACCCAAAAAAAGTGATAATTATAATAATGATACACTGCATATGCGCACTACACCAATGTGCCCTTTTAACTGACATTCATACAACTGCTTCAGGTGAAGAATAAACCTAAATCAAATTTCTTATACTTTTACTATTGGATGTACTGAGTATAAACATCAACATAGGCAGATATTGTGACAATTTCTACCAGACCAAATGCTTGAGAGAATTTGATAAAGTTGGCAAAGCTTAATTCCTCAGCACTAACATCACTTAACACAGTAAGTGTTTGCTAACATCATATTACTATTAGAATATGAACAGAAAGATTATCACATTTTCCTTCCAGTGAGAAAAGAATCTGTAATTTATCCAGAATGTATCAGGGCAATTACCCCCCCCCCCCCCCCCCCCCCGGCTAAATACTGGTTAGTGGTAAGATTAGAGTAAAGATTAGGGTTAGGGTTAGGTTTAGGATTAGAGTTTGGGTTAGGGTTAGGATTAGGATTAGGGTTATGGTCAGGGGAATGATCTGGGGTAATTGCCCACGGGATAATTGCCCTAGGCCCTATCCAGAAATGCTTTTAAAAAAAGATCTCACCTTATCTATCATGTCGGGACGGTTTGTGGCTGCCACAACTACCACATCCCTCAACCCTTCTACACCATCCAACTCTGTCAACAGTTGGCCCAACACTCGGTCTCCAACACTGCTTCCACCACCAGAACTACCCAAAGTAGTGAAGAAAGGTGAAAGGTCATCATGTGGTTATAGAGGTAAGTAACTGATTCCTAAATTAAGGTTTACTTTAAATATACCCAACAAGTTTTGCTGCAGAAATAATGATCTTCTATTTAAATTATAATTCACTGCATACCTAAGTTTGCAAAAAGATTAGATGGAACGTGTTAAATCTATTAAATCTACAAGAAAAAAAGAATAAGAAGGATATCTGCTGAAATGTGTTGAGATGCTATTTAAGATTGTTCAACAGACAAAAGAGAATTTAAAAACAACTTGTGATGTCATGTCACAAAAATGATATACAACTTGTACAGGAAATTTAAAGAGGATTCTGCAAAATTTCACTTTTCTAGCATAATAAAAGAGCAACAGACTTACTGCTTTCAGAGAGCAGAAGGAATAATATTACCATTGAAATAAGTTAGCAACAAGTAAAGGGAATGTGTACTTTTCATAAAGAATTAATGTTGTGATTATCTCTTTATATTTTCTGCATATCATTGTTCTGCAGTGACATCATGAACTGTTGTACATTGTAGTCTTCTTTTCAAGAAAACGGCAGCACCTAAGCTTAAAAAATTCATAACTTTTGAACAACTTGTCTGACATTCCTTTAACTTCTCTGCTGTGTTCTACTACACTGTATATACTAATATTGTTGCATTCACTCAATCCAAATGTATGTTCAGGGGAAATTTCCCCTTCAACCCATTGAAGACTAGTCGCGAGTATACTCGGCAGGTGTTTATGGGAAATGAGTGCTGAGTGCTGTAGCGATATCACTTCGTCCTCAACAGGTTACATTTGTCAGTAAAGACGGGCGATTTTACCTTCCTCTCTCTACAGCTATGCCATCGATTTCATCGAAGAAGACAATAGCTGGCGCTGCTGATCTTGCTTTTCTGAACACCTCCCTCACAGCTTGCTCCGACTCACCGACCCACTTACTGAACAGCTCTGGGCCCTGAGGATAGTTGATTCATTGGGTGAATAGAACATAGAACACACATAAAACTCAACTTAACCTGTTGAGGACAAGTCCTGAGCAGAGTATACTCGGGCAGGTGTCCATGGGATATGTGTGTTGTAGAAAAATTAGTCCGTCCTCAACGGGTTAATAGTCATGAACTTATCCTTCAGAAATAGGCACAAGATTTCAGGAATGTTTCCATAATATTAAGTGAGTTTATTACTCATTCCACTTCATGCACATTTAGAAATCAGCCATCTATTTCTGGAATACACTTCCCTTCAACCCAATTAAAAAATCTTCTCTGAACTGAATGTGCACATGAAGTCAACATAAATGAGGCTTTCATATTTCCTATGATACAATACTGATGACCAACTCTGATGACAAAAGAAAGAGAACAAATAAAACATGCAGTAAGGTAGTGAGATAAACAAAGAGATAGAGATATATGGAGTGTGTGAAAGAGTCAAACAGACCCATAGAAGATTGAAAAAGAGAAAGGAAGAGAGAAACATGCAGGCAATATAAAACAAAGACACAAAATAACAAAATATAAAACACACACTCACTTACACACACAGAAAGGGGTTATAACACTCACTTTAACAGAGATAAAGTTAAGTCCACTCTCTGTAGCCAAAGCCTTGGCAATGAGTGTCTTAGAACACCCAGGTGGACCAAACATGAGGAAGCCCTTTGGTGGAGTGACCCCTAACCTGGCAAAGGATTCTGGGTGTTTGATGGGCCACTCCACAGCCTGACGGAGCTTGAGTTTGATGCTGTCTTGACCACCTATGTCTGACCAGTACACCTGTAGCAATCAATTATTAAAAGTGCATTTGATCTCTGGAAAGATTAACAGGATCTACTGTTTCATTTGAAAGGTGACACCATTTTCTCATAATTTGCTGCTGATATCAAGTAGTTCATTAAAGTGCTAGTCAAGTACCTCATAAATCTTGACATGAAAAAGTCCTTTATAGTACTCCCTTCAAACCGCTGGCATGATTTGTCTGTAGATGGCACCACGTATTGATGCCACTGATGTCAAATCTTCAAACTACCTCCCATGGAAGTCAAATTGAATGAAAAAAATTCGGTTTCACAACAGACTGCACTAACATGGTATTTTCTATAGCTTGACACTGAACGTTAGTTGCCAAGGATCGTTACCTCAAACGTCAAGTCTTGCATGGCACATGAATATGTATTTATACTAAACTTTTGTTACAACACATCATCATTCATAAAAGTCTACACTACTTCATAAAATTTGCACTCTTTTGAAAACACAAAATCATGGCATAAAGTCTCAAGAAAAACTAGTCCTGTCTTAATGACAACTCTTATACAATTATGAGCTGAGATATGTCTGAAATTGTAATTATACAATGTAATTGCTAGTTGCACTTGGCTTGTGGTACACTGGACTCCTGTTATAACAAAGTCCTCGGGACCAGCAGTTTTCTTTCATTATATCAAAATTTCATCAAAACCGAACAAATAAACAATTTTTTAAAAAATAGAGCGGATGTTGCAGCCTGAATTCTTACTTTGTTGTAACCGGCATTTCGTTATTACCTGGTTCATTAGAACGGGAGTGCACTGTACTATAGTAGATTCTGTGTGCAAAGAACTTTGATTCATACCTTTGGGATATCAATTTCCACCTCCCTGAGGGCGCTAGGCTTGACCTGGGTCAAGGCATGAAGAAAGTCCTCCTTGGTTACTGCTCTGCTGGCTGGGATGGCATCTCTGACCTCAACTTGACCCTGGGAACGTAGACGCTCAAAGGCACTCATTGCCGCTGTGAATGATATAAATGAAGCACACATACTGTAAAACGAGGAATGTTCGCGTGCATTTTAATTTCACAAATTTCGAGAGAGCCAAGTTTCGCGAAATTAAAATGCACGCTAAAGATCTTGTCTACACGATATGCATTGAATTTTGAACATTAGAGGCAACTCACGAAAATTTCATGCTGCGAATAAGGTTGTCGGCTCCCATTTGCGAAAATATCATGTTTTACAGTAGCAATAGCTGATGAGAATCTTTTATATTCATATTCAAAAATATAACACAAATAGAACAATTAAATCTACTCTCTCGTAGGACTAAAATAACTTTTGAAGGCATAGGTAATTCATCTGATGTCTAATTTTTGGCCACTTGCAAGGCTGTAACTTTACTCTCTGATCACCGTGTACACAGCAAAGGCAGGAGAGTAATGTGTATCATCTCCATGTACTACAGGGTAACTTTCTCGTTGGTGGACAACTTTTAAAGTAACAGGTAACTGTCTATAGAAGGCCAAACTTCTGGAGATACACATCTGCATCCCCTACCTATCTATGTAGGCCTATCTATCTAATGTGCTATATACATTTACACATCTGCACAAATGCCTGGGACAGATGATAGTCAAGATTTGGGCAAGTGGTTTGGAAAGATGCATAAAGGTCTGAATAAGGTAAAACACATACACATAAACAAAAATACACATGGCATTACATTTACATCTGTCTATACATACCAGTTCATGAATAACAATTCTAACATGTACTGTAAAACGAGGAATGTTCGCATGCATTTTAATTTCGCAAATTTCGCGAGCGCCAAGATTCGCGAAATTAAAATGCACGCGAAATTTCTTGTCTACACTATGTGCGTTGAACGCAAGAGGCAATTCGCGAAAATTTCTTGCCACGAAAAAGGCCGTCGGCTCCAATTAGCGAAAATTTCGTGCCGCGAATATATCATGTTTTACAGTATACAACTGTAGTTCATTTTGTGAATTTCAATGTTGACTTGAGATAAGCGACATTATGGCTTGGTACAGGTAAACTGTACTGACCTTCCTTACAGACAGCGGCCAAATCTGCTCCCACGTAACCATGGGCACAGTCTGCTATATGTGCTACATCTTCCTCTCCCAGGGCAGTTGATACACTTGCCAGATGTTTGTCCAGAATCTGGAGTTAGGATGATATATAAAAAAATAAAGATGCAATTTCAAAAATGCAGCACAACACTAGCTGTACCACCACCACAACTATAAAAGTAGAATTATGACAGGTATGGATCACACGAGTCTAGTGGTTTAATCACTAATGTATCATCTATACACATTCATCTTGACAATATTTGTATCTTTATAATATGCCTTATGGATTAAGTTTTGTGTATGACATTAACACATATGCCTTATGGATTAAGATTCGTGTATGATATTAACATATCAATGTGAAATATTTAGACGTTAAACAAAATGAATACAAAATGATTCATGTTTCATCCACCTAGGAATATATTGCTCTTCTTAACCCATTGAGGACGGTTTGATTTTGCTACAAGATGCATTTCCCATAGACACCTGCCAGAGTATACTCGGGACTCGTCCTCAACGGGTTAATGACCAATGCTCAGATTTGATAACATAATCATTGCAATAACACATCATAAGGTCTCCTGTGATTGTCCATATGATTTTTGACAAGTGAACTTTTTTTTGTGACAAATCAGCCTGCAATTACACTACAGTGGACACCCGTTGTAATGAAGTTCTCAGGACTGACAATTTTCTTTCGTTATATCGAAATTTTGTTAAAACCAAACAAATCTAATAAAAAACAGAGAATGGATGATGTTGCAGCCTGAAATTTTACTGCATTGCAGCCAGAATTTAAGGCGAGTCAACTGTATAAGATGATATTGATGATGTCCTATGGCAACAAACAAGTCATTGAATATACCTCTTTTCTTTCTCGTGCATTTGGAACGCTTATCTCGATCTCGCGGTCAAATCGGCCTGGTCTTCGCAGCGCTGGGTCGATAGAATCGGGGCGACTTGTTGCACCCAGCACCAGGACATGTCCCTGGGATAGCCCACACTACCAGTAAGGCAAAGATCAATCACATGTATGGAAAATCATAGTAAATAGGGTTTGCCATAATCAAGTTTGGTTTACTGAATAAGCTGTCAGGACCGACAGCTACATTTTTGCTGTCTCAGATCATCCATGAGGTATGTTTTGATCATCAGCCATTCACACAGCTGGAGTGAAGCCAGTTTCCTTTGAATATCTGACATATAATGATTAAAACTTTAAAGTTATTTGAAATATGTCAAAAATTGTCTAAAGTAGCGAGACCTGTTGGTCTTATTAGCAGCCTTACTGATATGGCTTGATGGATACATATCTTTTGATCAAATATACACAGCATAAATTGTATTTGTGTATTTGTCTGAAAACAAGAAAACAAATGAAAAGTGGAAAATATACATTTCTTAATAAGAATATACTTCAAATATACATGCAAATTTTAAAGTGAATGGAGAAATATTAGTGGTACACACTAGTGAAATTTGACAGAAATGGGACAATCCATCCAAAAGTTACGAAGGTTTTGATTAAATCTATGTGCTGTCATCGCTGGATAAGACTACAACAATTCATGATCTAAAGTAGGGCAACAATACAAAGAAAATATTAAAAGAATTCCACAAAATGTCATGTTTATTAAAGTGCATATTCCTTTGACATGTTACTGAAATATTCCCCCTGCCTTCTGAAGGAGGTTAATTAATAAGGAGGAGGTAAATTACGCTAGAAAAATAAGAACATCTAGTTTTCCTTTAACTTCGATTTCTCTTTTTTTTTTTTTAGTGGCACACATTGCAAGACTAGTACTGTTATGACAGGAAATTAATATTCAAAATAATATTTTCATGGCATCTCTGAAAACATCATACAATCTAGGTTGTGTATATGACCTCAAACAACATTACCCCCAAGGCTTGCATAGCTAGCTTCGTAAACTACTTTCAGCAAAACACGATGATTTCTGTATCTTTTGCCCTGTCCTCTCTTTCTCTTATTCATCTCAGGAGAAAGAGATGCAGAGGACGGGGCAAAAAAAAAAATTCAATTAATCATCTCTTGTCCCAAGGTGTAAGCTTTGATAGTACAAACTGTGGTGGATAGGTATGTTGACTATCACTGTCACCATTATCATTGTTTTTCTGTTATCATTACCATTTGTTGTATTATCACTAATATTGTCATCATCTTCATCAATGTCGCTAAATTATCATCATTACCTTTGTTACTGCCCCTATCTTTACAGCTTCTATTGGACTTCTATCATCAGACTACTGCTAATACTACTATCACCACTACCCCCACCTCCACCACAGCAAGAACAACAACAACAACTAGTACTACTACTAGTACTACTACTACTGTTACTTCTAAATTCTACTACTACTGCAGTGGCGGATCCAGGCGGGGGTGCACCGGGCGTGCGGCAGCCCCCCCCCCCCCCCCCCTTTATTCTATGTTAAAAGAAATAAAAGGAAAAAAATTGGGGGTGGGTGTGTGCCCCCCCCCCCCCATAATTTTGTAAAGCGCCCCCTCTTTACGGAATTCCTGGATCCTCCCCTGTACTACTACTACTACTATTACTACTGCTACTACTACTAATACTACTGTACTACTACTACTACTACTACTACTTCTCTCACTACTGCTGCTGCTGCTACAACTACTATTACCATGACTAATGCCACCAGTACCACTACTTCTCCTACCAAGCCATCCATGAGAGTGAGTAGCATGGAGACAACACGTTTCTCCAGCTCACTGTGGACACGCTCCCGTCTAGGACACAAGGCATCCAACTCATCGATGAGGATCAGGCTCGGAGCATTCTCTGTGGCTTCGGTGAAGAGCGCCCTCAACCTTGACTCAGACTCGCCATAGTACCTTGGGGGAAAATACAGAAGCAATGGCAGAACTGAAGCTTGGCAGGCTGACTTCTTATAGGCATGTAGCAAATACCCATTGGGCTACATTGAGAGAACATATCATGGACAAAATATATTTCAAATCCCCATTATATCAATTTAAATAATTTCTCATCAAATCATCTTACACAACTCACAAAAAACTGTAAAAGAATGTGTGTTGTTAACACTTTTTCTCTTCAAATACCCCAGCAGGAAAGTCAAGAAACAAATTAATAATTCAAGAGTTGGCTATAAAGGGCTTTACATGTGCACCTTTCTACACCCCCTGTAAGTCACTGATCATCCTGGAAGCACTGCTACTAGCAGTTACAAAAATTTTACATTCTATCTTGGAAGGTTTGTGTTCAGTTTTATGGATTATAATTTCACCTGTTCCTTCCGTAATTCTCTGAGTGCCTTTGATACCCCCAAACGAGATTCTATTTGCCCCGTCGACAGAGAACGCACAAGTTGGTAATTCACCTGTGTGAAAGCAGTCATGCGGTACATGTATCCCCTTTCCATGGTCAACTACATGTGCCATCGAACAATGAAAATATCGATCGGGTGCAAGATATGAATGGAGCGTGCGCTGATGGGCTCACAGACTCTTTTGTTCTACACAAAACTAGGCACTTGAATGGGATGACTGGGGTCAGCAAACACAGAAATCTACTGAGCTCAGCTTTGATCGCTATGTACATGTTCATACAAGTTTTATTGCAGAACAAGCGCAAACTAAATCAGAAAAAAGGCACATAATACTGTGATATAACTATATGCATTTTTCCAACATAAAGAGATGCTGATAGAATTAACTCTTATCTTTTTCTAAAACCCATTTTTCTGGGCATTATAACACAAAGAAACATGAATTTAGGCCACGAAAGCAGGCACTCTTGTCATTATCTTGGGAACCTGGTATACCAGGTTCCCGTAAGGAACGGGTTAATACAGTGTTTACACAAGGAGATCTGGCTGCAAGTCAACCATAATGCTGTGACAATACGAAACACTCTCTCCTATTACACTCTGGGATAATTCATATCATATCTCATTGTGTATACAATAGATAGAGAATGGTCATAAGACCACTTCCCACAGGTAAAAAAATAGTGGCCCTTCATTCAACAAGGTGACCGAGTGTGAAATTTTGTTCCATTGCATGAGTAAAGACCATCGACTATTTGTTTTAATGTACAGATGTAGTCTTCCTCAATTCTTGAATTTAGTACACAAACTGCAACCATTTTAGCAGGAAAGACAAATGGGTGGCACAATACAGATACTTATTCACGAAAGTGATCAGTTAAAGCCATTGACAGTAAAATGAGAGTTTGAATGCACGCTTGTAACTGATTTAGTGCAGAAAATGTATGCTTATTGTCATGTTAGAGGTGAGCTGGTGTAAAAGCTACGAGTTGATACCAAGTTTAAAATGGGAGTCAATCTACGTTGGTGACACTGGCAGTGCACTATCCATATTTGCTCAAACAAAAGGTATCTTTGATTGCATATGTCACATGATAAGCATAGACGAATCGAATAGGGTCAATAGCACAATCAGGGTATGCAATTGTGTAACAGGGCAAAAATGAAAAAAAACTTGGTGAAAATGCTTTTTTTGTTGTTTGTTGTAGCTGAGTGTTCAAATTTTCATTTCATGTAAAGAAAGAGTCAAAATTTTGCATTAAACTGCGCATAAATTAGCATTTAAATTAGGGGTGTCGAATTACATTGAAATGACTAATACATTGGAAAAATTCATTAAAAAAAAGGAGAATGTTTTTTTCATCTGATATTGCTGTTAGATATTCCTGATAAATATCCCTTTCATTCACCACCAGCACATAGCCATGACATGTCACAAAATATGAATAAATTTCATATTTTCACTTCTCGAAATGGATGATCAATTTTGTAGGCATTATTTTGAATTCAAATAAAACCACTTTTACATATTTTATCATATTTCACTTTTGCCAAAGAGTGAAGAGGCGAAACTTTCAGGAATAGGTAACAGACATACATTTGTATAGTGGCCATTATTACAAATTTTTATGAAATTAGGGCTGGTACTTTGGAAGATATGATATTTTTCATCAAAAAATTATCTGTACAGTTTGACCTTGAATGTGCGCACAGTGTTTGGATCAATTCTCATATTTGTAAACACAGATAGAAGAATGAATGTGAGATTTATGATGACTTGAGTTGATATCCAAGCTGTGACACTCAAACAATGACATATTAAGCCAAAATACTATGTTTTTGCTTATGATATCTTTAGAAATTGAACAAGCATTGAAATATGAACACTGAACACTTATCATATGACCTTCATGCAGTATAACATGGGCGTGTATCACACTTTTTTATGCTCAGCAATTTGTAAAAATATAAAAAAATAAGTTCCTATTGCTCAAATTTGCTAAAATTTTCACACAATAGATTTCTACATATGTACAATTCATGGTTAAAAAAACAAGGATATTCAATAAGGGGAAAAGATTCTTTAAAGTAGTCAGATTAGGATATACCTCACTGAAAATACTGAAAAGCGGCTGCACTTATTTTCCTCAGCATTTGAAAATGGCTCAAAACTCAAAACTGGCTGAACATTTATTGGCAAACAGCGCACCACATTGTAGTGTGTCTTCAGTACTTTCAGGAAAAGCAGAAAAATATTGAAAGCTGTTTCTCCATGTATAGCTGTACAGCATGGGTTAAAAGGTCACAATGTCACAAAAATAAGCCAGCATTACACTCCTACCAGGATGGGACTTCAGACCTTATAACTTTCTCCAACTGAAAGAACCACTGTTTTTTATTGCGTGCAAGCAATGACAGGAAAAAATCCATTAATTTGATACCAAACAAGACTTAAAATATGGACCTCAAATCTTGATTTTACGTAAGTTGTAAAACGTTTTTTTTTTGACGCATTACGTGGGTTTTGGGGGACTTTTTGGTAATTAATCTTTAATAATTAACAGTAAATGAGAAAAAATTAGCTATTTTCTTACATGTGATTACTGATGTCTTAGCATGCTGCATGTGAATTTTTAAGTCAGTTGGTGCATTCTTTTAGAAGTTACAATTTTTTAAAGTGAGAAAGTCATGACTGCATACCCTGATTGTGCTTATCACCATAGCTAAAATCTTTTAGGTGTCGAATATTGAGCATTGTGGATCCAGGAATTCTGTAAAGGGGAGGCGCCTTTACAATTGTAAACGGGGGCGCATACGCCCCCATTTTTTCATTATATTTCTGTTGTTTAAAAAATAATGATAAAGAGGGGGCGTGCACCTGGTGTGCTCCCCTCTGGATCCGCCACTGTTGAGGATATCATGTTTACATCTGTGTTGGTTAATTGGCTCACCTACTGAGAACCTCTGGCCCGTTGATGACCACTGTGTGGACTCCAGTCTCACATGCCACAGCACGAGCCAACATGGTCTTCCCCACCCCTGGGGGACCATACAGCAACACTCCCCTGGGTGGGGGAATACCTAAAAGTGACCAAAAAAAGTGTAAAAATATGATACTTTTAAGTAGAATCCATGTTACAAAATTTGATAAGTAAAGTAATGCTCATAAATTGTCTTGTACCATCACTTTCTGCCAAGATACAATTGGCAAAGCATTTTAGTTGTGTAAACTGTTGCTGATAAAACTTTTGTCAAGCTTCAGCATAAACAAAATCAAACTTGCCAGTTAAGTTTCAGTGAACATTGACTGGGTTTAGTGAGATAGTAAACTCCACATTTTTTTGTAGTCATCATTCATTATTGATTTATTTTGCGGTAATATTGTATGTGTGCAGTACTCAACCTGCCATTACTAACAAACACTTTATGAAAACATGATACCAATCATGAAAACATCAACAAACCTCTAAGAATGCTCTCATAAGTGGCATTACTCAATTCTTTTCAACTATTCTATCTGCCCCTTGCATAATACATCAATGAGACACCAAAATTACTTCAAGTCATCAGATATTGTCATTATTTCCTTTATGCAAAATCACTGATTTGCTGAGAAAATACAGGTGATTGCCAGGATTACCAAGAGAGACGAAAACGTCTGGATTCTTGAGAGGCATCTGTACCATGTCCTTGATGGATTTCAGCTGTCTCTCAATACCTCCCATCATGTCAAAGGTCACACGACTTCCAAGCTTGGCAGCCATCTTGTCTTCTTTTCTCTCCACTCCCTCTTTAGCGGGAGAGATTAGGGAGATTTCTGTTCTTTTTGTGACTCTGTAGATACCACTCTCTTCTGGCAAACTCTGGCTTATTGACAGATTCCTGTGTTTGGCAAACTTTTGTTCATCATCATCACAAGACAATTTTGAACTCCTCTTGGGAGTTGAAGATGCCACGACGCTACTCGTCTCTGACAAACTTAGTGATGTGAATTGATTTTCAAGTTCACTGGAAGATTCTAGGGCAGAGCAGTCACTTGTTACCATGCCAACGATTATGCTTGGGTCACTGATGTCAGTCACACTGTCCATTTCGAGACTCTTCAAAGGTTCCATGCTCTTGTCTGCATCCAATTGTTCATCTTCAGTAATTGAACAAGTTGATATGTCAGTTCTCCTGAGGCGTGAGCTAACATTGTGAGAACTGTGAAGCTTTGATTGGTCGGCACTTGTCATGCTGAGGGATGACTGGTCATCACAGTCCACTCTCTGGGTCAAAAGGTCTGGATTTGAGGGTCCCTTGCTTGTCAGGGTTGTGACCTCTTCTACTTCTAGCACAACTGGCTTGCCATAGTAAGAGACACTCAGGACACAATCGCACATGATGTGTTTACTGACTAGGCTGCGAGCTAGATAGTTCTTGAAGTCAGCAGATTCTGTCAACGTTGATTCTTCATTGGCACTGTGAATGTAAGCACAACATGAAATCTGATTAGATGTTATTGTTAAAGGAAATGCACACCTGTAATCAGAACTTCTGTAATGAAGGTGTTGTTTATTACTTTCTCGTGTATTTTTTAAAATACCTGTACCTTTTAATCCACCAAACTGCTGAATTTCTCCTTTTTTTTCATTCTGATGGCTGTCAGTAGACTGTTAGGCAAATGGAAACTGATTACAGACAGAGTTAATGGGTAACTACTGTTTGTACATTGTATACTTTCAGGCAAACAATAAATAATGCCTGCATAAAATGATCGCATGAAAAATAAATCACATAAAAATGCAATGATTAGCTATGTTCATGCTAACCAAACAATACAAGATAATCTGATTTTTGTCATACATCTCATATATCTCATTGCACAGAATTGTCACAGCTAAACATTTCTATACAGACCCACGGAAGATGACTTGTTTTTATCAAAACACTATGCCTCCACAGTTTGCTCTTGACAGTAAACTCTGCAAAAAGTATGGATGCAAATTGAATTTCTTACAAGACTATAAAGGAAAGTTGAGGAAAGAAAACAACAAATAAACTTTGATGAAATGAATCATGGAATGATGCACTAACATAACAGCAAGTGATTTTGTCATTTGTCTACAAATGTCACTGATCAGAAACTTCTTTTCAGTAATACACACCGAATGGACAACTTTGCAGCGGCAGCAACCCCAACACTGCCATGTATTCCTTCCACTCTCAGCAGCTCTGTATCCCTCCAGCCACAGATCTCCCGTAGCCTGGGGTGAACACCAATGGACGCTGGAGGAAACCCCTTGACAGGCCAGGCCAGGCAGATGGACTTGGGTCCATCCTGCTGGCCAGATGTTACAATGGTAGGCTGACCAATACAGAGTTCACACAAGGTCATGGTCTCTGGGTTTAGCTGGATGACATCAGTTTTAGCAGACAGGGGTAGTTTGGTCACACCTTCAAAAGAAAGCAAAGATTAGACATTTCATAATTTTGACTCAAAATGTCCTAAAATCATCACATCAACCCTCACATTTTAATACAATGCATACTTTTTTAAAACATCCATTGATACCTTGTGGAGAATAACCAGCGACTTGTTACCGCGCCCCACGCACGATTTACCTTTCTACCAACCACTTTACAGTAACACATGACACATTGCACTCTACCGTTTCATTAGCCCGACCAGACGCTGTATGTACGCTGTGTCGCGACGTACCTACGTACAGGGACTGGGCTGTGTATAGTAACCGTTTCATCTAATTATAAAGTTACACTGAGCATGCTAATGGGTGACAACTCAACAATATAATTTGACAAATTATTGGTCTGATGAGTGTAAAGAAATGACATTTCCAACCAGTCTATACAACACTTTACACTTATTACAGCTACAGGGCACACCACTGACACTGTGAATTGACAGGATGTTTGATCAATCATTTGACACTGACATGATTTGATAAATTTACTACAACAATTTCTACATCAATCATTGAATTTGAAATAAATTTAGGCCTACTAGACGGTCTATTACTATGTGAGTCAGTCCAGGTAGCCTGTGTAAGAGGCAATCAGCAGAATCACAGAACTCAGCAAACAGAACTAGCGACTGAAATGTTGGTGTTAGAAAAAAAAAATGAAGGTAAATTTAACCTACCTTTGTCTACCTGCGGTAAGGTCTCTCCCAGTAAGACACGATTGGAAATAACTGATATCCGAGCCTTCCTGGCGGCATCTAGCACATAATTTACGCTTCTCTCCACCGTTGTCTGCTCCACGTTATTCTGATTTTCTGTCGTAACCAACTTTCTGAAGTTTTCAACGTCCTTGGTTTGAATGAAAACATCGACATCACCTTTCCGGATACTCTGCCACACGCTTCTTTGCTGGCCATGCTGACCTTTCTTTTTGCTTGACATTTTCCTTTGATTAATTCAGTCGTTTAGACTGCAGTGCGACAGTGCGTAATCTTCAAGAATGACGCAGCACTCCACGGAAAAAGAAGAAGAAGTATCGTCTAAGAGCTCGCTTGACAGAGAGATGAAATACAAGCCAATTTGGAGTGCCCAGATTATGCCAACCAGCTAGCTAGCTACAGGTACTACCAGCGGCCTAGCGAAGGACAGCTTGCGGGACGGGGCGGCGCGGCGCGGCGAGGTGTAGATGGCGTGGATGCATACAGCCAAGGCGAGTCGTCTAGCTCGCTCACCTCGCTCAACATCGCACATGCATGATGCTCGATCAGAATGCACAACGTGCGTAATGTATGGAATACCGCCAGAGTCGAGCTTGGTGTATGATAAGCTGAATGTGAAAAAAAAAAAAATAATGTCGGGCTTAGCAACTTATAAGACTAAGTTTGGGGATTTCAAATTTATTTGTTTCCACTAAAGCGAAAACAATAACTTCATGAACAATAAAAATGAATTGTTTAATTAAAAAAATAATAATTTGAAAATAAATGAGGTGGTCCATAAAATCGACAGATCTCCTTTGCAAAAAATAGCTGCAATGCTGCATGCAAGAAGAATAAAGGCAGATAAAATAGTAATAAGGATAATGAAAGTACCCTAAATAAGATTTGGGGATATTGCATATACAGAGTATGTATGATGCGGGAGGGGGTGGGGTGAGACAATGGTAATCCATTCACCTATAGTTAGAGTAGATAGATATCAGATCTATCACTAAATTAAAAATTGATCTATTTTTTGAGTTAAAATGGCAATTTAATACTTACTATCATGATACATGTTCACAGAGAGAAAGGATTTCTAGTCTTGAACTATGATAAGTTCCTTCCAAAATGTGCTAAATCCACATTTAATGGTAAGGACACCAAAAACCTGGAGTTTCATTTCACATGGTTCTGAGTGTTTTCATTCAATGGCATTACTAGTGTCCCATGATAGCACCACTTAATGGGATTAACCCCCAATTTTGATGGAATATAATAGTTACAAATAAAGTTTTCAATCAAAAGTAAGAAAACTTAATATTAAAAGACAATCTGAATGGCTATCCTATTGTGGTTAAAATAATATATTTGTCACCTCTTGTTCACATATGTATATTTGCTGTGTGCTACAACAAGTTTATGGAGGGGGACCTATAAATATGAAAGGGGGAGGCCTACAACACACAAATTAATGTTGTTCTATCACAGTGACTAGTTTCTGTGTCTTTGTGTATTTTTTTTTTCTGGAATGATTCGGTATCTCTACACATTCTTCCCCCGGGTCCTCCATGCATCTCTCGAAATAATTTGTATGCATAGAAATGAAATATTCCTAGCCAATAATTGAGTGATGAGGTTTTCTGGAGGGCTACCCAGGCAGGAAAGGTAGCCATGCTGGCTTTACACTGGGGTGAAAGTGCAGTCAAGCATGCACACAGGTTTCTCATTGGATCCAGCTGGATTTAGCACCTTTTGGAACAAAACTCTTTTGTCATTGCCTGATTTCTCCATTTCTTTGCATGATTTTGCATCAATGTATGTAAGGCCTAAAATTTTGATAAATCAAACTTTCAGCATTAACTAATAAAAAAAAATGTATGTCAATTTCTCTATTAATGAAAAACCTTTGGTTTCACCATGGATCCTACCGGCACTGATGGTTTCACAGGCAGTTTATTTACATGAATGCAATAAGTCAATACCAGGTACACCAAGCTCTTTATTAACTGTTTTGAAAACAACTTCTTAGTTTCTGTGAGAACAGAATATCATCTGCAAATAATAACAGCAACAACAAGAAGAGAGAAAATGCCTCTGAGGATTTTGTAAAATCATTTACTGGTACTTATGAAATAAAAAGTGAGGGACCCAAAAAGGAACCTTGAGGTATACTTAACATGTGACAAAACATTTCTCACAATACACTGTCCTTGGCCACACTTAATTAAGTCACTGAATGAAGTCCGTTCCCCATCGAAGCTGTACTGTAAAGGTATCAGTCATTATTAAAGGGACTGTTCAGTTCTGGTTGAGGTGAGGATTTAGCTTTGAGCATTTTGTGAGATATTCAGAAACCACTCTATGAGATGTCAAAGAGCAAACAATTCTAAGGGTATCAAAAGTTTATTTGATGAAAATTGGTTTTGAAATGGCTGAGATATCCAAAAACAAGGTGAAACAAAGAGATCCTAATCAAAGTCGTGGCCTGTAGCCTTTTATTATTAGCACTTTTTGGGATATCTCAGACATTTGAAAACCAATTTTCATCAAATGTTGAATCCTTCTTAAAATTACATGCTCTTTCATATTTCATAAGAGGTTTCTCATTATCTCACTAAGAAGTGTTTCATAAACCTGAATCCTCACCTCAACCAGTACTGGACACAGTCCCTTTAACCATGCAACCCCTGTCTGTCTACAATGTCAATAAGATTTTGAGGGTAGGAAGGGGATTTACTATTACTACTACTACTACTGCTACTAGACTGTACTAGTACTACCACTAGTATACTGCTACTAGTACTATACTACTACTACTACTACTAGTAGTAGTATAGTATCAATGATGTAAATTGTGAACCAAAATGCCTTAAATATCAGGATTATTGTATATAACCGTTAAAAAAAAAGATTTACTTTCATGTATATATTTTTTCTATGTTCTTTATTAATTTACAGTTTTATAGATGTATAGCTTAAAGGATCGATCCTGAATTTTGAAATGTATTTGGTTTTAGTAAAAGGTAAACAGAAAATTAAATACATAGGCCCTACTGCTTATAGCTCAAAAGAAATGCCAATTAGAGAGCCATTTGAAGAAAAAACTAATAGTCTCTGCAATCATTGGGTAATCCTTTACTTTACTACTTATATACGTAGTCAAGTACGTGTAGTTTGATCCACAATGTATGAATATAGCGACAAGAAACTGAAACAGTCTAGTTTTGCCCTCTTCAAAGTTTGGCTGGTGATTAAAAAAGTTTTGATATTTTTGTTCATTGTGTAGTGTGTTGTTTGATTATTTTGATCGTTGTTATGGTTGCAATACAAAAAAAAAAGAAAGATTGGTATATAATACATACATCTTTCTGAGTGAGTTGTGAGTACAGTTATAGGATCATAAAGGATATTATTTTCTTACTGAAACGATTTGCACTACGATGATACTACAGACTATAACTCACGTTATTCTGCATGAGCAGCATGCCAGTTGACTGAGGCATTCTATCTAGAGATGTCAGTGGCAAATGGAGCAGGTGTTAATCACCATAAATACCCTTGAAGACATCACTGTATAGCATTCATCGAGGAGACTCAAGAACTGCCGAGTGTTGTCTGTGCAGTCATATAAAGCGAGTTACTAAGAATAACGAGCCAAATTAGAGCAGCTCTCATCAGCTTATGTTCAGCACAGAAGACATGGAAATGTTTACCAAAAAAAAAAAGAACTGTACAAGGATAGATGAAGCGTGAAGGGATGGTGATTAAAATCGAATTCTCTCTGTTATAGAACAACCATCAAGGCAAAGACGTTGGTACAGTACACTCCTGTTATAACAAACATGATCTTAACTAAATTCCCGTTACAATGGAGTAAAAATTCAGGTCCAAAATGGTCATCTATATATCTTTTTAGTTTATTTATTCATTTATAATGAAATTTCGATATAATGAAAGAACTAAACTGCCAGTCCCAGGAGTCACTTGTGGCGGTGACGTGTCTCAGATTAGCTTGTATTACACCCTCAGTTCAATTCCTGGTCAAAATGTAATCAAGCTAAATGCAGTGGCGGATCCAGAGTGGGGCGCAACCGGCACACGCCCCCCCCCCCCTTTATTTTTCGTTAAAAACAAAAGAAATAAAAATAAAAAATGAAATGAAACCCGGAAGTGGCACCAGAAATATTAGTCACGCCTCCCCCCCCCCCCCCCTCCCTTTACAGAATTCCTGGATCCGCCCCTGAAATGGGTTGGTCAAATACCAGTCAGTGATTTAAAGACGAACACGGTTATTTGACTGTTGACCATTTTATTAAGTTGTACACCAGCAGAACATTTTGATGTGTTCCCTTATGTCATTTTTTTTTCATATGAGCATTTGGAAAAAGATAGCAAATATTTGGAACAGAATTGATAGTACAAATATTTGTATTCTATGCAACACTCAAAACCATGCAAGCAACACAGGGATTTGAGGAAGTATGTAATAAACTGGGACACTGCGCATAATGCAGTGACGCACAAAAGCCCTGCTGTGCATGCTGTGCTGGACTAGTTGGTGGTGATGATGATGTAAATATGCTAACTTTAGCCAAAGCCCAAATATAAATGTAGATTAAGTGAGAGCAGCAATATTAGTAGCACACATCTGTGAAAATTTGAGGAAAATTGAACAATCTGTTGAAAAGTTGTGAATTTCTAAAGTTTCTGTTCCGTCACATCTGAATAAGGAGACTACTACACATCTTGACATAGAAAGAAGATATAAGGACAGTAGAAAGAAAATACATGTATAAGAATTCCACAAAATGTCACTTTCATGAAAAGTACACTTTCCATCGACTTGTTACTGAATTATCTTACATATAAACCATTCCTCCTGCTTTCTGAAAGAGATAAGTCAAGTGGTCTGTCTTTATGCTAGAAAAGTGAAAATACATGTATGTTTAATTTTTCTTTATATTTTCTTATAATGTCCATATTAATGGCATAAAGTGAAGTAATCTCCTTATCAAGTGATGACAGTGCAGAACTATAAGAATTCATCTTTTTTTTAATTGATTGTCCAATTTTCCTCAAACTATCACTGATGTGTTTTACTAATGTTGCTTCTTTCTCTCAATTCACATCTAAATTTGGGTTTTGGTTTCCTTTGAAGAAATAATCAATGCTCTTAAGAGTATCATGACTAACCCATAACAGAGGATGTTATTAAGAATAAGAAAATGTCTCAAGATCAGGGTTTGAAGTGCAATTTTGGAGAGCATTTGAGGATCTTCAGACTTTGTCTCAGACTTTAATACAATCTTCCTAAACAACACTTCAAGAAATGATTTCTGTTTGTTCCCTCTGATGCAAGTCATTATCTCCTTCATCTTTTAGCCACTAATTGTTACCTTTATTTCACCATTGTGTGGGGCCCAACGCATCTGCACACCTGCCATTCTTCATCCAAAGGAAGCCAAAAAAGTAGTATTTCTCACACAAGCAAACCCTCTCTGTAATTTTCAATCGGCATCATTGCAATGTAACATAGTTGACATTGTGATTATCTCTCAGGTGGATATATTATGTGGACAAAGCTTGGCATCTCCAAGTAACACATAAGTCATTATCAAGACACTCGGCAACAAATATTTGAGTCGTTACTTACCTCCTTTTGCTATAGAATGTCTACATAGCTGTATGAGTGCATGTGCGTGTGTGTGTGTGTGTGTGTGTGTGTGTGTGTGTGTGTGTGTGTGTGTGTGGAAGAGAGTCTGTAGAAGTGATTCAAAGCATGTGGTGTGGTGTTTTACTCTGATTGACAAAAGGGCACTATCATCAGTATGTCCTAAAACTAATCACTGAGAAACATATCAAAGGTTAGTGCTCTCATGTAATTCCAAGATATTGTTATGGTTGTTCGTGTCTTTGGTCTTGTCCAATGTTCATTCCATGTGTTATGAAGCAAACACAAAGAAGGACTCTGAATCTTGTCAATGAATCCATCTAACAAAAAGTCAACTTTGTGTTTAAAATTTGCAGTTTCCTCCTGCAATGGAACACATTATGTACAATTATGTCAGATTATCAGTAGAATTCCGTTAGCATTATCATCATCATCATCATCATCATCATCATCATCATCATCATCATCATCATCATCATCATTACTCAAACCTCCTTAACATAATACATACATGTAAAGGCCTAGCTTGATATTCCTGCCGGCCAGGGTTCTCTTCCTAAAACAATATGACTCTTGCTATGATTTCTAGCTACAAGACATCTGAACAGGGCTGACTGAGGGGAAAATTCAGTCTTGTGATCTTCTTACTCAAAGGGGATGGCAATATGACTTTCGGGACAACACATTCTATGAGCATATACTACTCAATGAGACGGGCCAATTTCAGTGACATCATAGTTTCATCTCACATTACATGGAAGATTAGATCATTTTACATAGATGTATGCATGATGGAGTTACTTGTTGTTTATACATCTCATACAGTATCTGGATTGGTATAAGGTAATATGATACAAGCTGGAGACACAAACAGACATATCAGCTTCTGTGGTGTGTAGTCCCCACGACACAAGACAAAACACAACACAAACTGTTTAAATCAGAACTTCGACTGAAGTGTATACAGAACATGAAAATGCAGGAGGATAATTTCCAATCAGTGAGCATATTGTTTGCCTAGTATTTATGATGTGAAACTTCCTTCCACAGGCAAGTCCTTTAAATTTATTACAGTGCACTCCTGTTATAACGAACACTATCATAATGGAATTCTCGTTACAACAAAGTAAAAATTCATGTCCCATAATTATCATCATATATATGATTACAAAATTTGCGATTAAAGGTCAAGAAAAATAAAGAGAATAATTAAAAAAAAATTGCTTCTTTTGACCATAACTTCAAAAATGTACCTTTATATGTAGCGACCAAAATATCATTTAAAAGGTATTATTTTGTACTTTATGACAGAGACCATACTTCAAAATCTTTAAAAATGGACTTATCGGTTTTTGAGAACAAACTATTCAAGTATGTAGAGAAATGTAAAAGATAAGGGCAGAAAAGCAACACAACAGAACTGCATAATTATATCATCGGCCTTATGTCAAAAGGGCCTTAAAGAACTTCCCCTGTTATGCAAAGGGCACTTATAGTGTACAAAGTCTATAGTGTAAAGGGCCTTTTGGCATAACAGTGGAAGAGGTTTAAGGCCCTTCTGGCATAAGACCAATGATATTATAACAAACTGACTCACTCTGACTGCTACACTACAGACACATAAGAAGACAAGATGGATGACAGATTTCAAATCATACAGGTATTTTTATTCTTCTTTAAAAATGATTTGTGACTTCTTTCTGTTGACATATGTTTGTATTATGAATCAATACATATGTACACCCTGTCTCAATCTATAGTACAAATTGTAAGTTAGCCGTCTGCAATCGTGTTGCAATTTAGCTGTATAAATGTGATCCAAAAATACTGACAAATTGTTATTTCACAAATATGCTACAGATCATTAATAGACACTGGTTAGGATGTGGTGTGACATAGCATAATAAGGTGAGCCCTGTGGCATAGAAAACTAACTCTCAATAGCAACTTACTACAACTGCAACTGCCAGAGAGAGGCAATTTGCTTCTAGAATATGAGATGTTACCATGGTAATTGCTTCTGCAATAAGTTACACACAATGTAATAGTATGTTCTCTAGGCAACAGGGTGACAGCATATTTCCCCCCTTTGACAGATATGAATATACAGGTCTTCATAGATATTGTGTTATATATGATAAACTCTCAATTGTGCAGTGATACATATATATAGCATGATTTTCTGTTACTTTTTGTCCTAGTTAAATATATCTATCTGTGTTAGTATACATGTTTGTATAGACAATATCAAGCTCACATATATAAATTGCATTCATTAAAATTATGTTTATGAATAGTCTTATCTAAAAATCAAATGTACATATTTATACAATGCTAGCCCCGCATTAAAATTTACACACATCACACTGACACATTGTCAGGTTGCCCCACATACAGAAATGTACAAGTTACACTCTTAACATGGATTAGTCATTCATTCATTCAAAGTTCATTCACACTCACACATTCCAGGGTACAATATAGTTTTAAGTCCCTACACACAGAAGCGCTGGTAACACAGTGTTTGTGTACTACAGGTAGCATACTTTGCATTGGATTACAAAACACAAACTAGTGCTCCATACTTTGCTTCACAATCCTTTCAGTTCAGTGAGAGCGAAACAAAAAATGTAGATTTTTGATAGAAAACGAACACAGGCCAAGACAAGTTTAAGCCTCTACTATTAAAGATTACAATGTTCAAAAGTGTTGATTATGCAAAGTCATGCACATTTTGTATCATATGGACTGCCGAAACCACACAAAATTACCCCCCCCCCCCCGCCCCCCCCCCCCCCCCCAAAAAAAAAGAAAGGTGTTGTCTAATATTTCTACAAAAAGTTTGCAGAGAACTTCAGAGTATGTGGTGCTAGACAATAGCGGCACACACTTTTTTTTTCTTTTGGGTTTATATTTGATTCTTGTCAGTATATACGTTGAAAACAAAAAGATCCCAGTCTCAATTTCAGCATGTAAATCTCAGATGCACACCAACTATCTTCTCCATCTGATTGTAATATAGAACTTATCTTCATTTCCTGATATCTCATATCTCTACCACTGGGCATTGCAGATCAGCGTATGATCTGATGTTATAAAATTCATTTGGTTTCTTAGTGTGATGCATCTTAACATACAGAAATCTGACTTCATCTGACTGGATTTTTCCTTATAACCCATTCATTGGCAAAGAAATATTCCATCTGCTATAAAATATGGAAAATGAAATGTGATGTCCATTAATCAGGCATCAAATGGAGAAATTCAAAATGCAAAATATCATTTCCATTAAAGCATGATAAAGAAACCAATCAAGTCATAGCCGCTGACTAACCAGTCTTTTTTTCCACTTTCTTTACACCACAAAATGCTTTCGTATTCCATTTACACCAAATCTGACAAAAATGAAAACTCATTCTGATTGTATAAAGATAAATCTTTCTTCTTTGATGCTTTATGAACATGTCAAAATTTCTTCCTATATTTGGCTGAATTCATCTTCTGTAGAACTGCTTGTTTGAACTTATATACACACAGCGTACTCAAAGAATTATCTTTACAGCATTACTGCAAGCTTGTGCTACTGTGAAGCCTTACAATAAATGCAAGCATATCAACAATAAGAAATCAAAATCAAATCACTGAGAGACTATTGTGGAATATCCTGCTTACACAAGAATATATAAGATAAAATGAGGTTGGCACTAATTTGCGATAGCTAGACAGTCAAGTAACAAGCAAAGATCATCTATGATTGTACTAAAAAAACTATATTGTACCATGAAAATAGATTTGCTACCTTCTAAACCATCCACACACATGTGGTAATTCTTCATCTGGGGTTGCGTTTATCAACTCACTTCTGGCATAGAATCAAGGTTTTCAAACAACTTTCAGGGAGGTTTGAGCAGATGATGAAATGCAAAGCTGTTTTGATCATGGGGTTTGAAGCGCCTTCCTGAAATGCCAAAAAAAATGCAATTGCAAATGCGTTTGAGTCAGATACATGCTTCTGTGGAGATGATAAATGCAAAGTCATTCTGAAATGCGTTCATAGCTTAGACCTTCCCACTCTAACTACATGATCTTTGGCCCTTGGGTCAAACAGTGCAATGAAGCTGCGCAGTGAGAAGGCCTTCCTTTCAACTCGCTGTAGAGATGATAGACGTACCAACTCGAGAAACGCGATCAGAAAGGCCTTTGCAAACACGTTTTGATAGTGGGTAATGAAGTTTCAAACACGGGGAAAGATGATAAACGCAGCCACTGTCAATGCCTGCGACACACAGCTTGTCACTGTAATTATACAAGGCAAACACACATAAAGTATGTCAGTGTATTCACTAACCTTGAAGAGCTCTTGCTTCTTACAGTGTAAAAATTCTACACAAGAAGACAGTGCACACAATCCTTGAATAAGCAACAACAAATAATCTCTATGCATCATTACACAAGCACTGACCTGCAAAAAAGGCAGCATCAAAAGGTACAGATGAAAAAAGCACTCACACATGCAAAATGTGAAATGACAGCTTGTCACAAAAGAATTACATCAGGCAATATTACCTACAACATAAAACAAAGGATGGTAAGAGACATACCAGGCACACTTAACTTTGCCTTCAACTACAGGTGTATGTGCTTTACTGCAACTTTTTTTTGTGACTTTCAATGAAAAGTGTTCACATCAATTCACTCAATTGCTATTAAAAGTCTTCAGGTATATCAACTGGAATGCACCGAGTTCTGCTCTCTTTTTTTTCCCCCTCATGTGCAATGTAGCTTGAAAAACAAACACATGAAAAATTATGCTAATCATATTAAATAAGATATTACTACAGGTTGCCGTGGAACAAGGGTTCTCTTTTAGAGTGAGACGAGCACAAAGAAAGATGGGAACAGGCACGATGGTCTAGTCGGTAGCAAATTTCACACAAGACAGGTTTAGGAATACCACAGAGGTAAAGACGGGCAGTAGTGTCCCCCTGAATGTTGAGTGTCTAAAGGCTAGCACCACCTCAAACCCCCTCTCAGTGATGCAGAATGATACAGAAAACTGGTCTTGACTTAAGCCCATCAGTCCAATGTCCATTCACCTTTACATGACACACATCTCCACTCTGGCCAGTACATGGACAGGAGCTGCCATGGCTATATAACGTTCAGTATAATGAGGAGAAAAGTCCAGCCATTATTCTGACGCACGGATGTAGCTCTTGGCCTTTCCTGGATTTCTTTCCTGAGGCGTCTCCATCTCTTGTGGCATCCTCAAGTCACGTTTCTCTCCTAGTTTTCTCTCCCTGCTCTGTGGAGCATCAGTAAAGCATCATACGGGCGGAGAGGCAGGGAGATACTCCCCCAGGAGACTGTAGAATCGTGACATTACCATCTAGAACATCACTGCTTGAATGGGCGATGCAAAACCAGCTTTGTTGCCATGGAGACGTAATTTCCCACATCAATCTGTATCTGATGACATCATGTGAGCTCCACAGCAACATGTTACTGGTACATGGACATCTCTCAGGCATTCAAAGTGTCTAACAAATGACTACAAAACTATAACAAATGTTAAATGGATGGCATACAGAATAGTATCTTCTTTTTTGTTTACACAGGAAAGACGATCAGATTAATGAATTCTTAAACAACAAACTAAAAGGATGCCTTTATGGCAGTCAAATATCATCTCAAGATAAAAAAGGAAAACTACACACAGAAGTTACTGATCTACTTTTGATTGGCAAACTGAATCTTCAAGCCTTTAAGCATGGTCACTCCTGAAATCCATGAACAATGAGGATAATCTACAACGCTTGAATTAAAGACATTTCTGTTTCCTAAATCATCAATGGTGTACTTATTGTATAATGTTTTCTTTTTCAGTCTCTTGCTAGAGAGAAAATGAGTCACAAGAATTTTTTTTTTCTCGCAAAATACGATCTTGAATAAGACTGATCAATTTGTCACTCACTTATACCCTTAGTCACTAAGAAAGAGACTTAGGCAGCTAAATGATGATCAACCTATACAGAGATTATGTTGATTAGATTCTATTTGGACTAAAATATCCAGCAGATGAACGTATTGTGTTAGAATGTGTCAAAACTAGACAATGGACTACAACCAACATGCTTGATTTTTTTTTTTCAACTACATGAATATTACATTCAAAGCATGTAATGACTAATCCAAATTTGGGGGCCTGCAAAAAATGCATTGATGCAAATACGCAATCAAAACGAAAAAATTTACGGACATACGGGATCTGGAATCAACTAAGTGTGAACAAATATACACATATGCAGTAACTTCAAAAATATCAACACAAACAAAGCAAAGGAAAAAGAATAAAATTCATCAAAATGATTGATTTCACAAATTCTCTCAGATAGGCCATACAGCAAACCCTTGCATAATTCGCCATGAATACTCATACCTTGAATGAATATATGTAGTCATGTCTGCTAAGATGGCTGGAACCATGGAGTGGAATTAAGCATGGTTCTTGTGGTAATGATGTAATATCCTGGAAACAGAACTACACTACACGTCCATGGTGGACTTGTCATCCACTGTTTTTAGTCTTTAGTGGTTCGGTATATTTCTCTCTGCCCAAAGTGGAAAAGGCTCTTCCCACGACGCATTGCCGCTCTCAGAGAATTATGCAACAATTGCTCTCCTCCGTCTTTCCTCGGTTTCTTTGTCCTGGATAGTAGAAAGGAGAGAGGCAGAAAGACACAGACAGAGAATGAGACAGAGTTATAGAAAGAGAGAGAGAGAGAGAGGTAATATGACAGTCTCTATCACACAAAACTTTTGAATGAGGAAAAAGGAGCAAAAGATATCAATCATATCAAAGCACTAAAACAGAAACCACAAGACAAGATAACTTGTTGCCTACCCAGCAGAAGGGCGTACGACTTGCGCATTCAACAATCATATGAAGGAGCTCTTTTAAATCTCTGGAACTATTGTATGTCCAAAACTAAATTTCGATTTTAGGTCAAAATTTCAAGTTGGGGCCCTTCTGACGGGCAGGTGACAATGTGCTCTCTATATCTGAAAAAAAAAAAACAAAAAAAAACAAAACAAAAACAAAACCAGCCTAAAAATGCATTGATGCAGTCACTACCATGTTCACACAACTTGGCGATCAGTTTGCAATAGATGAGGTATCACAGCGTGAGCCAATGCATTACTTTGTCAAGTCTTACATCATTTCACAAGATAGGTCATATGCATGCAAAGGTAAAATACTAAACTTTCATTAACTACGGTCACTTGATTCTGGGATGAAATATTTTTCCCTTCCACTTTGTGTGTAATGTGCATGACAATACACTGTAGGTAGGGATACCCCACACTGCTGACATGTCCTCCTATTTCTATTTATTCACCTTGACTGACCATACACCATGAATTCTATTCAAACTGATTTGCCCAATCTACATGGATACATACACCTGGTGATAAGTTACATGTAATAATTTGACAATAGTCAAGACAGACATACAGCTGTATAGACAAAATGATCAAGTGCAAATCCCACGGGGCAAAGTTAGTCCAATGTGCATTGCTTCATATTAAAAAGCATACCCAGAATGAACAACAATGGTGTTTCTCAAAGAAAAGCAACTTTCTCACACATTTTTATTATCTCATGTATTTAATGTGCTTTGATTAGGTACATTGTATACCAAGATTGACTGCTTTATTGCTTGCTCATTTCCACCTCTTCCTGTATGTCTTTGTTAGGATTATCAGGTTGGAGTTTGCTGATCTGGTTGGATTTTGTCATACAGCATACAATGTTGTATACGCATACATTGTACCTTAAAGGACAAGTTCACCCTTATAAACATAAGGATTGAGAGAATGCAGCAATATTAGTAGAACACATCAGTGAAAGTTTGAGGAAAATTGGACAATCGATGCAAAAGTTATGAATTTTTCAAATTTTTGTGTTGGAACCGCTGTATGAGGAGACTACTATAGCTTATGAGTCATATGCGTACAACAGTATAAAGAACATGTAAAGAAAATTTAACATATTTTCACTTTTTTCGCATAATAAAAGAGCACTTGACTTGCCCTTTTCTAAAGGGAAGGGGGAATAATATTACCCATAACATATGTCGGTAACGAGTCAAGGGAATGTGTACTTTTTTCAAAAGAAGAAATTTTGTGAAAATCTCTTTATATTTTCCTTATATTGTTGTACGCATGTGACATCTAAGTTTTTCATACACTGCAGTAGTCTTCTCATCCAGCGGTTACTGCACAAAAACTTCAAAAATTCATAACTTTTGAACGGATAGTCCGATTTTCCTCAAACTTTCAATGATGTGTTCTACTAATATTGCTACATTCTCTCAATCCTTATGTTTATGAAGGTGAACTTGTCCTTTAAGTGAAAATCTATTCTGCATTACAGTTGACTTCTAATGAATAAGCAAGAGAGCTCAACATAGGAATGATAATCACAACATACCTTCACATTTAGAATTTGGAAGAAAGTCATGGAATTTTTTTTACACTTCAAAATTAAGAAAGGTACATGTAATACAGTGTATAAATCTGTCATTTTTATGCAAATGAGACGAGATAATAATGTCATAATGTCTCCTACTTGCTTGCACACAAATTTTCAGTGGATTTCAGTGTCTGAATAGGCGTTTTCACATCAGCCCGATAAAAATCCAAGCTCGAGATATTTTTCGCGATTGCGAATTAGCGCGCTATTTCATTTCTTATTCACATCAGCCCGAAGAGAATGAGCCTGATTTTTTTTCGAGCTAATTCGACAGCTGAGTATGTGCAAACAGCATCAGTAATGTGTGTGCCCTCTCAAAAATTCCTCATGACTTGTGTGCAGTTTGCCTCGATCGATCAGGTCACACACGCTAGGCATGATGGGATGCATCGCGCTAATTTCTCGAGTCGTTTTCACATTATCAAATAGCGCGCTACTATCCCGCTATTTCAGAAATTTCCCGAGTTGGACCTGAGAAATTTTCTCGAACAGAGCGATACAATTAGCGCGCTAATTTGTGTTCACATTATTAGATAGCGCGCTATTTCGTGATCGGGTTAATTTCCCAAGTCAGAAAATAGCGCGCTATTTCGAATCATCGGGCTGATGTGAAAACGCCTAATCTGAACTCACAGTAGACATGTGCTTAAAGGGAATCCAAACCCAAAGAGCAATGTGGATTGAGTGAAAGCAGCAACATTGGGAGAACACATCAGTGAAAGTATGAAGAAAATCAATCGGACAATCGATGCAAAAGTTATGAATTTTTAAAGTTTTGGTGTTGGAACTGCTGGATGAGGAGACTACTAGAGATTATGACGTATGTGTGGACACCAATATAAAGAAAATATAAAGAAAATTCCACAAAAATTCACTTTATCTAGCATAATGAAAGAGCACTTGATTAACCGCTTTCAGAAAGCAGAGGGAATAATTTCTACCCTTAAAGGTAGGGAATCCCATTTGCATGCCTTAAATGAAGAGTTGTATAAATACAGTGGTATGTTGAAGACAGTATCATTTTAGAAACTCCCATAAAGTATTGAAAGTGGAAGGTAACATTTAGTACATTTTTATTGACCGTTAGATTTTGAATTGAATTTTTTTCGGGGCTCACCGTAAATTCCAGTACATTACTAGGCTACCTTTGCAGTCCCATGCACTGCATGTGTGTCCATCATGTATATTTTGTGAAGAAAGTTCATCAAAACTTACAAACATTTCTATATAACATTCTTGCCACACACTCTCTATTATGTTCTTACATTATCAGCTCTTATACTATTAGATTTGTGTTTAGAGATAAAAAATACAGAAGACTGCAACAAAAAGGCTTAAGTGTGGCTGACACACAGAACTACTTAGTAGTTGAGTTTTGTGCATTATTCAAATTGTAGATAACTGTTGACTTCCAAATTTCTCAGCAGTGGCCTAAACAAATCCCCTGAGGTTCATATTTAATGTTTTGCTGCTTTTTGGGAGGTCTGTAAAAGGTATCCCCTACCTTTAATGTCAGTATCAAGTTGATGGAATGTGTAATTTTCATGAAAAATGAATTCCGCAGGCCCTGTATCATATTATGGTTTTCATTTCTGTGTTTATAAATACTTGTTATATCAGGTTTAAATGGCATGTCATTTACAATGTACTATTATAATTCACAGAATTAAAAAAAAAATCAGGCATAAGTTTTTGTTTCATTCAGTACATGGATTTAATTTAATTTAAAATTTCTTATTTTATCATTACAATTGTATGTGCTCCAGCTTAACTACAAGGTTCTAAATATGGGTTAGTCATGCCATGACTGTTCTTGCAAGTAATTAAATGCATTTTGTCAAAATACGAACCCTGCTAAAGCTCTATGTTTGTAATTGCCAGTAACTCTGTCTACTGGAGCATCATATACCACCAGCAAAAATCATAATTCGGTGAAACCATTACAATACATATCGTGTACAAAGGGCATTTATAAACAGGTGATACGTATGACTATTTGAAAAGGCACAATGACCAGAAGTAATGGCATTGCATGTTCAAAAAAAAAAAAATTGATTAAAGCAGGGACAACCTTCCCTGAATATGTGAATCTTGTAATTGTGACACACTTTACGCTATCAAAAGAACATACTTTAGCCTGGAATCAGCATTCCAGGCATTGTAAACCATATATTGTTTACTTCACATATGATCCGGATATTACATGCCATACCAGCACCTGTACAAAAATGTCAATGCAAAACAATGCTTCATGAATAGTATATCTGGTGCTGGGCATCTAGAGATAGCTCTCTGACCCAATGACCACACTGGTTCTTATCATGACACAAAATGTCATGTGATTCTGTGTCAGGATCTGCTTAAACGTATTTACACCTACGCTAAAAGTAGGTTGACATATTCTCTCAGAGCAAACTTTGAATGCCACATTTCCAGGCTACAATTTGATTTTCCCTTCAAGGTAACTTGATGTATAAAGCAATATCCCATTGTACACTGTAAGTATTTTTGACCTTGTAGAGCTACTACACTGCCATTTAATCAGCTCATAAAGAACATACACTCCAGTGCTCGAGCACACAACACACAGTACACAGTATACTTTATGATGCTGTTCAATACAGTATTTCACTGCTCACCACTATCTGGCAATACTATGTATTAGTGTGTGTGTGTGTGTGTGTGTGTGTGTGTGTGTGTGTGTGTGTGTGTGTGTGGTAGGGGTTATATAGCAACTCACTTTTAACTAGGTCAAACAGAAGAAACATGATATTGTTTTACAAAATATTTCACCCACTAAAAAGCATCATCTGACTTTAAAGGGACTGTACAGTACTGGTTGAGGTAGGGATTCATGTTTTGAACATTCCTAAGTGAGATAATGAAAAGCCTCTTATGAAATATGAAAGAGCATGTAATTCTAAGAAGGATTCAACGTTTATTTGATGAAAATTGGTTTTCAAATGGCTGAGATATCCAAAAAAGTGCTAATAATAAAAGGCGACATGCCCCAACTTTATTAGTATCTCTTTGTTTCACCTTGTTTTGGGATATCGCAGCCATTTCAAAACCGATTTTCATCGAATAAACTTTTGATACCCCTTAGAAGGGCATGCTCTTTGACATCTCATAGAGTGATTTCTGAATATCTCACAAAATTTTAAAAGCTAGATCTTCACCTCGACCAGAACTGTACACACCCTTTAATGTATGTTTAGCCACAATAACAAAGCTCTGCAGGCAGGTCATGATAATAGTGATTAAAACTAGCATCCAATGAAATTTACCCCCACTGCTTCTAATGGTGGCATACAGTGCCAAGCCAGAAAGCAGGACCCCATTTTTAATATCAAAAGATATAATCCATTAAAAAATTTCCTTATCCCACAGGCTGCCATAGACTTATGATAGAAATGAACTATATAATCAATTATAACTCTTCATAAAACAGGGCCCCTGATATCCATTTATTTTTATTTGATTTGATTTTACTATCATTTTTTTTTACAGTTACTCCACTAGTTACTGCTCCAAAATTTTGGCTAAATATCCCATTTACACACAAGATAAACTCTTCTCTTTGATATGTGGCAATTGAAGTTTACTACACATCTTTCTCTTCTTTTCTTTTCTTTTTCTTTCACCTTTGTTTACCATGGGAAGTGTAGTCTAGGTGGTTATTCCTTTTGTTTTGTAATGTGCATTTAAGCTTTGAAAGAGACAATTTTATCAAATCACACATTCATTATCAAGAAGAGTCTCATGCATGGACAGCCCTTGGGGGTAATTATCATTTAATGTCTTTATTACATTACCTTGTGAGTTGGGTTCTGGTAGAGTTTCCCTGGCCATTATATGCATCGCTGTCGTTTTACCTAAAGGTAACTGTAGAGCTACAATGAAGGAAACATGAAAAACGGTTTTAAGAAATTGCATAGAGAAGCAACAGACAAAACAAACAAAACAAAACAATGCTGTAAATGTGGAATTCTATTTTGCAATGTTAGAAATTATCACAAATTTTTCATGAATTACTGCAAAAATGCAGTAGCATGCAGGTTTGGGATTTTGATGAATTTGTTCGTAACCAATATATACTACCTGAAGTTGGCCCAGTGCAATAAATCTGTCAGGCAAAAGTTTCCAATTTCATAACTAGAGTATACATAACTGTTACATCACATGTTGACTTTGTCTTCAGAGTATGCCCCATGGTGTAAGACTGCGAACTTTATGACTTAAAGCCTTACCCTAATCTCCTCAATCAAAGTACTACAAGACCAAGAAGCATCTGATATAACACACTCAAGACATACTTCAAACTCATTCACTACTGAGAAAATGTTAAGTAAATGATGCCTGATGCTGGTACAATGTAAACTATTTTCTGCATTGTGAAATATCCCACAGATAGGCAATGGATAAGCACTATTCAAAGTGCAACTGCACATATGCACACACACAAACACACACACACACACACACACACACACACACACACACACACACACACACACACACACACATAGAATCAAAAGTAGATCTCTTTTCACCCGTTCCTAACTTTTAACCATTTTGTCGCTCACATACGTGTATACTGTGCTTTATCATGCAAAGCCTAAGTCGTAACTGTGCGACAAGAGGAATGAAACCTTGGCTGTACTGGTTAGCAGCAATTCCTGTCTCTTGTTCTTGACATTTCAAAGTGTCTTCCCCCGACAATGCCCTGTTGACACACAAAGCTTTAATCCTTGTCAACCGCCTACGACTTTAACATAACATCATATACAATGTACTTACGCATGTGATTTGTGGATCACTGGATCACACAATGTACAAGTAGATTCTAGTATCTACCGTATCTCCTGGGCCCCCATTTCATAAAAGATGTTAGGATGGCAACTCTTGCTGGAATGGCAACTTCCAATAGCAACAGCCAATCAGGAAGCTGGATTTGTGTCATTACCATGACAATTGCCATTCCAGCAAGAGTTGCTATCATATCACCTTTTTATGAAATGGGGCCCTGGTTTAACTCAACTGAGATCTCAATACTGAATAGGGCTGCAGTGTGAAATTCACTATGGGATGAATGCCAAAAAGTAGAGTTGTGGAGGAAGGACCAATATATTAGAACCTGTCTCTTTTGTCTCTAGACAGACATAAAATTTTAGATCTCTCCACATTCAGAGGGAAGTAGTAGCATACAGTGTCACAGACAGAAAGAAGGGAACAAGACATGGTAAGATATAAAGAAATCAGAAGAACTACATGTAGAAGAAAGATAGGTAGAAAAAAAAACAGAAAACATGAAAAGATGAATAAAAGGCAAATAGAGCACAGAAGGGCATCGGGAAGAAAACATTTCTCAACTAGAAATGTCGCTACAGCGACTGGTTATACCCCCACCAAACAACATTTCATAAGCTTTGGTCAAAACAACATTTCATAAGCTTTGGTCAAAAAACTGAGGAAGTAGTTAAATCCGCAAGATCTTTCCTTGATCTTCTGCCATTAATATGCCGTTACCATGGCAACGTACTTTCGGGTACTGTCGAAAAATTCGTCTTGCACATCTACAACCAAAGGCACACATCTGTACCAAGTTTCATGGAAATTGGGCAAAAACTGAGGAAGTAGTTTGCAACACAAAATTTTCCATCATTTTGGCTCATAATATGTGAGCTGTTACCATGGCAACATACTTTTTGTCACTGCCAAGAAATGTGTCATGCTGACCTATATCCTAAGACAAACATTCAATATGAATTCCATGAGAATTGGAAGAACACTGATGAAGCAGTTTTGCCATGAAGCATTTTGCCCTATATTTTACCAATAACATGCCGTTACCATGGCAACGCACTTTTTGCCACTGCGGAAATATGTGTCTTGCACATTAACATATTCAGATGAACATCTGTACCTAATTTCATAAAAATTGATCAAAAACTGTGGGAGGAGTTCGCGACGCAAGATTTGTACCCATTTTTGCCCATAATATGCCGTTACCATGGCAACGTACTTTTGGGTACTGTCAAAAAATACGTCTTGCACATCTACAACCCAAGGCACACATCTGTGCCAAGTTTTATGGGAATCGGTTGAAAACTGAGGAAGTAGTTCGCGACGCAAGATTTGCAACGGACCGACCGCCCGACCGACCGCCCCACCTACCGCCCGACCGACCGCCCGACCGCCCGACCGCCCGACCGACCGCCCAACCGACCGTCCGCTGATTCCTATATACCCCCTTCAAACTTCGTTTGGCGGGGGTATAATAAACAGGAAAGGAAAGGAGAAAGAAGTAAAAGAAATGCCAACAAGAGAGAGGGGAAGGGATGAAGGAGAAAAGAAAGAAGTGGAGGAAGAGAGATGGAAGAAGGAAGGATGAGGAAGAGGGAAAAGAAAAGGAATTGATGATGATGACAGTGAGAAAAGAGAACTGCATGTGACAAAGAAAGAGAAAGATAGATATTGAACATATGGGTCTTCCCCGCCCCCAACAGATTGCTGTAGGAAATGACTGTACACAATACCCAACTCACACAGACACCTCACTTTGCTCCACTGGTCACTGTGGCTGCATATATCATTCTTCACACATCCATACCCTTAAAATGATACTGGAAACTGAATCACACACATGTATGAAATTACCAATGTCACTAGAAATAGTAGGGCATAACATCTACAAGCAGAAAATCAATAATTCCAGTTTTTTACAGTCAATTCATCTGACTACACATATTCCAGTTATTGTATGTCAGGGCATCTAGACTACAATTTAAAGGGACATTCCAGACGATTTTCATAATTTCACATCATGTAGTACATAAATCAACAACTCCATGTATAGAATTGTAGAATTTAGTGTGGTTCTTGAGCACAGAATCAATACTTTGAAAAACCTTAAACAAATTACACTTAACAAGGATAATGACATAGGAGGTTCACATATTTCAGAAATGTAGCAGTGTAATTCCATTACAAACCGCTTGCTTGCGAGTTCACCTGTGAATAATCTATGCATGCCCTCTTCTTTTGTTCTGCTTCCTTGAGCCCCAACTCATGCATTCTTATGGTGACTCTGCCATGTCATCATCCTTGTTCATAGCAATTTGTTCTAAATTTTGAAAATATTCTTATTCTTCATCCCAATGATCACAAATTCTGAAACTCTGTCCTCAGTATAACTAATTTATACTTGTTAAAATGAAAAAATCTGAAAATCATCCGGAGGTCTCCTTTAATGCACATTCTGGCTCTTGGTAAAGATCGATAATGCAGCGCATGAAGATCGCCAGTTTCAAGCAGAGTGGTAGTGTTCATCATTCAATCATCCATCAGAGGAAATCCTCACAGCTCTTCCAAGGTGTGTCAATAGAATAGATGGCATTGCTCAATATAGAGCACATCACCAAAGATACCTCACTGGTTCTTGAATGTCGTTCTGTCTGGAGTGTACAATATGTACTAAATCAGTGCCCAATGATTCTCTTGTTAACTTTTGGATCATTTCCATATTAATATCCAATAACCACTTCCCATGTTGGGCCTCAAATATCCTGGAACAGTGGATTTGATCTGACATACAGCTAAGAACACACAGAGCCCATATACTGTACTACAAATGTTTCACTCATTAATTATAACCACAATGACTGCGTCATTCAAACTGTGCCACGTCAAGGAAATGAATGGTTGAGGAAATAAAAAATATATGGAATTACCTCCTAATGAAACATTCCCGTGGATAAATCTGCCTTGGTATATCAGTCGTAGTATATGCGGCGAGTGCACTCTATGGCTCTCCCAATCTGAGGAGGAAAAGTAAAAAAAAAAACAACAACAACAACAAACACAAATTTTTAATCAATAAAAATACAAATATATGCACATAAAAATTGGAGCAATTTGACAACAGCGGGTAGTCTCTGGATTCCCTCCCGCCCCCTCCATTCACCTCGACCTTTGATCTTCAGGATAAGTTGATACACCTCTAATTCTATCTTCTCACATGAATTAATAGGACACTTAGACTCAGTAAAGTCTATCATGGTGGTTTTCTTCTAAACCCCAACTTAACAAGATATGCACCAGATGGACAGACAAATGGACCCCCAAAACACACAGGCAACCCCACAAGATATTCACACAGACAAAATGGTCAACAAAACGATTGCAATCCAAATACCAAAAATATTTTGTGCTCATTAAGATGGACAGAAATATCCTCCTAATTGCCAATCGTGATAGTTTGTCACCAAACTGTGCGAGTCTGAATTCTGCCAGAACGGTGACCCTTGCCCTAGTGATCTGCACTGCTGTGAAGTGCGTTTTGAATGATAGGGAAAAAAAAAAAATCAAGATATTTTGCTCTACAAATAGCATCCAAACACTTGACTGTGAAGCAAAATATCACGATAATTCCAAAATAATTGCAAGATGTCTTGATCCTGATGCTGGTCACACTTTTTAGCGGAATAAAATCCAAACAGGCAAAGATCTCCATATCTAGATCCCGTTAATTTGCATCAGTCCTGCAAATGCCTCTGGCATAATTGGAAGCATGAAAATAGAAACAACTTGGCAAATTCATGCATTGTTGTTCTCAGAATTAGCAGCTAAATGTGCAGTTTACATGTGAAGGAGCAACAATATTTTCACAAGAAATATACCCAATCCAAAATACCCTATTATGAGATACATACAATATCTGCCAAATGATTACTTAGAAGTCACTGAAAAATCATTCACTTAAAGATAATATAAAGTTTTGGTACCTCAAAAGTTCCCTGAGTTTCCTTGTCTTAGTTTGTGTTTCAGGTTTAAGTACCTTTCATATACAATTTTTAACCAACACTGTGAGACTTACTCGCCCCAAAGTGCTCTCATGTAATAGTAATCATGCAATAATGGTTTTGTACAAGAGCAGAGCGGGCTCTGAAAAATTCGAACGAGCCGTTAGTTTGACTCGACGCGGTACCGCGACAATCAATACACACGTATTGTACGAAATCATTATTGCATGATTACTATTATACTAAGACATGAGAGCACTTTGGGGCGAGTAAGTCTCACAGTGTTAGTTATATGAAATGTACTTTAACCTGAAACACAAACTAAGACAAGGAAACTCAGGGAAACTTTTGAGGTACCAAAATTTTATATTATCTTTCATATTTAAAGAAACACTTTGAAAGATATTTCTTACCCTTGCACCTAACCCACTTTATACTATATAGGAAGAGAAAGGAAACTGACAAGGGCAAGAGGGACAAGGGAAAACATTCCATACATTGAGGTCATTATTCCCAGTATGAGCAAGGTTTGATCAGCTTTTGCATGAATGTCAGAAAGGAGGTCAAATTTCTATGGCAACTACCAAAAGTCATCAAATCACACTGAAACATGCCATGGTGACAGCATCGAAAGCCATATTCTTATAGATATTTGATAAAAGAAAAAACAAATGCTCTGCCAAACAACAGCAATATAATAAATGTAAATGAGGTATGGGGTATATCGTTTACAATAAAATCTCAGTCTGTCTTTAAAGATCCAGTTTACCTTTGGGAGCAGTGATTTCAAAAATGTTCAAGATATCACATTTGATGCGTATGTGTAGGTCTGTTGTATCATAAAACATCCTACCACATGAAATATTTGCAATAAAACCTAAAATATAAGGAGATGTCAGGGTTTTTCTCAATAAACCGTAACTGTATACGGTTTAGTCTAGAAACATTTTTATTATGACTATTGTTCACATTTTGTGTATTTCACAACACTTAACATCAATTATACAGATTCAAATTTTGACAGTGGTTGTTTCTATCCCTAACTCACATTTTAGAACTATTTTAAAGCACTAATGCTGGGTTTTTGTTTCATCTGCAAATGGTGAATTATGCCTTTAAGGTCCCATCTATCAATGCTTCAATCTTAATGAATGAAGGAAAACTTGTAAGACTTTTTCATACAGATTACAGTCAATATCTACCACTTTAAGAATAGAATAGTCTCTATACAGAGAAACACAACAATGTAAGTCTAAATATAACACAAAGCAGAGATGAAATGTCCACTAATTCTTCAAATGATATCCGCTAATGAGTTGAACTCTAAAGTGATTACCTGTAGGCCAGTTGTCAAAGACATACTGCGCTACGTCTGCTGCGGTGTCCTCAGGCACAAAATTGAATTCTTTGTTCTTGCCATTCATTGGGTGTATTAACCTCAAGGTTATCTGCATGGGAGAAGGAAAGAGCAAGACATTGATTGCATCAGTGCTGGGCATACAAACTTCAGGGGTGCCCTGGTTGCAATGAACTCCAGTCTTTGATACAATGGGGACACTATGAATCCTGGAATCAACAAACACATCACAGCAAACATCAGGGAAGGCAAAAACATCAAATGCAACAGTGTTTGGTTTCTAAAATTGTACAATCAACATCATAATCCGCATGCACTGTGTCTCTACAGCTGTATATTCAGACGTTCAGTGAAAGATTTCAAATATTTTTTTTTCCAGGAACCTTCTAATGATTATATTCAACTCCTGTTTATATTCAACTCCTGTTGAACTGATTTCCATGATATACCTTATAATACATACTTGTGAAATTTGTAGTAGAAAATGCACTGCCAACAATATTTTTATAAAAATAATCATAAGAAAAATAAAATATTTATATACATTGTACTACAACATTGTACATACATTAAAATGTAGTCCTACATGTATGTTTAAACATCACTGATAAATGCACCAATACAACATTTTGGGACCAACCTACTGGTATACTGACCTACATTCATCTCAAAACATGCTTTTGCATGTATGTGAACTGCATTCAATTGAATCGGAATTGAATGGTAAGTGAACTGAACTGAACTGGAATGGAATGGAATGAAGGAAAATGAATTGAATTGAATCGCACAATTGCACATTCACAAGCCTATGACCACTGTTCTGTGCATGGGTGTACTTTTTCAGTCATTTTCTGTTGGCAGCATTCTGAAAAACAGATTCAACTACTGTAGGTCCCCTCTACGTTCTCATTCTACTTGAACTTCTTGAAACACTGTCCATCACAAACACTAGCTTCTGGCTACTTTGTAGAGACAACCTTGAGTTTGGTCAATATTTGGAGACTATCTGATGTCCGACAGATGACTCACACAATGTAGGATCAAGTGTCCTGCGCTCGAAATAGTGACTTCCCTCCAAGATAGCACACTACATTTTTGTACACTTGCACCAGTAGAATCCACATCACTACTTGTACGTCACTTGTGCAAAAATCAGGTGTACAATTAAATTCTATTGTACATGATGGAGTATGGTGTAGCAATAGGCTTGACACATGTTCAGCTGACCCTTTAATTATAATTCTTTCATGTGCTTATTTGGGCGTTAACTAGGATTCTAAACACGTGGCTGATGAGACAAACAAGTGTCATAAATGCCAGGTGATAGCCAACAGAATCTCACTGGATGACATGAAAATTGAGATCTTTCACATCTGATACAATGTATGAGCAAAACTTTCTTCACATTTTTGTCCGATATAATACATAATTTCTTTGTAATGTCTTGTTCCTCTTATTCCTTGGGGCACTTTATCTGAATCTCTCAAATAATCCACGAACACTTCTACGGGAGACAAATACACTAGTAGTAATCAAATGTATTCAAAAACTAACACAGCACATTTCATCCTCACTGCAACAACCCCTATTATATGCTTACCAATCCTGGGTTGTTTTGTTGTCATTTTTTCCATTTTTCACACTAGCCATTAATCTCTCGCGTGAAGCTACTTAAAAAATCCATCAACTTGCAATGTACTAACTCGTTGAGGACACACTGATTTTGCTACAACATGCATTTCCCACAGACACCTGACCTGCCTGAGTACATGTATACTCTGGACTCGTCCTCAATGGGTTAAAAAGTAAAGTTATCATTATTTAGTATCCATGCCAGGACACAATTTGTCCCTCACAAAGACAAACACATGAAAGCCAGCCATACAATGTATGAATATTTCAAACAGAATGTGAAAGCCAGCCATATGAATGTTTCAAGCAGTATACGGAGTACACCACATGAACACAAGGACCAACGTGTTCAGATATGACAACTACTGAGCATCTGCCTAATTAGCTAAAATTCTCAAAAATATCAAATGCTTGTAGAAACATACAAAATCAACAAAGCAGAGAGGCCAACAGAAAAGGAAAGGATGAAGATCTTGAGAACCTCCCACACATGCAAACCTTTAACAAATGAAGGCAATGACCAAGCTGGTTGCTATGACAACGGATGTCCTCCAGACTAGCTAGTGAGTGGACAGCTCTCAACATTAGTATATTTAATGAGTCTCCTTCGTCCTTTTCTCTCTTAGTCTCCATGATTAATAAATTTATATTGTATACTAATGATGTGTATATTTTTTTTTAATAAATATCTTGTATACCTGCAACATCTCATTAACTGATTGTATACTTGAAATACACAAATCTGTAGCATTTCATGTTGTATGTCCTTCAACTGTTATTACTATAATGAATTATGAAAGATTTTTTTTAACCATGTAAAAACATTTATCCATATATTAATGAATGTTCTTTGCAATACCACTATAGGTTTTATACACATCTAACCAGAAAAAAAAAAAGGACTGACCTTGTCACGCAAAGTAGAAAAACTGTCAGACAGTCTTGCTGTGTCAATACAGCAATTGTATAATCATAACAAATACAAATTACCACTACTACTGCTTATTAATGATAATCCTCACTGTACCTGTACATTGTAGTCATCATCATCATTATTATTATTCATAACTGCCGTTGGTATGCCAGGTCCTTGAATGATGCTACGCCACAAAGCTTATTCTTCCGATCTAATCTCCAAAGGGCTATTAAGTATACAACCTACATGTAGTTGTCAGTTTGACTGTCATTCACCTTATTCAAAACATTTACTTTGAGGACAAAATTCTCTCTCACAAAAATTAAGCGATTCTGTAATAACAGGAATATCATATTATTGACTACAGACAATAGTTCTTGTCGTTAAATACTTTCAGCCACTGTCAATAATAAGGTGTCAAGAGTTGTGACAGGTTGTACTAAGGATATAATCAAACCTATCCTGCAAATCAGTTTGTTGCAACAAGGAATGCTTGCCTACTAACCTCACTTACCACAAGACTGTCAAGACATGATTTCCTGAACCCCACCACTTAATTTGGCAATGAATTAGGGAGGGAGTTGGGGCTCCTGAACAAAAATGTCATGTTTCTCCATTCTCAACAGGTTTCTACACATATTTTGGTCAAAGTACTACTTCAACAGCCCCTTTCCCCCCATTTTGACATCGCATTTCTCGCATGAATTCCATAATTTTCTCTGCGTGACTAGCATTATGCATTTTATGTGTGTGTTTGCTGTTTTTTATTAGACCACTGTTTTCTTCTTTTTCACAGAAAAAAAAGAAGGTAGAAGATGCGCTTACATCATATTTACTGAAAGCTAATTGTTAAAATGTAGGAACTACTTTCTAACAAGCATCTGCTGTGCCAGCTGGTGACAACTCGTAAAACACGTCAGCATAAAAGTCTTTTTAGGAAAGAGCTTCTGTCAGCAAATGTTACATGTACTTCACTTTTTCTACATCACTAATCCAAATTATATTTGCACAATCTTTACCTCTGCCAAGGGAGGAGGTTATGTTTTCGTTACTGTTGGTTTATTCATTAGTTAGTACGTTAGTTAGTTAGTTTGTCTGTGCGCAAAATAACTCAAAAAGTAGTGAACGGATTGGAATGAAACTTGCAGGAAAGGTTGAAAATGACACAAGTACATGTACCAAACGATTAACTTTTGGCAGTGATCCGAGAATTTTGGGGGAATTTATGAAGGATTTTTGACATTTGGCAGGTAGGGTCAATGAACTTGGGAGTTCAGGCTGTGCGTATTTGAGGTTTGCCTGCGCGCACTTAAGTGCGTGCTCTAGTTTCTGCTGGGGTGAAACGCGCCGGGCAGCTGAGGGTTTATGACGTAACAAAGGCTTCTATATTGGGCAATCTGGCAAGTTTCAGCACACAATGCAGTACGTATGGGTGGAAATCACTGATATCTCTACGGAAGAACAAGATCAGTGGTGTAAATGATTTGCATGCTTGGAGGAGGTCTGCGCTCTTAGAGTGCTTCTCTAGTTTGTCATAAAATGTAGTCTAATAAATTCATATTTTCCCGCAAATGCTCAAAAATGCAATCAGCAACTTTTCTATTGTTTCCAATGCCTCAAGATGTCATCTGAATTTAAAGTGTACTAGTAAACTCGATCAATCCCGGTACACAATCACAAATAGCTCTTTTCAAAACAAATTTTGCCATAAGAACAATTCCTTTGCACATTAAATATGACGTGAGATTTATGGTGCTCACAAGCTGTTTATGGAATACGGTAACAATGTGCAAATATGCATGAGTGTGATAAATTTCTGTATACTGTAGTAAAAGTAGGTAGAGATTAAGCATAAATGTCATTAATTTCAATAAGAGTGATCAATCACTTTCTTCCTACACATATGACTGAGTGATATAATGATAAAATGTGATATTCTATGGGGGGGGGGGGGGGGGTGTTCATCCAAACAAAAAGCCATGAAATTTACTGCACTGTGCTGATTATTAGATTGATGTTCATGGCTCATGTGTGGGATATGGTCTGTTTCACAATAAACCTTTAGGTCCCTAAAATATTGGGCAAAAACCCAGCACATACCTACGGTGTACCCGTTTCCACATTTTTAAGTTGCCAATTGACATTTATTCATATCCATCTATCATCTTCTGCGTACCGCTAAACAAAGCTTGTACATACACGTACATGTGTTCGAATCTGGGTGTGTATGGAACTTTTGTCTGCACAATACCCAATGTGCAATTGCTACTGGCACTGCATTGATCTGCAAATCCATTGAATTGAAAGGAAGTATCTAGATGAGGCCAACTACACTTGGAGAATAACTTGAAAGGATCATCTTCATAAAGTAGGTCAATCGAGAAGAGGGTAAGAAAAATGAAATATCCTATTGAAGGCTATACATTGCCAGGACAACAATGAGAAGGGGCAAATTGTGGCATTCATTACAATTACTCAGTCACAGAATGGGCAATGGGTTGTGTGATGTGCCCCTCAGTATGCAACAACGAACTATCTTTAAATAAAAGAGCAAGTTTTGTATGCATTCAATGCCTGTTAAATACCCCTATATGCTTGTAGAAGCATACTGTATCCATTTACACTCCAACAAGCATGAATAGGCACAACTCACCAACAGTCAGAGTTGATATCATTCAGCAATAAGTGCTATAAGCATGGATAGCTTTATGACTAATATGGAAATTTTCTCAAGTTTTGTACATTCTTATCACAAAAACAATTGTATGAACACAGAGATATGTTTGTAGAAATCAAATACCTGTACTGTACAAATATTCTCATCTAGAAAATTACATTTGAAATGATGTGACCTCTGATAGATTAAGTTACGTACTTAAAAGTGTACCAATACCCTTGAAATCAAATTCGTGTACAATTAGAATACACAAAAACAGACATAATTCACCTGTGATAGCCCCTGAAAGCATACATATTTCAATAAATTATATCATATCTCTTTAATATTTTGGCACTTGTGCTCCACACTTTTAAATTCTGCTCCATAGGCACTGGTACTGAAGGTGTGCGTCTTCTAGCTATACATGCACATTTTTACAAATAATATCGAGATTTCATGTTGATCGGTAAGCTCATCATGCACACGGATTGCATATCACTATCGTCCAAGACCTACTTTGAAAAAAAAAAACCATCAATAGCGCAATCGTTCAATTGAAAGAATTGGGTGATTGATGAGTCTACAAATCTATTTCAAATCTATTGCAAATCATTTTTATTTTTGTTTACTATAGAGCTTTAAAATTTTAAATAAACCTCAACGAATAAAAATTAGAGTGACAAAAATTCTAATATTTTGCCGACCGCATGTCGCATGTACACTATATTCTACAAATTGTAACAAGAATAAAGTGTATTGGTACACTGTAGCCATTGAATGCTTTCAACATTATTTCATTTTCTCTCTCAACAGAAAAAAACAAATGGCAGGAAAGCGGCCTTTAACTTCTACAACTGATGGAGAAACATCTTCAGTGCATGTTGGTTGGCAACTGCCGAGTATGACAGCTTACTGTAAGAACAGCTGTATGGTGGTTTTACAGTTACTGACTTTTAAAATCTGTCACTTGTTTCATTGCAGACATGTCTATCTGTAAAGGAAAGCCATGTTAATAGTCTATTACTTTGGCTGACACACATAACATACTTTTTTTTTTCTTGTTGTTGTCATGAAAGAAGTTTCATTCAGCAGTGCACTGTTGAATATCTTCAAATTATTTCTGTTAGATTACGATGTAACTCTCGCAGTCTAGCTAAAAATTAGAGGTCAAAACCCTCTTTTACAAAGGATATTGAGGGTCATTGTGGGAATCCTGAAGTGACATAAACTTGTTAGCTTGACGTCATGAGTCATACACATCACATGCATTAAAACTGTCTAGTCATTGTTGATTACTGTGGCAATACATTTTACAGTCCAAGTTAAAAAGTGTGATAGGTTGGGAAGGTGGCTGGAGGATGCCTTATTTGTGTATTCACAATGAACAGTCATAGGATTTGTTTTTGTTTGTTAGGTGATACGCTATCAGCGTATCACCTATTGTGATTGTCAAAATCTCTCTTTATTTCTTTTTATTCTTCTTTCTTTCTGGACAATTTTGTGTCATCAATATCTCAAGAATGACATTACGGAATAACATGACATTTTCAGGGAACATGTCTCATGACAATATCTAGCCACAATAAGGTTTTCATGACAGTAACATATCTATGACGTCATCTAGGCGCCATTTTGTGATTTTCGGACCATGTTACATGATCGATCATAACTTCATAACTAAAGGTCATTTCTGTATCATTTTCGGTGGACATAAAGTTCAGGTCACGTTCTATCTTTCTTTCTCTGATCCTAATTACCTAGGACGTCATCTAGGACGCGTAAGCGCGCGTCAAACTTTTAAAAGGCTCAAAACAACTTTCCAATGGGAAATCTCGAAGTTTCAGACAAATTTAAGCGTTTCAAACGATTTTGCGCGTGCGCGTCCGTCCGCGCGTTTTCGCGTGCACAGCGCGTCAGTAACATGAAAATGCACTTTTTTTGACTGATTTGGATTCCTGATACTTTGAGTAACAATATCCATTGATTTCTGATCGTTTCTGACAAATAACAAAGCATTGCACTTGCGTCAAAGTTCAAATTTCGCCTGCGCGTCTATGTGCAAATATAGTGAAAAAACATGTCTTTGTTTATTTCGCCATAGCTCTTTAAAACGTCTGGTTACCCTATGTTTTTATTGCATATTACAAAAGCATATAAATTGGACATAACGTTTCAAGTATCATTATTTCCATAAAACATTATGACGTCATCACATCGTCATCTGAAATCAAAAAAGTGGAATTAATTTTTTTAAGGTACTGTTTCTGAGATTCATTTGCTCGTATCTCTGTTGTTTAAGCTAAATATTATCCCAAATTCAGATATGTTGTACTTTGAACATTTGCCTTTCAAGTCCATGTCATAGTTTTGAAATTTGATGACGTCATCATGCTTTAAATTGTGTTTAAAGGTAAAGATGCAAAATCGTACAAGTTTACGTGTTATGTCTATGGGAGGTGATTTTTTTAGAAACCATGCATTGACTTGACAACGTTTAAGCACCTTTATCTCAGCTGATTTTGCTTCATTTCCTTTGAAACTTAAGTATGTTGTAGATGTGACAATAAGCTGCAGTAATCATGCATTTTATTCTTTGAAATCTCCTCATGAGGTTGACAATTTTGCAATTTAAAAGTGAAAATGAGAACGGAATGCGGACCAAACGATTCCTGATTCATCTTTCACGTACATAAGTTTACGTTCCTCTAATTTTCTCGTCGAGACGTATGGCCGAGTGGTTAGAGGCGTCGTCTTAGAAACGTGAGGTTGCACACGTACGGGTTCGATCCTCACAAGAGCACGAAAGAATATAATTTTTATTTTTACTTTTTTTCTTCAATGGAGTACCACACCTTCGTCCATGTAGAAATCACGTTTGCATGTAAACACACCTATACGCACACACTCACACAGTATACCTTTGTTTTGCGTTGGAGACTGCATTACTTCGACTGCTGCAAAACTTTGCAGGCTGGGCTTTCAAACTGATATAGTATATTGTAATAAAATGAAATTTGTTCATATCAATTCAGTAACACAATGTAGTCGTGGTTACTTTGTGCTGATTTATACATGTGACAAGCTATACATTGTAAAAAAGGTATTCAGTCTTCTGTATTGATGATTATTTGTCAATTAGTGGTTTTTGTGGAGTTTCAGATAGTGATAAAAAGTATGGATGATAAGTGCAGCGATACTTCCTACAGTTAGTTCAAAGTTGTGTTACAGATGTTTGATACATACATTTAGCATTGTGTGTGTATATATACGTGTGTATACAGGTTGGCCATATGACACATTCTAGACAATTAATCTTAATTGATTAGCAAACGTTATCAGCTATGGAATTGAATATGGTACTAATGTATGATGTTAATGATTCTAATTAAACTGTGACGAGTTTAAAGGGATAGCATAACTGTGTGTAAAAATAAGGCAACTATAAGGAAATTTTAGGGCAATTTGATAACCATGCCTATAATAATTTCATACAGGTACTAATGCCTGCCTCATATTCATGTGATAGATTGTCATGTCAATAGCAAACTGACAACGTACGATGAATGTGTTATACATTGAACAACTGTCTTTCAAGTCCATAACGTTCCTCATATTTTCCCGTCGAGACGTGTGGCCGAGTAGTTAAAGGCGACGTCTCAGAGACGTGAGGTTGCGGGTTCGAACCCCACAAGATCACGAAACAAAATACTTAGCTACTTTACTGTTTTTTTTCTTCAATTTTGTATTACATATTCGTCCATGTAGAAATCACGTTCGTATATAAACGCACCTATACACACACACAGACACACACACACGCCATATCCCTCTTTTTTTGTGTGTTGGAGACCACATTGCTTCGACTGCAGCAAATTTTGCAGGTTGACTTTGTCAAACCGATCATAGTATGTAATGACGACGACTGAGGTGTTGTACTTTGAACAATTGTCTTTCAAGACGATGTCATTGTTTTGTAATTTGATGACGTCATTACACTGAAAATTGTGATTAAAGGCAAGGTATCAAAACCAGCCGATTATAGGTTTTATGTCTGCGGGACGTATTTTTCCCAAGTTGCCAGAAATGGCATAGCGACCTCAGTCGTTACAAGGCCGCTTTTCCGTCTAGCAATGCAATACATGTTCACGCGGCCACGATTGTTGAGTGGGCATTGACTTTTTCCCCCTGTAATATCTATACATTTCTTTTTTGCCTTACCATTTCCGGGGATGTCCCGTGGCCGAGTGGTTAGAGAAACGGTTTTGCATGCACGCTCAATATAACTTCAAGGTGCCTATATCACATTCTTTTCTTTGTCGATCACAGATGACCGACACCTGATGACCCCAAGCGTATCACCTAACTCGTCAGCGTGACGAGTTTCATATCTCGTTTGTTTTTGTTTTTGTTGTTGTTTAATTTCCCACCAGACAATTCAACTATTGTATACCCATTACAGTCAAACCTGCCTTAGCGGCTATCTGTCTATTAGCAACCATCTATCATATGCGGCCATATTTGCCGTCGCACCAGTCATTCATAGGCAAAGTCCAGTGATCGCCACTGCTGCATTCATCACTCATAGTCGCAATAATGCACTAGGGTAGAATTTTCTTCATGACTGTACACATGCTAGTGTGCAACAAATTGATAAACACCAGCATTGTTTGAAGCATGAAACACCCATGTGCTTACATACTATATCATCGTACATGTATGCAATGCACACAAAAGTCAGATAACCTGTCTATAGCGGCCACCTGTCTATAACGGCCACTGTTTTCATCTCCCTTGGGTGGCAGCTTTATAGACAGGTTTAATAGACTGTATATCTACAGATGGTTTTACTTTCATAAATTTTGCAATTCAACAGCTACTCAGTATTAAAACATAAAACACTGTTTACCATCACCAAAGTGGGGATGTTTTCTCATGTGGTTCTCTCAATTTCTTTACGAAATTTTAGTGAAAATTGAGTGAGCGGCAGAAAAGAGACAATGATTATGTACCAAAGTTAGCCTTGCATCTGTATAGAATGACATGCATGGGGTATTAATCATTGATGAATAAGCACACTTCAGTACTGGTGTATAGTACTCACACACTGACAAAGAGGTTCTTATTCTGTAATAAAAATTTTTGCTCAAATAAATCTGTAGCAGATACACTGAAGCATATTTACAAGCCAGTCTACTATAGTTCAATCAATCAAGATGTGATACCATATTGTAAATTCAAGATTCCAAAATTGCATTCATATATCCTTGGTGAGGGATTAGGATGAGATTTCAGCAGTGCTGCCATATCCAGCAGATCGAAAAACGTAATACTGGAAAGAAAAAAACAACAACAAAATGTGTCACTAATTCTCTTGAAAGCAAGAATGTCATGCTTTGGTTCAAAATGGGTTTATCAAGTACATGCTATCTCAAATGGGGAAAAAAATTCACGACCACATTTTATTACATTGGCTGAAGATCAAACAAAATCTCGTGTTTAATGAAATAACAGCAGGCTGCTCTGCTCAAAACACAAAAACAAAAACCCTGCCAAAATACTCGTTTTTATATCGATTTTGTGGTGATTTTGTTGATTTTATTGAACACATTTCCCTTGTGCTTGGGGATAAGCAAATTACATCCCTCATAATTCTTTCTCTTGCAGGGTTGAGAGGGAAGTGTCTGTTAAAAAAGAAAGACTTAAAATACAAATGGATTCACACAAAACTTAAAGATGTGATTAATCCAATAATCCCCCTCTTAGTTGAATATCTGAACATGCCTGCTGAACTCCACACTGTTGATATACAAATCTCCCTATATATGTAGATAGTAATACTTTACAAATATTGCCATGACATAACTGCAAGATATAGTACAAGGTCATACATGTATATGGCTTATTTAAAATTTTACTCAAAATTACACTGAAACATTCTTGATTCATTTTGATACAATGCCAAAGTCTAAGATTTTTTTTTTCTTTAACCCAGAGGACGAGCTGATACTGCTACAACACACATTTTCCTTAGACACCTGCCTGAGTATACTTGGGACTCGTCTTCAATGGGTTAATATTAAAGTGCATAGAAACATGAGAGACCGAGGTGTTAAGATGGAGCTCAGACACAATCCTGTTGTTGGTATGCACACACATCTGACACTGGACTTTGTTCAGAGATACAGGAACATCTGTTTACTCAGCCTATTTACGACTGAGGGATAATTGTGTGTACTATACTATGACAGATACAGCCTGTCTCTTCAATTCTAATTATATCCAATATAAAAAGCCCATGATCCTGCATCTTGATTTCAGATTCCTTTTTGTTATAAAACCTTCATTTCTTTTTAATTGAGTAGGACCCATTTTATATCCCAGATGTATGAGATGATACACATCAATTAGATTTAAAGTGCCAGGAACAGAGACTAAGCTCCATAATGCAACTGCTGATTTAAAATAGGGCCAAAAAGAAAGAATAAAATAAAGTTCTTGTGTAATCACATTTAACAAAAGTTATCATTTTCTCTTGAATCTGTAAACAATCAACTAATTCATACTCTGTACTTTCTTTGGCTACAGATCAAAAAAAAAAATGTTGAAATACTTTATAAGTGATGCCTTTTCAACCACTGTCTCACTTTTCTTCTGACATTGCAAAACTACCATATTGATGTAGTTGAACTATTTCCTTATTTTCCACCATTTATACTCCAGTTTATCAGCAGGCCTTAGATGCATTTTAGGGTGTATATCAATTGATTACACTCAGTGTTTGCATAAAGAAGATAGCCATGGGCATGCAAAACACAAATAAGTATGACAGTACCAAAGTCCACATTCAGATACCTACATTGTTGTGTACTTGTTATATGTTTGACAGTATGACTTACATTGTAGTGTAATTTAAGCTGTTTAGGAAAAAAGAAGAAAGCATTCAAGATTTAAAAGTAGCGTGTCACATTCACACTTGGATGTTCAAATACTCCCCCCCCCCCAAAAAAAAAAAAAAAAAACCAAACAAACAAACAAACAAACAAAAACAAAGACTTTGTCCCAATTGCAGATTACTCTTAACACAAAATGACTTGCTGCACAAGGAACACAGCTTGTCAAGTCCACACATTGCACACACACACACACACAAAAAGGCCTTTAAGATTTTGGGGACTTCACAGGGTATGTTAGTAAAGGAGCGAGAGTGCACATGACACCAGCAGAGTAATCCCAAAATGCATTAAAAACAATATTTAGTATTTCACATTATCTTGCATTCATTACATTTTCTGAATCTTCTTGACTTTATCATGCCCCCACCCCCACTCATACACCACAACATTCCAATGTGTGTGGGACTGTGTGTGCTTTCATGCGCAGGCTAGCAAGGGTAGGGTAGAACAGTTGTATGGAAAAAAAATGTGGGGGGGGGGGGGACATAAGGAAGTCTTTCCTCTGATTCTTTGTATTATTTCCTGAATTGCTCTTTGTTGGTCCCTGAGTCATAATTGCATGACCAAGAAGCATGATTTGGTTTTTGTCACGAGAGCATACCATGTACCTACAATTATTACTAGAATTTGTTACAATTTCAACTCAATTTGTTACAATTTCTTAATGAGTGCAGTTCTTCTAAGCATTCTAATATCACTGGAAAATATGTTCATGTCTGAAGATTACTCCAACTGAATACTTTAACCAAAATATTTTTGAATAAAAATGAGCAGAGAAAAATTTGATTCTACTGGGATTCAAACAGGAGACCTCCACCCCAGATTATTAGACACAAGTCTGTCTTCTCACCGACTGAGCTACAATGTACAAAAAGCTCTAGTACAGTGTTCTCTCTGAAACCCCTTTATTTTTGTCGCTAAAGGTAGCAAGAACTTGACAGAAGCAAATATAAACCTGAAATATATCCAAGAGATAGAAATCAACTTGGGGATAAATGTAAGACTAAGAAATTAGTAAGCAGTATTGAAGTGATGGTAGTACTCTTTCTTGATAAAATGACCAGAACTAAGAAGAAGAAGAGAGAAAAAAAATAGAAGCCTCTACACAGCTATCTTGTTTTGCAGTACCATAGTTATGGGTAAACTCAGCCCCTAGCACCTTCATTACAAGGGGCCGAGTTTACCCATAAAGAGTGCATATAACCATACTTTACTATCAGAGACAGAGTCTCATCATATATTTTGACAGACACCCAGAATAGTGGGATGTATGACTGGGCGAGTAGAAGAGGTCTAGACAATTGTCTAGACACTGTTAGACTTTACTGCATAGATCTACAATCAGCGATCATGTAGAAACACACCAACTCCAGGACCATTCTTTGTCAATATTGTCCATGACACCACACCAGTAGAACTCTATAGTCGCTGATAGTAGGTGCCCAACATATCGACACTGCATTGAAACCGACACCCCTCTTATAGCAATAGTGCGTGAAGAACGAACTTTCACGCATGAGACTACACACAGTGGTTTTGCTTTTTTCACTGGGAATTGATGTCCAAATATTACTGAAATACCTGATAATAAGCAAGATCAACAGTAAAACAATGATACCGTAAATTATAAATACACATTGGAAAAGCATTACCTATACGTGCATTTCACACATATTGTCAATAGAGGGTAGGGTGTTGGTTTCTAAATTTAATACGGCGCAATCACGTGCGTCAACTAAAAAATAACAACCCAAGCGTTCGAAGCAGTGAGTTATCTTGGACTTTTGGAGCATGTATGGTTGGACCTACTACTCATGGACCGCCTAACTTTTATTTGCTTGATAAGAATATTTAACACTGATGATATTCACATAAAAACTTGACCTACGTAATTGAGAAAATCCAGCACTATCAAATGCTGTTGTTCCCTTTTCAATTTGAAGTTTCAGTGCAAAAATATCGCAGTCAAACTCGATTGGCCTCTTTTCAGCTCCCCGCAGTGCCGCTCCTTTTTTAGATCGACCGCTGTTTTTGCATTGACAATGCACACAAACCGAGTTGTACTGAACACCATGTTGTACGAAGCTTTTTAGAAAATGCATTGACATTAACGTTAGGCCTACATTCGGATTCGGCTAAAACATTCATTCGAAATTTTGCCCTTGATTAACACCATTAATGGCAATGAACAGGGAAAGATCTGTCTGTCCAAAGGAGTCTTTATATTTTTCACGTTATCGCTCTCCTCCGTAGACAGACGGAAGGTATTAGTACCCATCGCTGTGTGGATGTTCTTAACCACTGTCTCTATGGAAAATTGGGTGAGGTACCTCACCCTTCTCGATTGCGTATAATTCAAGGCCCTAGGTCAGCAAATTTAAGCCTTTACAGCAAAATCAACATTACAAGAATGCACTACATTCACCAGATTAATGAATAATCCAACATTTTGGTAGAATTTTCAACGTAAAACACAAATCAACCAGCCCGTCGCGTCGTCACGTTCAAACTGCAGAAACATACAGTATGAATCTATTAGCCAATCACATGCGCGTACCTCGCATGTGGTTGGCTTACAGATTCAAAATGGCGACTTACAGCTAGCGAACGGCGATGTTGCGATATGGATAAAATTTCTGCGTTATAACCGAGTTACTGTATTTCGATTGCACAATGTGAGAAATTTACCCCAAATATTGCTGCATAGTCATGTCATGTCAAACTTGTTTGAATGTAAAAAAGTTGTCTGAAATTTGGTTTATCGTAACGTTTGATCTGTGCGCGACTGCTCCACGTGCGCGACTGCTCCACACAGGAGCCGGAATCATTGACTTCGGTCTGTATACGGAGGGGATCCGTGAAGCCAGACGCAGTCTCCGCGGAACATTCCCTGACGGCCAGATACAGACTGATCTTTCGGTCAACGGTCAAAGCCAATAAACTTCTACTTGCCTATTTTTTATGTGCTCTGCGCGCAGTGCAGTGCATACTAAGCACCAAAACTACTGTACACGGTCGGTTTCAAAAAGGGTAGTCGATGTGTAGCTTGTAGTAGTAGGCCTAGATTCTAGAGCTACGATACCACAAATCACACTTCCAGTTTCAATGACATGGACAATGCACGCTTGTGAATTCAGAGCATTTTCTTTTCATAATAATCATGCGAGTAAAATTTCAGGCAAATTGTGAGATATTTTAAGTAGTGTTCTAGGCCCTAATTAGTTTATCTAGGATTGTATTATCACATTATCCTTCTGCTCTGGTGACACTGCACTAAGTTAGTAATAGTATAGCACAATGTGGTGTCACTTTACATCAGTTAACTTGGGTAGGCCTAACGTTAGACTAAGTTTACAGTGTTTCAATATTCTTAAATCTTACATTCTTACTGCTATAAAATACTGGCTTCACTCGGTCTCAGAAGCCATACTCACCCTGTCACTCTTATTTATGCTTCCCATTGCGTTTTATGGCACTCAACGCTGGAAGTATGAGAGAATTTCGGCGTATGTGATCATACAATCAAAACAGCTTTGATTGTTTCGAAAGCTGTTGGTAAAGTCTGCTCTGGTTTAACAGCGATCAACCAGCAACCGGCGCTTCGCTACGTTTTGTGTACGGTCGTACGTACGATGCTATTCCATCTCCAAGCGTTACGCTGTATACTACAGTCTACACGAACAATGAAACGTCTCTTGAAACTTGACGAAAGTCGAGAAGCAATCGCGGTGGTGAAACTTCTCTCAACTCCCCTTTCGACAGCGTTGAGAACTTCTTCGGCTCATCTAAAATGTGTCATCTGTGATGTCAGTGATGACAGTGACAAACTTACGCCATTTCAAAGGGCATAATTACGTTCTGTCACCGAAGTTGTCGACACTTTACCATAAACAAACAGCTGAGTTTTCCTGATCCTCCGTTGCGCGATCTCATAGCGCTTCGCTCGCACGCTCCGCCGCCAGCGCAGTGGTAAACCCGTACATGCTAGCTATGCTAAGAGTATGCTGCGCTCGCTCCTGTGTCTGTGCGTCGTCCCAATTTGTGTCTTTAATTTTTTTTTTCCTCGACCGCAAAATGGCGAACGCCCTCACGAGTGATGCATTATGGGACAAGAAATTACGTCAGTGTAAAAGTCCAAATGCGTGATGTTTGGTTTGTTGATTGCCACGGTTTTTACTGAAAACATTACTCAGCAGTTGTCGATAATTTTACTCTAAACCATGGGAATTTTATTTTTACTCAAGCCGGAAAAAATAAAGGATTGTTTGCCTATACTTAATCATATAATGTGTGTACAATGTATCTATTAGCCGTGGCTGTGTCCATTTTCCAAGGCAAAGTTTCAGTTTGAGCGCAACAGGTTCCATGGCAGGACTATAAACAAATCTAAAGACTAAAATAAAGGATATGAGTTGACCCCAATTCATAAAGTTAATTTTCGAAGTAGTTGGCGTAGTACGCCATGATCCAAGCGTGCTTTTACAAATATACCAAAATCTTAAAAGTGATGCATATGACCCAGGGCCGGCTGAACCGGAGGGGGGGGGGGGGGGGGGGAAGGGGCACTTCTTTTTTTTCCTTTTTTTTTTTTGCACCGTCACATCGATAGGAATACATGTACGATAGTATACGATAGTATTGCACATATTACAAGGTGTCACCACTTTGCCCCCCCCCCCCCACACACACACACACACTTTTTTTTTTTTTTTTAACCCAGGAAGTGCGTAAATGACACTAGAAAGAAATATAGAAACCTTGAAGTGTGAGCGCGGTAAGGGTTTTTGCGCTGAATACCTTTTTTTAAAAAAAAAGTTTTGCTTGTTAGCTCTTGAAACCCGGAAGTGCCCCCCCACACACACACACAAAGTTTTGAAAACGTGGCGCCGGTGGTGTGACCTACAATATCATCAATTTATTACCTGAAAGGTATCGTGTAAAATCAACCTATTGTGTCACGTAGAAAATGCCCGTTTAGCAGCTGCAGCTATGCCAAATTTATGAAAAATAAGGCTGCGTTCACATAGAAGTATACTATTCGGGTATTCGGTGCTCGTTTTCGAGGGCACGCAAATAGCTTGAATCGAACGATATATAGGATTTCCTAACACCAGTTCACATAAGAGGGCACTATTCGAAAATCCCGAATAGCTGCGAATAGTACAGCATAGTGGGAATCGAGCTTGTTCGATTTTCTTGCAGCGTATAGTACCACCTCTCGTGTATGAAATGATGACAATTTTGGTCTGGATTTGCCCTTTAGCAAAAATAAGCATGTAGACTGACATTCAGATGCAGTTTAGAAATTGTTAATTAAGATTGCTGGGATGTAGGAGGAAGAAATTCTCACTGCATGCGGGGGCGGATCCAGGAATTCTGTAAAAGGGGGGGGGGGCGTGACTAATATTTCTGGTGCCACTTCCGGGTTTCATTTCATTGTTTTTCTTTTTATTTCTTTTGTTTTTTACGAATTTAAAGGGGGGCGTGCGCCGGTTGCGCCCCCCTCTTGGATCCGCCACTGGCATGGGATGGGGAGTTGATGGTGCGGGTGATGGTGTCAGAGACTCCAACCCTAAGCACCTTCTGATCTGGAGAATCTCCCGCCTGAAACCCCTTGCAAACGGGAGACTCCAACTTGCAGTTCACGAGCACGAAGTTTCTTGCGGTCTTGGGTTCTAGATGCTCTCTCGTGCTATCTAAGGCTTATTTTTCAACATACAATGAAATTAACTGAGAAATCATTTCAAGCGGGAGAAATTAAATCTCAAGCGGGAGAACGGGAGATTCGGCAAAAATGAGCTTTCGGCGGGAGACCTCCCGTCGAAGGCGGGAGATCTCCCGTCGAAAGCGGGGAGAGTTGGAGTCTCTGTGGTGTACTGGGTGCCCGAATAGCGAATAGCGAATAGCGAATAGCGAATAGCGAATACCGAATACTTGTATGTGAACGCAGCCTAATGCATGTGAATTCTAATGTCGTACGACATAGAATTTATTCACATGCATTGCCGCCTTCAGTCAACGTTGACTGAAGGCACGTTTTATTCTATTTTAAAGATGATGACAACATAATTGTAAAGCTATATGAGTGTGTTCCCAAAATTGTGATATTGGCGACAATCCGATGAGATGACTGTTTTTATCATGCACCTTCAATTTAAGTGTCAACTTGTTCTGAGCAGAAAATTTGTGAGTGTTTTAGAACAAAAACAAACTAAAAATCCTACGGATCAAACTATAGGCCTATAAATGGTAGATAAAGTTCTGTACCGTGTTTTTAAAGTGGAAATCAATTGATATATACAAAATGATTATAGAGAATTCTGTGACGATCCACATAGAACTAAATCATTAAGTTTGATTCTAAATTCATTAAATTCATTGAGTTTGATTCAAAAATTCATTAAATTCATTGAGTTTGATTCAAAAATTCATCAAATTCATTGAGTTTGATTAAAAAAACACATACATTCCGATTTTAGTGAATCAGTTCCTCTGATTCTACTTTCGATGATTCAAGCAAACTTTCAGTGGGGTGAAACTTCATTAAATTCACTGAGTATAAAACCAAGCAAACTGCATGACCGCTAGAGATTTCACTGAAATTGATTGATTAGTCAACTGACATGAAATAAATATTTATTGAATTGAGAGTCTCTTGTGTTGTAGAAAGAAAATAGTGGTCACAATTACGTATACAAATTATTGTTCTGCACGCATTTTTTTTTTTGGGGGGGGGGGGGTAAATGTTCGTATTTTTAAATGAAATAAAAAAAACAACTTCAATGCATCTAAGGAAATAACAGTTAATTGCAGAGTTGTAATCTAAATACCATGACCAGTGTGTTGTATGTGTTTGATAAAAAATTTCACAAATTTGATGGTTTAAGAAAACTTTAATGATGTGGCATAGCCATAATAATGATTAAAGTCGTGTTATGACTTTAAAACATCCAACAATCTTGAAGACCGACTGGTAAGGATTGGTTCCGATTTTAACTATTTTACATAGCATGCATACAAAAAAACGGTTTCCATGAAATATTAAATATGGACATCACTCGATCGGTCAATCAGTCACGAGCATAGATTAAATTGGCAAATTATGTAACAACATCATTGCTTCAAGAGGTCACTCACTGAGCTGCTTTATCATGACAACTAGTCGTTATAATAGTACAAAAAGGTCAATGGGAGGCGTCATTCTTTTAACGAACTCAATACAAACTATATAACCATCTATAGCGTCTGTTCTGAAATAACTTGATGACCTTGTAAGTACACTAACGAGAATATTCTCATTTGCTAAACTAATTTCTGTATCATGCGTATACACGACACAATCATCATAGAGTGCATGGCAAGGAGCAGATTTTTGTAGGGTGAGGTAAAACAGTACATGTCTATTAATCTTCAATGTATTGTAAGCACGTTAACAATATTGCAATATACTAGTAGATAGAGATCCTTTATGAACACAATATGGATCAGACGCAAAATACACTGTATTCCAGATTAACCCTGTCTCTCTGTTCGCATTGAATATATACAATCAGAAAAATGTACAGGAGAAAACATGGCAGGTCGGAAAATGAAGATTAAAATTTTGTGACAGGGACAACGATATTCCCATGATTGATTCACTTACGCATGCACACCGAGATTCCGTTATGGAGAATCAAGACATCATTGAAAGTTATCATTTGTTTTTGTGTGTTCTTTCTGATTTAAGCCTAAACTGTGGAACTGGCCACATGTTCATTTCATCTTAAAGGTCGCGGTCCTGTTTATACCTTTGGGAACATGCAGGAAAAAAAATCAAGATATCACATTTGATGCGTATGTGTAGGTCTGTTTTATCACAAAACATCGTACCATACAACATTTTCGCAATGAAGCCTAAAATATAAGGAGATATCAGTATTTTTCTCAATATACCATAACTAGACGGTTTAGTCTGGAAACATATTTAGAACTTGAACTATACATTAATTGTTCACATTTTGTGTATCTAACAATACTTATTGCATCGATTACACGTATTCAAAGTTTTACAGTGGTTGTTTCTATCCCTAACTCACATTTTATAACTATTCTAAAGCACTAATACTGGAATTTTGTTTCATCTGCAAATGGTAAACTTTACATGCTTTTAATAAAAGTCATATCGTGCTATGAACATACACGCATTGATTTAAAAGACCTCTAGTTCCGTTTCGTTTTCTTTTTATATTCTATTTCCAACACAGTAGGTTAAACTTTTGAACACACATTACTAATGATACAGGGAATGCAACGAAGGAACAGAAACAAAGAGGAAAGGTATAAGTTAGCATGGCGAAAGAATGACAGGAGGAAGAGGAGGAGGAGGAGGAGGAGGAGGAGGAGGAGGAGACTCGGTGAGGACAGAGAAAAGGAAGAAGGAAGAGGAAGATGATGGGTCAAAACCATGGATATCCGTGAGGCACGAGGCAATTATATAAAGCTCCCCAAAATATGAAAGGATCGAGTGTAAAGTAGTTTTAATTGGTTCACAATTGATTAACCGTACGACTGAAAGACTGCTGGCCGTGTCATTTGTAGGCCCTATATTGGTGGTAAACATTCATGTCTGAATGAAGACAGTTATGAAGTATGCTAAAATGATGGAGTGTCAACCTCTAGCTTTAATATTTGGGACTAGTGCTCATGGTTTCGTAAAGTAGAGTCACCGGTGCAAAAGCCTTCCCATCCACCGATCAACATCTACCTGCAGAGTTATCCCAATAACCTACGGCTCAATCCCGGAAATGAAAACTGTCGTTGTAATGTATCTATTCAGGATTGAAATTGCACCATCATCTCACAAAAAGGGCTGCACCACAGATTTGCAGACTGTGACCCAAAATGTCAACTGCATGCACTTTCCGGATAAGTATCGATAACGTGGTAATGTGGTATCGTAATCGAAATGGAAGCAGCCAATCGGGTGCCGAGAGACGGTATGGTAGTGCAGAATCGTTTCGAAGGAAACTGAGCGCTTGTTTGCAAACATATTGCTGACCAAAAAACGTCATCTTTTTCCACACCTGTTCGTCTGATCCGAGAGTGACATGGTAATTATTATTTATTGTATGATTTAGATATGATATTTGTCAGTTTCATCATAACCCGACTTCAGTTTGCGGTAGTAATCTAGTTAAAAAGCTAAAGCTCAGCAAATGATAGTCCCACATATTCAAATCTACGTGAGATCATCTTTGTACATCAATAGAAGCCTTTTAAAATCTTCTTCTTCTTCTTCTTCCAAGTTAGTGCATCCCTCTTGCAGAGTATTGTCGCACTTGTACCAATACCCTGGAAATCAAATTTGCGTACAGCTAGAATACACAAAAAACAACTTCACCTATGATAGTCCCTGAAAGCATAAATATTTTGATAAAGTTAAAGTAGCTCCAGGTGTTTACAATGACTGTGATTCAATCTGTGTGATCACTGATGCAGCGTGAACTCGTGTAGATTCTAAGTTCTGCTCAGCGCAGCGGTCGCAGCCTCTAACAGTTAAGTCTAACGTTAGAGTGTAAGCATCGGTACTGATGTGTGTGGGTTCTATGTTTACGCTTGACCGAAAGATCGGTCTGTATCTGTCCGTCGGGGAATGTTCCGCGGAGACTGCGTCTGGCTTCACGGATCCCCTCCGTATACAGACCGAAGTCAATGATCCCAGCTCCTGTGTGGAGCAACGCGCACTGATCAAACGTTACGATAAACCAAATTTCAGACAGCTTTTTTACATTCAAACAAGTTTGACATGACATGACACATTATGCAGCAATATTTGGGGTTAATTTCTCACATTTTGCAATCAAAATACTCACAGTAACGCGGTTATAATGCAGAAATTTTATCCATATCGCAACATCGCCATTCGCTAGCCGTAGGTCGCCATTTTGAATCTGTAAACCAATCACATGCGAGGTACTTTTTTTAGTAAAAAAAACACGTAGAAACTACCGCGCATGTGATTGGCTAATAGATTCATACTGTATGTTTCTGCAGTTTGAACGTGACGACGCGACGAGCTGGTTGATGTGTGTTTTGCGTTGAAAATTCTACCGAAATATTGGATTATTCATTAATCTGGTGAGTGTAGTCTATTCTTGAAAAGTTGATTTAACTATTCAAGCTTAAATTTGCCGACCTAGGGCCGTGAATTAGACGCAATCGAGAAGGGTGAGGTACCTCACCCAATTTTCCATAGAGACAGTGGTTAAGAACATCCACACAGTGGGTACTACAACCTTCCGTCTGTCTACGGAGGACAGCGTTAATGGCAAAATACAAAAGAGTCCTCCGGACAGACAGATCTTTTTGTCTATGTATACGCATACTTCTTCAGGAATAATATCGAGATTCCATGTTGATTGGTTAGCTGATCGCGCGTACATTGCATGCATCCATTATCACTTTTAATTGTTCTAGACATGTTTGGAAAAAAAAAATTGATAGCGAGATCGTTCAACGATTAAAAAAAATCGGGGGTGGTATTCTGAGGTCGTAATTAAGTCTGTAATTAACTTCGTGATTAAGTCGTGAAGTTAATAGGCCCTTAGTCATGGGCAAAATCGGTATTCTGAGGACGTAATTAAGGTATGATTAAGTCCCCTGTAATTATCTTAGGTCCCTCCCATCTAATTGTTATTCCATCCAATCAGACGCGTTGTTAGAAGCCAAAATGATGATTACACGCGCAAATATGCCCTCAATGCGCGCTCCTCCACGCCCCCTGTAATTACAACCCAAATGCTCCGTGCGCACACTCCGGTATTTGATTACAACCCCTCATCTACGCACGCGAAGATCTCAACCTCTTTGCTCACATAAAATTACAAAATTCCTCGAAGATCGGCTATATTTCTTTTTTTCTCTGAATTCTACGGATACCATGATAACAAGATTCAACTGCTCCTCGGTTACCTAAGACGGTAAGCATCGTTGTGGCAGAGAAAACACGATATAATGCGTGATATCGGAGTAGTTAATGACACTCTTTGGTATCATTAAGTTTTCCATTAACTCTCATACTTAATTACACTCTCAGAATACCGATTCATAATTAACTCTGTGATTAAGTCCTCTCAGAGGTGCACGCGCATTGATACGCGCAAACGCGTAGGTCCTTCCCGCCAAAACGCTTGTTGCTATGGTAGTTAATATACCCCCTACTTAATCATGCTCTCAGAATACCAATTTGGTAATTAAGTGCTAATCAGACACTTAATTAGCTCTCAGAATACGGCCCCGGGTGATCAACTAGTCTATTCAAGTCATTTTGTTTTTGAGTAGTTTGTTAACTCTTATAAGAGATCTGGTAAATGATGTGGCCTTTTTTACCTGCAGCTTTTATTAAAGGCGCATAGTCCTGCGCCCGCTGGGTGCGGGGGCGCTGTTGATACTGCATTGATACGAAGATTGCCGAAGTTGAGCTGTCATCAAGAGTAAAGCGCATCTTTAGGTGTTGCTAGGTAACATTGCCTTCGTTGTCTTCTCTGCGCATCACGCAGTCTGTAATGCCAGGGTACATGCATATGTGCTTCTTTATGACATCACAAAAGAAGTTTGCTAAAGCTGTCATCCCCCTCAGCCGAGTCATGAGCCGAACTGTGATCGGACCGCTGACTACAGTGGATCAGACTTCTTCGGACTCGGGGGGAAATGGGTCCAAGCGTAAGCGCTAAAGAGGAGTTGATAGCGTAGGTCTCTATAGGAAACTTGCGCTGTGCGCCCACGTATGCATTCGACTAAACCACCGTGTCCATGTGCCTTTAAAGGTCCAGTTTACCTTTGGGAGCAGTGATTTCAAAAATGTTCAAGATATCACATTTGATTCATATGTGTAGATCTGTTGTGTCATAAAACATCCTACCATATAAAATTTTTGCAATAAAGCCTAAAATATAAGGAGATATCAGTGTTTTTCTCAATAAACCATAACTGTATACGCTTTAGTCTGGAAACATTTTTATTATAACTATTGTTTATATTTTGTGTATTTAACAACACTTGACATCGATTATACGGATTCACATTTTTACAGTGGTTGTTTCTATCCCTAACTCACATTTTAGAACAATTTAAAACACTAATGCAGGGTTTTTGTTTCATCTGCAAATGGTAAATTATGCCTTTAATCGGCACAGCCTGCCTGCACTGCATGGGACACTCACTAGTCCCCTTGATGCTATAATCAGAGTGATGGATCCTGTAAGTATTGAAGTAAGAGTTCAAGTAGAAGTATATCACTCTCAGATAGCATGCATACACTGAAGAGATGGCCCTGTAATACACCAATATCTGTGTTGTATACAATATACTTCCAGTTTGTACTCAGAAAGGTGTAAGGAGCAAGATAAAGTGACAGAGACTCAATTTAACTTTGTTTTGTATTGTTTCTGATGGAATTTTCATGTTCAAACGAAATGAAGTGTTGCAAGTATATATGTGCACTGTATGACCCAGCACTGAGAGAGGGGCTCTTTGCTTTTTGATGTTTTAAGAAAGAGGACATTGCAAATTTTAAGGAAGTTGCTCAGGTATGGTTGATATGTAACTACACGCAGCGCTGTCGCGAAGCGACAGCGCTGCACCTCTATTCCTTCGCGGACGTTGTTATCGTTCACTGTTTCCTTCATGAATATCTTTATTAATTGTGGAAAACTAAAATATAAGGAATTATCGTAATCTATGACCATCATTCAATAACCGGTATGCGATTTTTTGTTTAATTACGTCTAAAACTTACCGAAATCTATGGCTGAAATCAGGTCTGTAAACGTCCTTACTGCTTCACTCCTCATCTGCGTGTTATATGAATGGCATTCACTCTCGTATACTACAACGTAGGTAGTCGGGGCGGAAGTGATGAGATAGTCGGATGACCCCGACTAAAAAAGTTCAAATCATTGCCGGTGCAGCACGCGCGGATCTACTACAAGCTTTACGTAACACATGAAACGCACGGGCGCACGGGCGTACGTAAAAAGCAACCACTTCTGAATGCGCATGCGTGGTAGTTTGTTGCTTTTGTGAAGCTCTCGAAGGAAAAGATGCCACCGCACGATCTACTCCGAAAAATTCAACAATAAGGTCTGGATACCAACAAAACGCCGAATTCAACTCAACCATCAGGAAAATACGCTGTAGGTAAGTGTTGCAAATTATATTACTCTTAAAATCATACAAAATAAAAGGTATTTTATGTGATTTTGCCGTCAATAGTGACGGTCGTTTACAACGTTGAAACACTAACCCATGTCAGACCCTGTGCGCAGCACAGTGTCTGGTCAGGCTAGGTTGATATGGTATATTAATATGGTATATGGTATACTTTTAAAAGCATGACTGCAATGTAAAGACTGTGTTGTTGACTTTTATCTTGACAGACAAGTCGATACAACAAGACCACCTTGGGTGGAGCCCAGCGGAAGAAGACAGGCCCCAAGCCAGAGCTGACTGAGGAACAGAAGCAGGAAATACAGGAGGCTTTTGACCTTTTTGACACAGAGGGCACGGGAACTATTGATGCCAAGGAACTCAAGGTAAGATTGCTCACATCGTAATACTATGACCCACTTCTCACTGCGTATTCACTTACTCAGTGAGTGCTAAAGCTGTTATTCATTCACTCAAATTTATTTCTCTCTGACTTTTGAATTTTACACTGACATATGAGAGTGAGAAGAAAACATCATTGTAGGAGATGCTGCCTTTCAATGTACAAACAAAACAATTTTGTCGATATAACTTTTTGGCTACTGTTTGCTCAACAGTGCTTAATAAGCACTGTCATTTTTACTTATTTGGGCAAAATGTAGTATTATGTGTCAATAATGAATAGCTTGTATGTCAGTCTGTTTGTTTGTTTTGGCACATGATGAAGTCAGTTTCAAAGATCTTCCTCATTTCGCTGTTCTCGGGTTGCTACAAAAGTTCTGAGGATTGTGGGCCTTTAGGATAACATGCATAATAAGGACTTTCTGTATCTCTCTGTCTTCCTATGTACAGTGCATTATTTTGCTATTAGAGGGTTGTTGTTGTTATTGTTGTTGTTGTTGTTGTTGTTGTTGTTGTTGTTGTTATTTTGTTTTTTATAGCCAGGGCATACCAGCCATGATTACATGCAGGAATTTGTTCTACGTTACATCTTTCTGTCTGCCTCTCATTGCTAGGTTGCTATGAGGGCTCTTGGTTTTGAGCCTAAGAAGGAGGAGATCAAGAAGATGATTCAGGATATTGACAAGGAGGGATCAGGGACCATCGACTTCAATGACTTCCTCCATCTAATGACAGCAAAGATGGTGAGTGAACATTTAGAAAGGAAGAGTTATGAGTGCTGCCAAACAGTCAACATGTCCATACACATGTACTGTAATTGCTACAGAGTATATACTGTTCAATCTGCAATGTACACTTTGTATTTCTATTCTTCCTCATTATCTGTTGTCCTTATCATCGTGTACATAATTACTTTTGACAATATTTCCTAGGGATGGTGCGCAACAAACATAAAAATGTATTTTCTTCAACAGAGATGCTTCAAGTACACTGATGATTCTCATCGTCTCACAGTGAAGGGACTGCATGACATTAAGAATTACATTAATGTGCTATTTTCTTACTGTTTTTAGGAGATACACGATGGGGAGTACTCCACTGTTTGCTGCAGTGTAAAACATTACTTTTAAAAAATTGATTAAAGGGACTGTACAGTTTTGGTTGAGACCTAATTTCAGGTTTCTAACATTTTTTGGTGAGATACTGAGAAACCTTTTATGAAATATGAAAGAGCATACAGTAATTCCATGAGGAATTCAATGTTTATTTGATGAAAATTGGTTTTGAAATGGCTGAGATATCCAAAACAGAGCGATTCTAATAAGTGTGGGACCCACAATTTATTATGATCGCTTTGTTTTACTTTGTTTTTGGATGTTTCAGTCATTCCAAACCCGATTTTCTTCAAATAAACTTTGAATTTCTCTTAAAATGGTATGCTCTGTACTATTTCATAAGTGTTTTCTTGGTATCGCAAAAAGTTAAAAGCCCAATTCTCATCTCCACCAATACTGTACCATCCCTTTAAGACATAGCATGTGTGATGTCGATGTGTTAAATCATATATGGGTCAGTCTATGGGGTTGGGTCATCCTTTGTGACATATACTAGAACTAAAAATCTAGGCCTCATTAAAACCAAGCAAATATCTCCCAGTAATGACTTCAGAAAGAAAATAGTATCCCATCAAGTTTTACTGCTCAAGCATCATGGGTATTGCCATTTCAGACCTGAGAATTTATTGCCAATGTTATGTAGTATGTGATGTTCATGTAATGGAATTAATTTGCGGTGCAGCAAATTTATGAAAGATTTCTGATTTAAACATGCATCACTATATAGCGGGGGCAAGTTCATGTTGACACAGCAAAACTTAGCCACATTTGAAATGATCTTCATTGTGAAGTGAAAAAAAGTTGATTGCTCTGTTACATGGACATCCTGCAGTTTGTTGACCCAACCCGATGATCTGACCCATATCAGAACATAATGTTCATACCATATATCAAGCAGAGTCATGAGGAAAATGCTTTATTTGACAGATTTTTGGTCATCATAGTTCATGTATGAAACAAGTAACAATTCTAATAATACTTCATATTTCAAGTACCCTCCTTGATTAACCCACATAATTTGTTGGATCCTTTCTTGAATCTCCATTAAACTATCGTAGAGTGAGAAGGATTCCAAGGAGGAGATTTTGAAAGCTTTCAAACTCTTTGATGATGACGAGACGGGGAAGATTTCCTTCAAGAACCTCAAGAGGGTTGCCAAGGAGCTTGGAGAGAACTTGACAGATGAAGAGTTACAGGTCAGTTAGTCTCTACTCTTCTTTCAACCAACTAAATGACATTTTGCTTTCTTGTTTCTTTTCTAGAGTCACAAGGGGCGCTCGCATATAGAAGCGGGACCAATTGAATGACCCGCCGCCATTAGCAAAGTGGTCGAGAAGTCAAGCGTTCGCGAGGGTACCCCACGTTTCTGGTAGTCAACCTCTTTCGTGCGCGCGTGCCACTGTTCAATTGGCCCCGTTTTCATTTGTATGCACTGAATGGTGAGGGCTTACTCTATTACATAATAAAACCTCTTTGTACGCAATGGGCACCATAGATCGAAAAACTCATAACAGGGTTGGCCAAACTCTGTAATAGAGGGCTCTGGGAAGTAAAGGGCAAGAGCCCAACAAGTAGGGGAGAGGATTAAAGTAGGAGGATGGACAGACAAAGGGCAGAGGAGGGATCATTGATGACCCCCAGGGTTTAAGGGGGCAATCTAAAAAAGATAAGGATAAATAGGGAGGCAACATCAAAAAGAGTGATAGTGTCTGTCCACCTTCCTACTTTAATACCCTCCCCGACTTGTTGGGCTCCTTGCCCTTTACTTCCAATCCGTCCCTTTTGTTTTCTCTGTTCTGTGTCTCTAGCCCTCCCCTGACTGTTCTTGTCTTTGCTTTGTGATTGCTTTCCCTGTCATTTTGCCTCTGACAAAGATTTTGTTAGGATTGAAAGCTCAGGTCCCTTTTGACTCCATATTACTCCATTGGCTCACCATTATTGGATAAGTAGTTTCCAGCAGCTTTTCTTCTTTTTTTTTGCCTACTTTTATTTTTTTCTGCGTAGTCTCCTACTTCTTAAATCTTGGATAGTATCTTTAGTGTAAGAAGTGATCAGCATCTGGTCATTGTCACTACCCCAACTTTTTCAAGGTACCCATTTTTACACCTAGGGTGCAATTGGAAATTTTGATTAAACTTCATGTCCAAGACTGTTTGCATTAGGCAGAATTCTCACTCAGATTTTCTGGTTCATGGATTCAAAGCATTATGCTGCGTTTACACCGTGTTCCCGCCAACCACGGCAGTCATGTTCTGGGCCACTGTAAACAAAAGGGATGGACATGAGACAATGTTGGGGGACAGGATGGACAAACATGACAGGCTATCATTGCCGTGGATTGCATTTTAAAATTTGCCACAGCAGTCTCAGTACTAACATAAAAAGACCTTGTAGGCCATAATAAAATGGGGATGAAGGTAACAAAATGCGACAGCACGTAATATAACCGTAACAGAACTGGGAGGCTCTCCATACTGGGACTTGATGGGAAATATTGAGTAGTCTATCCTGACCAGAGGCTGTAAGGATGGTGTGTGAGAGCTACATGTTCACCAGAGTGAGGACTGGAATCAACAAGACTAAAATATGGAGGGGGAAAAAAACAGCTACCCAAGGTGCACTATGTTTTGAGTGAATGGGGCTGCTTTGGCTGCTTGGAACATTGTGTAAGCGTAGCATTACTGATGTACCACAGTACTTCCACTTTGTTTATTTTTTCTTTAAAGGACAAGTTCACCTTCATAAACATAAGGATTGAGAGAATGTAGCAATATTAGTAGAACACATCATTGAAAGTTTGAGGAAAATCAGACAATCCGTTCAAAAGTTATGAATTTTTGAAGTTTTTGTGCAGTACCTGCTGGATGAGAAGACTACTACAGTATATGAATAACTTAGATGTCACATGCGTACAACAATATAAGGAAAATATAAAGAGAATTTCACAAAATTCCATCTTTTGAAAAAAGTACACATTCCCCTGATTCGTTACCGGCAAATGTTATGGGTAATATTATTCCCCCTGCCTTTAGAAAGAGGCAAGTCAGATGCTCTTTTATTATGCGAAAAAAGTGAAAATATGTTGAATTTTCTTTTACATTTTCTTTATACTGTTGTACGCATATGACTCACAAGCTGTAGTAGTCTCCTCATCCAGCGGTTCCAACACAAAAATTTTAAAAATTCATAACTTTTGCATCGATTGTCCAATTTTCCTCAAACTTTCACTGATGTGTTCTACTAATATTGTTGCATTTTCTCAATCCTTATGTTTATGAAGGTGAACTTGTCCTTTAATAATATCTTGTATCCCTGCTTGCCTTAGTGCTTTTTCTTTGTGTTCATTTTCATATTTCTTCTCTCTATACTTCCTCCTTACTTTATTTCTACACTGCTCTTGCTGTCTTTCTTTCTTCCTTTCTTGTTTCTCTTTCTGCCTGTCCTTAACTTTGTTTTGTCCCTAGTATTGTTACGTTATCGTCACCCACGTATTCATCTGAGTTGCTTTACAATTCCTTGCCCTGTGTTTTCATCCTTCTTGTCAATTGTTCCATTTTGTCATGATATTTTGTTATTGCTTTGTGTTTTTTTTTTTTCTCTCTCCAGGAAATGATTGACGAGGCAGATCGTGATGGAGATGGTGAAATTAACGAGCAGGAATTCCTGAGAATAATGAAGAAGACAAGTTTATATTAACCAGTCAGAGAGAGTATATTACAGCTGTATGTGTATTCCTATGTTCTGCAGTGTATATTATTTGTAAATACGTCAAACACGCTTTTGGAGACCCAAGAAGACACTGTACATGTAATCAGTGTGCAGGAATAGACCAGTTGCTAGATGAGCTGCAAAGAGGGTTTTAGGACACAGGAAAGATAGTGGGGTAGGTAGAATTCCAGCAAGGATTCAGTGTTGCAAAGTGGACATTTGTCTTATGGACTTGTTCTCTGTGTGTGTGATAATTTTTTTTTCATTATCATTGTTTGCTCACACAGCACTGATAATTCACAATGAATTGATGTCTTTTAGTATTATGTTGCAGTGTACATATATACTTTGATTGTACCCTGCCTATTAATGCAATACAGCTTCGATTGAATTGCCAGTAGTGCAAGGGGAAAAAAACCCAACAAACTTACTGGGGGAGAGTTTTCATCTTCCTTTAACACGCATTTACACTCTATACTTAAATCATACCCTTGCAGAGGAGATGTGGTAGTTTTAACATATAAGCTACATTACTGTGTAGCTATGGTATGGCATTACAAAGTATTGTTGTGTTTATGTGTGTATGTTTGTTTGAAGTACAGCATTCTTTCAGGTATATACAGTGCACTCCCGTTATAACAAACATGGTTATAACGAAATTTCGTTATAACGAAGTAAACTTCTGGTCCCAAAATTATCACCATTAAAGTCTATGGTAAAAAATTCGCTTATAACGAACACGATTATAGCGAAATTTCCGTTATAACGAAGTCTTTTCCGAGCGCCACAGACAAAGAAAAACAAAAGAAATGTGCTTCATTATAACGAAATGCGAATTGCTTTCGAAAATACCTAGCGAAACAAGCATTTATAGCGTCTCTGCATGGGTGAACGCTTCACACCACTGTGTCTTCGCTCCTTGTGTCACGCACAGTTTCTGAGGGGAACTTGCGTTTATTATTGTGATACAGTTATCCCATCACATTTCACATAGCTTTCCGGTGTATGATGAGTATTCAGCAAACAGAATATGATATGTACGTAGTTTCCTTGTTTTCGTTATATATTGTATTTGTTCGGTTATAACGAAATTTCGTTATAACGAAAGAAAACTGCCGGTCCCGAGCATTTCGTTATAACGGGAGTGCACTGTACCAAATTGTACCCCACCCAACAGGGCACTACATGCACACAGTTTTCGGCGTCAGATAGAAGCTGTGATAAAACATATGCGCTAGAGCTGTGGTACACATCATTTGAGCATTTCACCTTGAGAAAAGAGGCAGGATTTCATTACAACACATGATTGTTATGATATTTGATTTTCTCCTGCTGTTAAGGCCTGTCAAAAACTGCAAAGTTACAGTCTAATCCTTGTTTATACACACTGATATCAATGTGGCTGGGTAACAATGTGGCACCATTTGATAGGTTGGCTATCATACAAAGTTAGACTTTATAAAGGATACTAGTGATTGTGGCAGTCGGGCCTCGGGATTTCAAAAAGGTTCTTCCCTGAATGCTTCCAGAATGTTTGAATGTCACAAGAAATAGTCTCACTCATCTTATCAATATCCCATGGTGTTTTGTGGTACTTCTCCATACAGATGTACTGTAAAAGTGGATGTTTTCACGTGAGATGTTTTTCAAGCTCAGCCGAGTACTAAGATGAATTTCGCATGTTTTTACTTCTACGGAATTAAGACACTACATACATGTAGTAGTACATAGAACAAGAAAATATGTTCGTGTTCTTTTATTTTTGTGTTGGTTTCTGGTCACACAAAATGCACGAAAATTTCCACACCATGAAAATGTCCACTGCTAAAGTAGGTCTATAGATATCCCCATCTATGCTCGTAGTACAGTTGTATACATGTGAATAATACACCCTATCAGCTCTAATATATTCATGAATATTACCTTTACCATTCAGAACCGCATTTCTTGTGAATACATGTATGTGTATAGATGGACTTTTCCTTTTCATTTCATTGTAAATACATTGTGTACATATTGCCATGTTTGTTTATCCATTTCTTTTGTGTGAACCATTTCATCCCTCAGTACATTCCATCGCAAGTACTAAAATGTGATGTGATGCTTGACATGTATTCATGTGTGTAAAATTTGTTTCATAATTAAACACGTCAGATGAGTACAAATAAATGTCTGTAAACCAGATACACAAGTGTCCGTTACTGTACTCGACAAGTTTATGGTTAAGAAGTGGACTGTGTAAGAGCGTCCATCGGGGATATTGTAGTGTTACACTCCAGGCAGCCGGGAATGCATTTCACATTTCACACCAGTGGACAGTGGACAGGTGCATGTTTGAGTGCGTTTATGTGTGTGAGTGTGTGTGTGTGTGTCTGTCTGTTTGTCTGTGATTGTGTGTATATGTGCCGTGTTTGAAAAACTGCTCGGACCATTTAAAAGCAATAACCATGCACACAAATCAACAAATATTCCAAATACCAATGAAAATAAAGTCTTTATTGGACACTCTCTTTGCATCACAACTTTTCTATCAATGAATCACTGTTCAGTAAAATTCTTTGATAGACAAGTATCAGTAACTCATTAAAGACTACAATGCATTTTTGCAAATGCTAAAACAAAAACAAAGAAGTTAGGATGGACAATGAAATAGTGAATAGATACCTATTGAACATTTGCAGCACATGTTAATTAAGTAAGCACATAAGTATGACATACATGGTCAACCGAAAAGTTGAAAAATTGGCTAAGTCAGACAAAGGTTTTCCAATAGATGGATATACACATGTGTTTAGTATATAGTGTTAGTCAAAATTCATGTAAGTTGAAGGATTTACCCTGGTCACTATGAATTCAACTTAGGCAACATTGACTGTAAATATGACTTCTTTTTTTTTTCTTGCCCACACATTACTCTTACGGTCTTCAATCTCCATGAGAAAATAAATGGTGATTTCCTTTTTCAGCTGTGGCAAAAGGGCACACAAGAAGCACAAACAAAATTGGAGTTAAAGACACTCAGTCGTGGCGAGTGGTTTGTGCGGCACGGAGACGAACGCAACACGCTGCCTCCCCCATTCTGTATCAAATGTAGTGACCCCCGAATGAGAATAGCGCTGGCTCAATGGGTCAGCGAAAATACGGTAGGCTACAAGAGAGCTCCCTGTGCTTATCTCCTAACCCAAAATGGCTGTCCCGAGAGCTTCCGAATGGACACACACTCTCAGTGCGCATGCGCATGAAGAGAGGCCAAAAGAGCCACGCGTCTTCTGGCCTCTCTCCTCCAATCACCGCAGCTCGCGGTGACAATATTTGTGTACGATGCGTACACACACACGCACACACACACACACACACACACACGCCGCAGCGTCTTCTGGCCTCTCTCCTCCAATCACCGCAGCTCGCGGTGACAATGTTTGTGTATGATGCGTACACACACACGCACACACACACACTTGTCTCAGTGGTAGCATTGTCCCACACGTTTATGGATATAGCACCGAGTCTGCCATTGCGCAATTGCACGCACAAACTTCGGTCGTTCGGAGTTTACGTACCATTAGGGATGGCGATCGGCTGCCTTTAAGCCTGCCTTGCAGAACAATGAAGATGTGACAACTTTTTGGCATATGACTGCATGATCCATTCTACACTGTTCACCAGTCTATCTTTAAAGAAGTCCAAAGATGCATGTAGATTTCAGAGACATGCAATGGAGAACTTAAATTTCAGGACAGTAAAATTTCAATTTCAAGATGAGAGGTACCCATCAGCTGAGGGCATCTGTCCTGCTTGTTTATGGAAGACAATGATGTTAAGTAAAAGCCTACATGATGATAATTCTCTTTGCAGATGATAGTATACAACAAACCCTGCTTGATGTACTGTAAAACGAGGAATTTTCGCGTGCACTTTAATTTCGCAAATTTCGCGAGCGCCAAGATTCGCGAAATTAAAATGCACGCGAAAGTCCTTGTTTACACTATTATGCATTGAACGACAGAGGCACTTCGCGAAAATTTCATGCCACGAAAAAGGCTGTCAGCTCCAATTCACGAAAAATTCATGCCGCGAACATATCATGTTTTACAGTACCCTAAATGACGTCTAAGAAGAATAAAGAAAAATGTGTGATCATAATATGGGCATGAAACCATTTCTAGATAAACACGTACCTACATGCGATGGCTTCAGCAGCAAACATTGCTCTGTCATAAATGGTTCCTCTCAGTTTTGACTTTCCAAAATGAAACTGCACAGCTGAATTAGCAATGGCTTCTTTCCAGATCTTGGTGAATTCAAAGTTGACGCACAGGAGTAATCCTCCATATCTGCAAAACTAAGCAGCTCTTCTTGAAGAAATGGGAATAATCTCATCACTTCGACTTGGAAATACTTCTACAAACTACTGCTTCTCATGCTGGAAGGAGAAGGGAAGACTCTGGCTAGCCATCTTTGTATGTCACTGACCAGGCTAATGATTATATCATGGTGTGACACTATGTTACAGTGCACTCCCGTTATACAAAGTCCTTGGACTAGCAGTTTTCTTTTGCTGTATCAAAATTTTGTTAAAGATGTATACACTGTAGATGGTAATTTTGGGACCTGAATTTTTACTTCATTGTAACATGAATTTTGTTATAACCATGTTCACTGTAAGGAGAGTGCACTGCAACAACATACATGTAAGAACATTAATTTTCTGGCATAATTTTAAAAGGTATTACAACACATCTGTCATTTTGCTTTGAATATGAACTGAATCAATCTCTCAAACATAATTGTGCCATTGTTGTTTTCTTTATGGGAAAATTCACCCCAGTCTTCTGAGAATCAATACAGAAAAAAGCACAAGGAAAAAGATAAAAAAATAGATTGCATTTTTTTAAATACCATACAGAAAGACTGCAAAACTAAAATCTTCCAAAAACACTAGTTACACTACCAGCATCCTCCACCTTACCACATTATCACCATGATTTCATCGCACTCTTTGGCTGTATGGAGAGGTGTTCACATAACACTTTTTCACCGGTCATGCCAAGATTAATTTCAACAAAACCTCTGACTTTCTGCTATATCTGTTGTAAACTTCAGCCTTCATTTATTTCAATGCGCATTTTGCCAAAATCACTCTCATGAAATGCAATTTACAAAGATTGAAACAAAGTTGTACTAAAGATCTCTTCTTATCAATCCATGAATCCTGGTCTACAATGCCATGTCAACAGTTGTTTTACAGACACTTAATCCCTGCTCTGCTTTGTCCCTGATTGGCATGCCCAATAGAGGGCTGTGTTTGTCTATAGTGGCACAGATGTTTGAAAACTACCTGGTAAAAATTGTCAATGAATAGATTACCTAATCCCCCTAATCCCTCTTATGTCACTATGGACTTCCTGTGGAGCAATCAAAGGCACACTGCCACACCCCAGTGGGTTCATTAACTTTCACAACTAGGTCAAGTTTGGATAGAGAGCTGAATACTGATGGAAAAGCTTGGCAAGCTTAACCCGTTCCTTCTGCAATTCTCTGAGTGCCTTTAATGCCCCCAAACGAGATTCTTCTTGCCTGGAGACAGAGAATGGACAGGTTGGTAATCCACCTGTGCAAAAGCAGTCAAGTGGTACATGCATCCCCTTTCTAAGGTTAACTTCATGTGCCTTTGAACAATGAAAATTTTGATCAGGTGTGAGGTATGAATAGGACGTGCTCTGATGGGCTCACAGACTCTTTTGTTCTACACAAAACCAGGCACCTGAATGGGATGACTGGGGACAGCAAACACAGAAATCTACTGAGGTCAGCTTTGATCACTAATGTACATGTTCATATGAGTTTTATAGCAGAGCGACATTGTGACTCAATTTGCTTACATACAAATGTGTATTCACTTCTCCCATAACCTATATCAAGATATCTTTCCATACTGACCACAGAGCTCATGCACTGTTAACCTCTTTGATATATCAAAGTACATTTCAGCTAGCACATTGTAACAGCCAGTCAGTTAAATGACATTTCACATGAAAAATTTCATTTAGTGCTCGACTTGATCACAACTGAAATCTAGCTATGAGGCACATTTGATACATAATATAACATTCTGAAAGTTTAATTTGTAACACAGCAACTACTGGTAAATGAAAACATTGCATGGACTCTACATGTACATGTACCTAGTCAATTCCTCTGATAACAGCAAAGCCAAAGAAGAGAAAATAATATCACTGGCAGGTGATCCACATCACTGTTGGAGAATCTTGTAGTGATGGTTTTCATAAAACTGAAAGCTATCTTATAATAAAGGGGCTGACAAGTTTGTAAGTCAGAATGAAGAGATGACAAAGGAACATGCTTTGTGGTGAATTGAATTATAAATTTGACTCAAGGTTTAGCATGACCTTAAAATGTGAACAAAATCCTGCAGGGTTGTGCACACACATTAGAAACACACACCACGATACAAAGAGTACTAGTAGATATATTCAGAGACTCCATAATATGTACAAGTGCCTTAATGGAAGCTAAAATGAATACAATTTGGCTAATATCATCTTTTCTTTAAAGACAAGATTGGTAGTTCAAGCACAATTTGTCTAGACAAGCTTTGATCACACACAGTGGAAGAGTGAAAACATTTATGGTGTGTAAATCACAAAGGTCTTTACTTTTCTTACATTTATCCAAGCAATTGTGTTTTTTTTTTTTTTTTCAAATGATGATTGCCTAAGACAAGGGAAGAAAATAACATGATAAAGGCAAAACTGACACAGACAAGGAAAATATAATTTCTCTTTCGATCCCATGATTATCGATACTACCTCCTTGAATAAAGTCTCATCTATTTAACATCACTTTCTCACTCTTCTAGAGATTTTGGCAGTTCAATGGCCAAAGTGTCACTGAACTGTCCAGGTAACACTAAAGGACAGGACGAAGCAAACTACTGCATAAGCTGTTATTTTCGCAAATTTCACGAATCACACTTGGACCACAAATTTAACAACACAAAAAAAAAATGTCACCACGCGCTATAAAGGTAAGAATGTGCTTTTAATATGAAGGCCTCTGTGTCAATTTGTGAAAACAACATCTTGCGAAAATGTCCCTGACCTCTTCATTCGCGAAAATATCTGTACGCACTCAGCGTATATAGTACACCTCTGGTACTCACAGCACAATTGCTGTTTGCTCACATGACCTGATGATGATAGCACCGCAACAAATACAAATGAAAGAGGTGCTAGCCTTACAACAAAGAGACAATATATATACTTTCTTCCCTCACGATTTTCGAAGAGAGGGACAAAATATACAAGTATACTCGTACATTTGGTCTATTTTGCTCCTATGAACACAAAATGCCCTATTCGTTGAGTGAATGGAAAATCTAGTTATTTTCCTCACAACAAATTGTGCATCGGACCACTTATCATCATAATGTACTACTGTTGTACAGCTATATAACAAAGTTTGGCAGATACTTGCTATGATATTTCTATGCAGCTTTAAATGTTAAAATTATGGTTTCGTTCTTTACCTCTGATTTTGAATATTCATCAATACTTGCACAATAATTGGCTTGCATGGCTATCATAGTATCCATCTACAACTACCGGTACTTTTGATGAAACTATATGAATGTGATCTTAAACCCTGAAATAAAAAAAAGGAAAAAATAAAAAGATAAAAGTAGATGAGATCACCATCAAAGCAACAAATGATACTCTAACCATACATCAAGTGGTTTGAAATAAAACTGTAAAATTTCTTGAGTTTCTTGAGTAAAACAAGATATTTCAGAACTCTGCCCCAATCTTTGAGTTCTGTCCTTCACATCAGGCTTTTTTAATTATCTTCATACACCTGTATCCATCAACCACTTGTCATTTCACCTGCTTAACCTATTGAAGACTAGTCCCAAGTATACTTGGGCAGGTGTCTATGGGAAATGTGTGTTGTGGCAAAATCAGCCCGTCCTCACTGGGTTAAAAAAGTCTATCGCATACTTATGAGTAGGTAAACAAACAAGATGATAAAGACATATATGTGGAGACCTTAAAACGGTTCCATGATATTTGCTCCTGCGCTAATTGCTCCCACGAAGTATCTGCACACTAAGCCCAACGTAAATTCTACTCACAAACATAACCTTAACCCTCATCATAATCCTCCCATCAAACTAAACCTAAAACCCTATTAAACACAACCCTAACCCAAAGTCCTTGGAGAAAATACGACCAGAGCAATTGTCGCAGGAGCAAATGTGGTGTCACCCCTTAAAACACCTGACTAGCATGTCTAGCGATTTTAAAGGCAGAAAAAAAAAAATTAAAAAACTAAAAACATAAAAACCCCAACTTGTTTCTTCACTGCTTGACTGCATTGTATCGTGAACAAGGTGTTACCAATGCTTAGAGCTCCTGGTCGTTCCCACGTTACTCCTTTTTGATGTTGTTGTTTGCCAGTTCTTCTTTCAACAGGACAGACAGCCTTCGGATTCCCTGCTCAAAATAAAACATTAGGAGAAATCAGCAAAGATCCTCTTAGCTGGTTCTTCACATTTTCTTATATGACAGGTAAGATTGTTCAAGCATGGCAATATAAGATTCTAAAGTATCTTCAATAGGAATCATGATACACCTACACTTGAATATGAACATGTTGTAATAACAATTGGCATTGAATTTATTCACAGTGAAAACAATAACGATGACCATAGAAATAATAGCTTTTATATATGACATCTGAGTTGTGGTTTTACAAACTTGGATTAATTCCTCTCATTTTCAACCCATTGAGAACGAGTCCCGAATATTACTAAGTATACTTGGGCAAGTGTCTACGGGAAATGCATGTTTGTAGCAAAATCAGTCCATCCTAAACGAGTTAAGTGCCAGTAGGGAAAAGAGAGATATACTTTTTATTTTCCCCTCTTGGACAAAAGCCTATGGGATTTATGTGTTATTAAAGAGAGAATGGAATATAGCATCCGCGCACTTGAGCACTCAATGATGAGAGTTTGCAGTTGCTGAGAGTTTTGTGACAGAGGGCACTTTCCCATACGTTAACACATAGAAATACTAGTCAAATGCAGCTGTTGTAGCCACTTTCTGGTTGTCAGTGCATGTGTGACTGCATGCAATATACCATTGATACGCAAGCTGCTTGCTTGTGCTGTAGCACTTGTGCTGGGGCTGAGTGGAAAATTATTACATTGCACTGGGAAGTTGTGAAAAGTTTCCTTTTTACTATAAATTTCTAAAATTCTAGTACAGTTTAAGATGCCTGATATGAGTAATACTAACGATAATATGGACTGGCTACTTTCGAGAGATGGACATAATCGCCCTCACTACAATCACATTTCCCTAATCTTCGACTCAAAAAATACAATTTTACGTCAAGCATTGAATATTGTATCCTACTCAAAGCTGGTCCATATCATATTGATAACAGCAATAACCATAATTATAATGGTGTTAAATTTGAAAGTAAAAGATGATGGATATTAACAATTATTTAGATAATTTAGGAAGTCCATTTGTATGGAGTTATATGTTATTTCAAAGCTTACAGTTTGTTCTTTGAGAATATGCCCTTACCTGTAAATCCATATCATGCAACTTTTTACAGTGTGTGATGGGGTTTGTCTTGTTATGTTTAGGGCTTATTATCATTTTTTTTTTAATGCAGGGTCACATACAGAGCTTCAGCAAGAAAGATAGTAAGCCAGGATGGCCCTTACAATTACCTCTTCCATATCCTCGTCAGAGCACTGTGAGAAGCAAGCCCTGATGGCTGAGGATGGTTTGGTTTTGTCTGGGTAGAAGGCGATCCCAGGAACGAAGAGAACCTCCTTGGCCATGGCCTTCTCTGAGATGAGTTCGTAGGAGTCCTCCACTCCGATGAGGTCCATCCAGACAAACATACCTCCTGTAGGGACATACCACTTAGCCAGACCTGATGGAAAGTAAGATTGCACAGTGGTCAAAACACTATCACCTGTAGGGATATGCCACTTGGCCAGACCTGATGGAAAGTAAAATTATACACTGGTCAAAACACTATCACCCGTAGGGACATGCCACTTAGCCAGACCTGATGGAAAGTAAAATTATACACTGGTCAAAACACTATCACCTGTAGGGACATGCCACTTAGCCAGACCTGATGGAAAGTAAGATTGCACAATGGTCAAAACACTATCACCCGTAGGGACATGCCATTTAGCCAGACCTGATGGAAAGTAAGATTGCACACTGGTCAAAACACTATCACCCATAGGGACATGCCACTTAGCCAGACCTGATGGAAAGTAAGATTGCACAATGGTCAAAACACTATCACTCATAGGGACATGCCACTTAGCCAGACCTGATGGAAAGTAAAATTACACACTGGTCATCATCCGTAGGGACATGCCATTTAGCCAGACCTGATGGAAAGTAAGATTGCACAATGGTCAAAACACTATCACCCATAGGGACATGCCATTTAGCCAGACCTGATGGAAAGTAAGATTGCACAATGGTCAAAACACTATCACCTGTAGGGACATGCCATTTAGCCAGACCTGATGGAAAGTAAGATTGCACAATGGTCAAAACACTATCACCTGTAGGGACATGCCATTTAGCCAGACCTGATGGAAAGTAAGATTGCACACTGGTCAAAACACTATCACCCATAGGGACATGCCACTTAGCCAGACCTGATGGAAAGTAAGATTGCACAATGGTCAAAACACTATCACCTGTAGGGACATGCCACTTACCCAGACCTGATGGAAAGTAAGATTACACACTGGTCAAAACACTATCACCCATAGGGACATACCACTTAGCCAGACCTGATGGAAAGTAAGATTGCACAATGGTCAAAACACTATCACTCATAGGGACATGCCACTTAGCCAGACCTGATGGAAAGTAAGATTACACACTGGTCAAAACACTATCACCCATAGGGACATGCCACTTAGCCAGACCTGATGGAAAGTAAGATTGCACAATGGTCAAAACACTATCACTCATAGGGACATGCCACTTAGCCAGACCTGATGGAAAGTAAAATTACACACTGGTCATCATCCGTAGGGACATGCCATTTAGCCAGACCTGATGGAAAGTAAGATTGCACAATGGTCAAAACACTATCACCCGTAGGGACATGCCATTTAGCCAGACCTGATGGAAAGTAAGATTGCACAATGGTAAAAACTCTATCACCTGTAGGGACATGCCACTTGGCCAGACCTGATGGAAAGTAAGATTGCACACTGGTCAAAACTATATCACCCATAGGGACATGCCACTTAGCCAGACCTGATGGAAAGTAAGATTGCACAATGGTCAAAACACTATCACCCGTAGGGACATGCCACTTAGCCAGACCTGATGGAAAGTAAGATTGCACAGTGGTCAAAACTATATCAATAACCTGATATCTGTATTAAGTTTTGACTCAACCACAGCTGCTTGGTATATTTCAATAATCCGTTACTGTAAAAGTGGATATTTTCGCGCGACTAAATTTTCACGCTTTCCAGGTAAGAAGAGTTTTGCGTGTTTTTTTTTTCCGCGGAATCAAGACATCACACAGGAACATGTATGGTATGGCAAGCAAAAATATTTGTGTGCTTTTATTTTCGCGCTAGTTTCTGGTTGCGCGAAATGCACGAAAATTTCAACACCGCCAAAATTTCCACTTTTACAGTACATAACATTTTGCTCCTCTGACAATAATTACTCTGGCCTTTTTTCTCCAAGAACTTAGGGTCAGGGCAGGGCTGCACATTAACCCATCTTTTTTCTACTGGTCTGACCTGTCTGTCGGACCAGTAGGTACCCAATTTTTCCATTTTTTACTGGTCGTTTTCTGAAAAAGTTACTGGTCTGACAGTGCTTTTTATTGGTCAGGGACCATCGGACCAGTGCCAGTGTGCAGCATTGGTTAGGGTTAGGGCTGTGATACAGTTTTAGGTTTAGTTTGGTGTGAGGATTAGAATTAAGGTTAGGGTTATATCCGAGGGTAGAATTTATGTTTGGCTTAGCATGCAAATATTTCATGGGAGCAATTGTCGCAGGATCAAATGTCATGAAACCATTTAATCAGCACTGTGTGCCACTCACTACGTAAGTAAAACCAGAAATTTTTGTGTACATGAAACTCTGAAAATTTTGCGAGGATCCAAGATTCATGAGAGTAAACTATCTGCAAAAGATTTTGTCTACACAATGCATTGAATGACAGTACTGTGTTGTATAGGACATACGGTACTGTAGTAGTGTGCATGGTAGTTTTTGCATTCATGTTGTTTTCTTGTTTGTTTTTTTTCATCGTCAGCAATCTACAAAAGGTTTATGCTGCTAAAAAGGCTGTCTACTCCAATTGTCAAATGTTTCTGGTTTTACAGTATACAGGGTGCACTTTTAAGTCATAAATTGTCCTTTTGTGTGTGTCATTTCTGAATAATGGGCCTACAATAGACGCACAAACTTTACTGGCTGCCATATCTAATAGAGAAATGTATAAACTTTTCATAATCCATACAAGTGTGTAATTCAAGGGAAATCTGACTGAATCAGTACTGTAAAAGTGGATATTTTCGCGCGACTAATTTTTCGCGATTGGCCGGGTCAGAAGAGTTTCGCGTGTTTTTAATTCCGCGGAATCAAGACGGCACGCACAGGAACATATGGCAAGCAAAAATATTCGCGGGCTTTTATTTTCACGCTAGTTTCTGGTTGCGCGAAATGCGCGAAAATTTCCACACCGCGAAAATTTCCACTTTTACAGTATTGATAATGCAGGTGACACTTTGATGTATACACTTAACCTTTAACCCTAACTAGGCCAGGCTAATAATAGGTAGATGATAGAGCCGGGGAGCTGGAGGGGGGGCCTCCCAGGCCTCCCCCCTCCAGACCTCGGCTGTTGACCGCGCGATCGCGCCGAAAATTGGCACACACATTGCCTATGACGTAATCTAAAGTACCATGAAGTTAATTTTTCAAAAAAATTGTCATTTATGCTAAATTATGGTAATTTATGCATAATGATGCATGAAATCAGACAATTTGGTATAAATCACTAAACAAAGCTCAGAACAGGCACATTTTTTTTTTATATTCTTTTTAATGTCCTTAGCAAATGTATGAGAAAAAAGTTGTGCCATCAGAAAAAATTTCTTAAGTATTTCATCGTTTTTTGAATTTCTTATGTGTTTCTTTGTTTTTTTCGACTTTATATTTTTCATTGTTTTTCGATGAAATTTGTCTGCGACATTGTTCCAAACAATTAATGTTATTAATTGATTTTAATCAATAAAACCCTAAAATAATCATGCTTTTATGAAATTTGCCTGTAAGCACAAAACTCAAGCAAAAAGAGAAAGAAGCAATTTTCTAAGAACATGAATCTTTTCAAAACTTTGGCTGAACAAGTATGCCTTAAAGCAAAATGCAAAAGATGAATGCATAATAAACTTTACATTGTTCAACGAGGTTTATTCCAAGGTAAGTCCGTATGCACGCTGCCTGTATCATAAATGAGTTTCTGATCCAGCTGTCAGTTTATAAAACAAGTGTTGATGAATTAATTTACTGTGTCAACCATTCAGTTTCAGCATTCAGCACTAGTTTGTGTGTTTGTTTATAATAATGTAGAACTAACTTACACAGGCTACCTCAAAGGGAACAAGGAGCAATACATTACAAGGAAAAGTAGAAATTACGCGGTGCGTAAAATATGTCCCCGCCGGAAGTAGCATTTAGTAGCAAAATGTACAATATCGGTCAAAAATCAAGGTCAAAGGTCAAAGAAGTCAAAGGTCAAAATTCTGTGTAGAAGTTTTGAAGCCCTCACCTAGTGCCATCACATAAAGCAAACGGAATCGAAATCGGGTTAGAAATGGCGAAGGAGTAGCATTTTGTAGCCAATGTACAATATAGGTCAAAAATCAAGGTCAAAGGTCAAAGAAGTCAAAGGTCAAAATTATGTGTAGAAGTTTTGAAGCCCTCACCTAGTGCCATCACATAAAGCAAACGGAATCGAAATCGGGTTAGAAATGGCGAAGGAGTAGCATTTTGTAGCCAATGTACAATATAGGTCAAAAATCAAGGTCAAAGGTCAAAGAAGTCAAAGGTCAAAATTATGTGTAGAAGTTTTGAAGCCCTCACCTAGTGCCATCACATAAAGCAAACGGAATCGAAATCGGGTTAGAAATGGCGAAGGAGTAGCATTTTGTAGCCAATGTACAATATAGGTCAAAAATCAAGGTCAAAGGTCAAAGAAGTCAAAGGTCAAAATTCTGTGTAGAAGTTTTGAAGCCCTCACCTAGTGCCATCACATAAAGCAAACGGAATCGAAATCGGGTTAGAAATGGCGAAGGAGTAGCATTTTGTAGCCAATGTACAATATAGGTCAAAAATCAAGGTCAAAGGTCAAAGAAGTCAAAGGTCAAAATTCTGTGTAGAAGTTTTGAAGCCCTCACCTAGTGCCATCACATAAAGCAAACGGAATCGAAATCGGGTTAGAAATGGCGAAGGAGTAGCATTTTGAAGCAAAATGTACAATATAGGTCAAAGGTCAAGGTCAAAGGTCACAACTGAAATTCTGTGTAGAAGTTTAAAAGCTCCCATGTAGTGCTATCATATAAAGCAAACAGAATTAAAATTGGCTCATAAATGACAGAGAAGTAGCAAATTGAACATTTTGATCACACACGGACGCACAGACAGACAGACAGACGGACGGACAGACACACGGACACACACACGTACGGAGCCCGTTTCATAGTCCCCTGCTCGAACTCGTTCGGCGGGGACAATAAAAGACTAGGGGGCTTCATGAAGACATGCTAATGATTGAAAATTACTTCTATAAGGAGCTTGGAGCATGTAAGGTCAGTCCTTTGTTCTCATCATCCACTTAGTAGACAAATAAATAAATAAATAAAAGAACACATTTTTATATCTAACTGCAGTCAAAAGCCCTGAAAATGAGTACAGGCCTGCACTGAATCAGCCCACCTTTTCACAGCTTTGAGCATGAATGATAAAAATGAATGAGTTTTGTGTGTGCATTTGCCCCTTTCATTCCATCTTCAGCTTGACTTGACATGCCTGTTACCTTCACGTTAAAAATGCATTTGTAAAGACTTCTTGAAGACAAACAACACACTTCCCAATTCTGAAGTGTTTTTTACAATAAAAGAGCAAACTATTGTGGAATGAAATCCCACAATGAAGAAAGAATAAAGAATTCTTTACAAATTGCTTTTTTTTGTAAAGAATTCTCGACGACAAACAACACACTTCCAATTCACTGAAGTGTTTCTACAATACAAGAGCAACCTGTTGTGGAATGGAATTCCTGGTGTGTAATGACATGTGACCTGAAGCAGGCAAGTTGATAAGATTAGGTATTCATACGTGGGTACCAACAGATTTTATGAAAGAGACCAACATGTGTATTTAGAGCATCAACATTTTGCTACTCACCAGACTTTAAGCTTTCCAAATGGGAAGGACTTTAGACCTTACTACATATTACTTTGATATAAGATATCTCAGCAGAGGCCAATGAAATTTACATATCATTAGTGGATCTCTGTAAGCACTTAAAATTCAAGAGTAAGTAAAGAGACAACATTAACCACTATTGACAAAAGATGACGCTGTACTGACTTAAATGCTAAAGTTCAGGGACACAAGTAGAATTGTTGCATTCCCTCAGTCAGAATTATCAAACACGCTTTATACTTTGAGAAATCTGTTGAGGACGAGTCCCGAGTATACTCAGGCAGGTGTCTATGGGAAATTCGTGTAGTTGCAAAATCAGTCTGTCCTCAACAGGTTAAACTCATTGAAAAGCTCACTGATTTATGCCTGTATCATTTTTAAAACTGTTCACTCATCAATATCACTGTTTAGGGAAAGTTTTTCCTCTGAACAAAAGTAAGGAAAGCAATGTGTCCCCTTGATGATGGGGAAGAACAGATGATGAGACACCTTGTTAGGACAGCAAATCTTGCTGGAACAGCAAATTTCAATGGCAACAGCCAATCAGGAAGCTGGATTCTTGTCGTTACCTTGACAATTGCCATCCCAGCAAGAGTTGCTATCACAGCAACTTTTTATGAAATGGGGCCCTGGAATGACCCCTCCTACCTGAGCAGACTGAGTAACCAAAATGATGTGGATTGATGACAGAAATTCTGTGGAGCACTGGATGGGTTGAGTGTAGTAACCCGAGAAGAAGAAGAAGAAGAAGAAGAAGAAGAAGAAGAAGAAGATGAAGAAGAAGATGAAGAAGAAGGAGAAGAAGATGTACAACAAAAGAAATTCAACTCCTGTTTCATTCTCTATCTGATTTCACTGTCAAGTTTGCGACTCACAATAACATAGTACAGTTCAGAAAATTTCTAAAAAACTCCCAAAATTACTTTTGTCACAAACAGGCCTGATAGGTAACTACCCAAACTGACCGGTCAAGTGTTTGTCCATAGCCGCTAGCAGGACATCTCTTCTCTGTTGGTAGAAAGCGCAGACCTTTGAGGCGTGTTTTAGGAACCCTTCCACGCCCCAGTTGTTCAGCAGCTTGTACAAAGTCAGCTGGAAATGAACATCAGATGCACATTAGTTATCAAAAGGTTCAGGCTGGCACAATGTCTTAATCAAATCATCCTGGAAAAAATGCTGAATGTGAAAAATCAAATTTGGGGATGTATTTTGGAGAAACTGTCATCATGGTTACTATGATGCATTTACGGGTATATTGACTGAGTGTTTACAGATCTAGTGTAAACATGATTTGAGTTTCATCTTGAAAATGAGCAAGGAAGAAATTGTTGTATTTGCATACTGGTTCCATTTAAAACATGAATGGATATACATGATCCAAAAAACAAACAAAAAAATATCTTAGCACAACTTCGACTTCAATATGATCCTGGCCCTTTAACCTATAGTGAGGACAGACTGATTTTGCTATAAAACACATTTCCCATAGATACCCGCCCTAGTATTCTCGGGACTCGTCTTCAACGGGTTAATAAGCTATTATTTTCAGACACATCTCACACACTTAAAACCAGTATGAATGAACACACAAAAATTCCATCTACAGAATGAATCCACCTCCATCCAGTTACTTTATAATCTTATCCTCTCCTTCACATTAACACTCTGTTATTCTGAAAAGATTCTTACTTCCACAGCCAGTCAACTAACTGGTGAATACTTTGAAGACTCTGCAGTTCTCTATCACTGACTCATTATGTATAACACTGTTCCCTGCTAATCTTGACAGCTCACTTGTCATGTACAGTGTCGTGACAGTAGAGGGCAGTATTGGTGTATCAGAGTGGAAAACCGTGATCAGGCTTACCTGAGTTAGCACACTGGTGTGTAACACCGAAGACTGCATGTGCATGATGATGCGATGGACCAAGTCATGTGGTCCAGTTACCACGCCAACACGCAGTCTGCAGGTCATTCAAACAGATGAGGAGAAAGTGGAAAACACAAAAATCTGTAAATTTTAAATTTGTACTTGCCATATGCCATGAGAGCAACCTTCACGACATACGTGCCTATTTGTGCCCAGAATAGCTATTCTATCATCAATGAGTTGAATGTACTTTTTAAGTACAAAAGAAAAACAAAGACCCCAAAATGCTATCTGCTCTAATGATATCATTAGCATAAATTGACATATATGTACATGTACTCAAATGAATTTCCTTCCTTGTATCATTGACCTATTCTGTGCAGGGATGCCAAGTTCAAAAAAATTTATGAGTGAGATTTTCATGACTCGGCATCTCGGCGAGCGAATGTGCGCGCGAGGGAGGGTGTGGGAGGGGTTCCCCCCCCCCCCCTGTGGCCTCCCACGGTAGGGAGCTTTTTCAATTTTTAGCTCTTAATGGTGCGATCAGGTGCATACTTAAAGGGATCGTATAGTTTTGGTTGAGACCTAATTTCAGTTTTCTAACGTTTTTGTGAGATAATGAGAAACCTCTTATGAAATATGAAAGAGCATGTAATTCCATGAGGAATTCTAAATTTATTATGATGAAAATTGGTTGTGAAATGGCTGAGATATCCAAATCAGAGCGATTCTAATACATCTTGTAAGTGTGGGACCCACACTTTATTACGCTCGCTTTGTTTTACTTTGTTTTTGGATGTTTCAGTCTTTCCAAACCCGATTTTCATCAAATAAACTTTGAATACCTCTTAATTAACCCTAACTAGGCCAGGCTATTTAGGTAGTTGATAGAGCCGGGAGGGGGGGGGGGGGGGGGGGGGCCTCCCAGGCCCCCCCTCCAGATCTCGGCCGTCGACCGTGCGATCGCGACGAAAATTGGCACACACATTGCCTATGATGTAATCTAAAATACCTTGAAGTTGATTTTTCAAAAAATTATCATTTATGCTAAATTATGCTAATTTATGCATAATGAAGCATGAAATCAGACTATTTGGTATAAATCACAAAATAAAGCTCAAAACAGGCACATTTTTTGTGTAAATATTCTTTTTTGTGTCATTAGCAAATGTAATAAAAAAATTGTGATATCAGAAAAAATTCTTAAGTATTTTATTGTTTTTTGAATTTCTTATGTATTTCTTTGTTTTTCGACTTTATGTTTTTCATTGTTTTTTTGATGAAATTTGTCTGCGACATCGCTCCGAACAAGAAAATACAAATGTATGTTATTCATTGATTTTAATCAATAAAACACCAAAATAATCATGCTTTTATGAAATTTGCCTGTAAGCACAGTTTGCATTGAAATTGTACACAAATTCACGTTTTTGAGCAATATTTGGTCTGACATGCATGTACATATTTATGCATAACTTCGGAACCGCGCGCCCGGGCGTCGCAAATTCGGTGTCAAAAGATGCGGGAGACTCGAAAGAAAAAGTCATGAAATGTCGCAGCGATAGCTTTTTGCGATTGCGATACATCGCGCGGAACATCGAGGGGGGGGGGGCTCGGAGGCCCCCCCGGCCTAGTAAGGGTCAAAATGGTTAGCTCTGTACTATGTCAGAAGTGTTTTCTTGGTATCTCGCAAAAAGTTAAAAGCAAAATTCTCATCTCCACCAATCCTGTACCATCCCTTTAAGTGACTATTTTTTACTTATTTTGAAAGACAAAAGGAAAATATACCTACAATTGCAACTATCACTTTAATCTTTTGAGCTATGCTCATTATTATAGGCCCAAGTTGCAGACTTTGCGCGATGCTTGAGAAAAATGGGTGCCCTGCGTGAGATCATGAGACGGCCCCTAAATGCTCGAGTCTCACGCAGAATGATGCGTGAGACTTGGCAGCTCAGTCTGTGCTTATGAGTCAAATGCAGTGGTGGATCCAGGCTGGGCGCATCAGGCATGTGCCCCCCCCCCCTTTTTTTCGAAAAACAAAAGAGATAAAAAGGAAAAAAATTGGGGGGCACCCCTCCCCCCTTTAATTTTGTAAAGGCACCCCCTCTTTATGGAATTCCTGGATCCGCCCCTGCAAATGTCCATAAATTTCACACTCAAAGACTGTTAAATACTGGAAGTACAGTGGGTTTGACCTCATAAAATCAGCCTGGTCTTCCAAGCCTATTACTGGAAACTGTATCTTGTTTGTCCATATCACAATGATACTAGAATAATATGTCTGTACACAGTTTCAGTTTCAGTTTATTTTATTCAATCACGGCAATTTGCTTCATCAAAGCTGTTTTTCTGCGAATCATGAGAACATATAAATAGCAGAAATAAATACAGACTACATATACAATAATGAAGAACGGAACAAGCTTCAGGTAACAACATAAACAACGAAACATTAAAAAAGTACTACAAAAAAGGAAAACACAGCAAATGCCTACGGTCACATGTTATTTCAACAAAATCAAATAGAGAGAGAGAAGAAAAAAAAGGAGTGAAAAAAAAAATCCTGGGCAGTTGTTTAGGCTACAGCAGAGATATATCGAGAGATTGTTTGAAACTGGATACAAAGAGAACTTACATTTCAAGTTATAAGCTAACTGATTCCAACTCTGGACTCCTCTACAGGAAAGAGTTATTTTTTCAACTTCTATTTTTACCTTACCCAATATAAATTTCTTCATACTGTTTCTCAGAAAATAATGTGTTATAGGTTCTTCAAAATATTGAAATAGACATTCTGGAAGCATTCCATTAGAAACGTTATACATAACATGGAGTAATTGTTTATATCTTCATGTTTCTGAAGTATCTAATGACAAATGATTCTAGATTGCTGAGGTTGAGTATCTTGGTTCAACCTAAAGGACAGTTTTCAAAACTCTGATTTTGAAGAATTTGCAACTTTTCAGATTCCATATCAGAATCAACTAGAAAAGCACTCTGAGAGCGCAGACCTCCGCCAAGCATGCAGCTCATTTCCACCACTGATCCTGTTCTTCCATAGAGATACAGTGCACTCCCATTATAAGGAACACGGTTATAATGAAATTTCGGTTATAACGAAGTAATAATTTGGGCTGCAATGTCATCCACTCTATGTATTTCTACTGTTTATTTGTTCGGTTATAACAAAATTCCGATATAACAAAAGAAAACTGCCGGTCCCGAGGACTTTGTTAAATGGCCATAGAAAGAGCAACACAAATGAGCACACACAAAGAAAGACAGATACACAGATATACACACTCACTGACTCACAACCATGCCATATACAGCCATTAACACAAACACAAACACACACACACATACACCACAAACAAACTGACAGACAAACAAACATGCATGCACTCTGAAACAGACAAACAAACAGACATGTACCCAGAAACACTCATGGACAGAAATACAGACATACACAAAGAAAGACCCACATTCATTCAAACACATTCAAGCAAATTAACCCAGATGTGGCCATGGAGACAAATTCACACGCAAATGCACACACTCACACACACACACACCCACACACACACACACACACACATGCACACACCCACACGCGCGCACACACACACACGCACACACACACACACACGCATACAATACAATACAATTCAATACAATACAATATTGGTATTCATATAGCGCTCTTACAATGAGTGCACATGTATCACAGCACTTCACAAATCCCTTACACTTGGGAGGTAGGAGAAAAGTAAAAAAAAAAATACAACAGACAAAGAAAAAAAGTACAAAATGAATCAATCAGTTATTGAAAAGGAAAGTCTTAAACGATTTCTGGAACACTGACAGAGATGGTGATTCCTTGACACACACACACAGAAAGACAGACAGACATGACGGACAGAAACACTTAAGACAGACACGCAGACAGTCAGCCACTCTAAGACACACCCCCACCAGGAAGCTTACCCGGCTGAGATGATCTTAGCGATGGAATCGAAGCGTAACACTCTCCCATCCACATCCATAGAGAGGAAACTTGGGCATTTCTGGTATGCAAACAAACGTGAGCAATGTACATGAATTATACAGGAAGTCTATACGAAGTCTCTTCCTATGATAGGTAAACATACATTATAGTTGTCTAGGCAAGGGCTATGTATGTCTGATATACATGATTGTACATGTATTTGTGAATCTTACTTCTGAATCACTGGTAAAACATGTAGTAACTTTTTGTGCAACAAATTCATATTTGAGATTTCTCATGTGGATCCTATGAATGTATGATAGCTCAATGTGTTCTGTTTAATTTGAAGATATTTTAATATGCATCATAGTAATATCTTTTATAATATAGGGCTATGATTTTGCAAGTTTTCACCAAATAAACCATTCTAATAATAATGAAATGATGATAACAATATTAAAATAAATACTAATGACAAGCTATAGAGATTTCTTATAGAGTAAGATTTTGAATGCATATTATGGGCTGATGAATATGAAGATTTTAATTTGTTCTTTTTTGTTTAACTGCAACATTAAAACTTAGCAAAGTCTTAACATCTTAAATATGCCGTGCATGTTTTTTCCTGCCATAACATGCTTTCCTTTTAATAATATCCCATAACTTCAGCTGTCCTTCCATAATTTTTTAAACTCAAGGTTCCTCTTTCCTTAAAGGCCATTGTCCTAATAAAAATAAATGTGATATGAAGTAACCCATTAAAATGTGGCCTTTATTACACTTGGATCAAAATGTGTTTATTTGTCTGCACTCTCACTACTTCCCCCATTAAAGAATTTCCTGACTAGTCTATCACTTTCCCTCTATTAGTCACACTTCTAAACTGCATATGAGAGAATACAACTTGAGGTTTAAATATCAAATTGCAATTCTTTTTAAACTATGTGAATATAGTGTTTTGGATGAATAGTAAACATCCAGGAATGACAGAGGAGACAGGTTTAAATGTGTCAAAGTTGAGTTCAATCTTCTCCCTCATGCAGACCTGGGAAATTCAGTTTAAATTGTTAGTGGGATTCTCGGTATCGCCACAAGCACGGAAAATCTATGCGCATGCTAAAACGTCCTGTAACAGATGCACTGTGGGATTCCTCGGTGCCATTGTCACTTCTGGGTGTTTTGCACATGTCTTAGTTCCCATGGAATTCAATGCAATTTTGGTCTGCTTTTCTTTTTTTGCTGCTTTTTTTCTTTGCTTAGAATTCAACTAAAAAAAGAGTTTAAGATTTCAGAAATTTTACTGATTTGACGTCACTAGAGTCATGGTTCACTACTGCAAGGCTTCCTTGTGCTGGTCACATGGAGGAAAGCCAAAAAATCTTCAACAAAAACTACCCCTGGATAGAAACGGAACGTGACCTGAGTGCATATGCAGCCAAAACCTGGGCAAGTCTCCTGGGCTATCCCATAATGCCTTTAAAATGCTGCTCTGCCCACGGTACCTAGCTAGGTAATGGCGACACTGAGAATTATTATGGCAATTCCATGCAGTAAAAGAAGGAAACAGTTGCTGGATATTTCAAACTATGGCAGAAAGTTTTCTGACATCACATGGTAACACAGCAAGCTACGACTATTCTAAAATATGGCTAGTGTGCACTGATTTCAGAAATAATGTGCCTAACTGTATGAATCAAACCTGTATGAATGCATTTGACTCATACTAGATATGTTCCTTCCAAAGAAAGATTTTATCATTTGTTCCAGATGCTTGCCCAAGAATGTGTTCAGTATTTTGTCATAAACTCCATGACATTTACCCCAGAAATTCACCTTTGTCCTAAGAATTCCCTGCTCTCCAATCTAGCATGCTCACACGCACGCACGCTTGTAACACAACATGTAAACAGAGAGTTGAAACTTGCTGAAAAGTACAGTCCAAATGCGGCACAAATTAGAACTTTCAGTTTCTGTATGATTTCTGATTGTTAGAACAAAGAGGCAAGGAGATTTTCAGTTACTTTCTCACACGAAACCATGAAATAATATGTATACAAAATTGGGGAAAATGTACTCATGCATAAAAAACCCAGGAAAAGGTTTTTGGGTCAACATTCATTGGCACTTTGCCCCATTTCCCATGGAATAATTATGCAGTTGATAAGTCAGCAAGCATCATCAAGAGCACAAATACATCAGGTTTGCCAAGTTTCACATGTCAATTGAAAATAAGCGAGATTCCAATAAAATGAAGATGCATTGTGTGATACAACATGCATCTGGGCAATACTGCTTCCCAAACCAGAGAGGCCTTCACTCTCTGTTAGTAAGGTTTTGAGGGAATAACAGGGTAGCGTCCTATTGAATCAGGGAGATGTATTATTTCTACTGCTGGCTGCTGTTGAAATCAAGTCACCACATCATTTGGCGATGAGATACAAGATATTTGCTGATTTTCATTTGATACATTTTTGGTGCTCAAAGGAAAAACATAGTTTCCATATATGACTGCATATTAAAAAATTGATAATGGCACAAGAACGGGAGATTAAATTTTGGTCGTGGTCCGGATAGCTGTCTGGATCCAGGATACTTTTCTTATCATATTTTCTTTAAGGATTATCATTGGCAAATTAGACCAACAAATGAGCAAATTCAAGATGTGTGACTTTGAGGTGTGCATACACACTACACACTGAGTGCATGTTTGAGTGTTTTTTTCTCCGTTGTTGGACTGTATACATGTATGTAAGTTTTTGTTGTTTTAGATTAACAGTTGTATGATCTTATGTATAATTTCTCAATATGTTTATTGTAAACACCTTCAAATGTTATTTGTGAAGCACTGTGATTTTTATCTATATACGTGTACACACTGTACATGTACTCTGTAAACTGAATGTACATGTATTTCAGCCTCTGGGCTGCTAATTTCAGGAACAATAAACCTTATCAATTCAATTCAATTCAATTCAGTACTAGCATGCAACTCATTTCTGATGAACCAGTAAACTCTGAGACACAACAGAAAGGGTTCTTTATCAGTGAGAAATAAGGGCAACTTTCAGCATGGGTATGTTTGTGGAAAAGAGCTGCTTTGAAAAGGTCTGTGCTCTCCGAGTGCTTTTCTAGTAATAATTGTCTTTTTTTTCCCCCTTCTTCTTCTTTTCCTTTTATGGCTCACTGCTTACAGTGAGCATGGTTAATACTTGGCTGATGCTGATTACTGCTATGTCACCTGTGGCGAACAATGAGAGGTGGGTATCATTCACCTGTTTTCATATGTGGGTACAGTCATGGACCACTGCACAGGGATCAAACCATGCTCTTTGCAATGAATAAATGAATTGGGATTTTTTATGTACATGAGTTGTGAATAACTCGAACACAGGCCCTCCATTTAATGTCCTACCCAAGGGATGGAATATTTTTTCCTCTTACAAGAGGGGAAGGTACAGCTGTATGATTACACACAACATTGCTCAGCTAGACTCAAAAAGAATCAAACCAGAGCCATTTGGACTGAAAAGCAGATGCCCTACCAACAGAGCGACATCACAGCTCTGTCATTATTGTAATTATCACAGTCACAATCTGGCATCACTTTTATTACTTTGTAACTTTTACATTTCATTTACAAAAAAATAGCAAACATCCCCCGGGTACTGATGTACACAGTCTCATTTGGTTCATATTCAGGTCATATCTACGTTAAGACCCCAATTTTAAGTTGTTAAATCATTTTTCTAGAGTGCCCCATACACAATTATGGAAGACATAATTTCAAAGGACCAGTTCCCACCAGTATGAGCAATATCATAAGGATCTTTAAAATCATTTCAATAGATATAATCTTGTCAAATACCTCTTGAAATTGCAGAAAGTAGTAAGCATCATCTTCCATGATGATGATGTCATATTTTCTGGCCAGCTCATAGATCTTTTTTCTCCTCTCTAAGGTGACACAGCTTCCAGTCGGGTTGTCCCCATTAGGCACAATGTAGAGAAGTCTCGGAGCATCGGACCTGCAGACAGAAAAGACAACATAGTCTGACCAAAGATCCTACACTCCATATAGATGATCAACTCTAACAATGTTACACGGATGAAACAGAAGTGGCTACCGCCAACTAGCGTTGAGAAGGTGTAGATCGAACAAGTGTTAGCCTCTTTTGTGAAGGCAGCTCGCAGTAATTTGTGGACGTGCACAGTCACAGCGAGTTTAGTGACCTGTGAGCGGAGCTGAGCGAGCTGTGTGCGAGTCTACCCCTCGCTGTGACCAGGGAAGTGAGATGAAAACTCTGTACAGTCTTTTGAAAAATCGAATAACGACAAACCTGCTGACGGTTTGATCACACTTACATTGTAGCTATTGATGCAGTTTCATGCACTGCACCAATTCTTAGGTTTACTCATGATTCTTTACAGAAAATTCCTTCATTCTTGTCTTAGCCTGTCTTGGTCCTACACAAACATATCAGGAAAGTACAGCTCACGTGGAAACTTTCCCCACTCAACGCTAGTGGCGCACTCCTTAAAAATCCCACAATTCCAAGCACAGCGTTTCATTTTTAGACTGAGAGTTGACCATCTTATGTAATGTGAAGGATCTTTGGTCTGACATCCTATCAAGTCCATCAAGTGTGACCCCCCCCCCCCCAAAAAAAAAAAAAAAAAAAAAAAGTAATTTGCCTTCCTATGACTGAATATATGTACGGACTGATTTTGATATAACACACATTTCCCCTAGACACCTGACAGAGTATTCTCGGGACTAGTCTTCAACGGGTTAAAGGAGACATCTTCATGATTTTGGGACTTTTGCATAAAACATCATTCTATAAACTGGTTATACTGGGTACAGACTTTCAGAATTTATAGTGATTGGAATGAGGAAAGAAAACGTTCTCAAAATTCATAACAAATCACAATAAATGAGGATAATGACATGGCAGCTTCACATAAGAAGGCATGATTCCATGCTCAAGGAAGCAGAACAAAAGAAGAAAGCACGCATAAAGTCTACACAGGAGAAGTTGTTAGGCAAGTGGTATTGTAATTGAATTACATTGCTACATTTTTAGAATAGATATGGCCCTGCTAAATCATCAACTCTGTGCAGTGTTTTACGTTTTGGGTTTTTCAGAGTATTGGTTTCAATGCTCAAGGACCACAATATATTCCACAAATCTACACATGGTACAGCCGTACTTTATTCATATACAAAATATTTTGCAAAGTTTTCATTTTCATGAATTTTGCAAGTTGGTTGCTATTCACAAATTTAAAACGTGCAAAAATATTGACTCTGATCCCACCATGAGTGTGATGTACACATATACACTTTTCCATTCAGTACCGTACTCCACAATCACGAATTAAATTGCTGAATTGTCAGGAAGTCCCAATTAGACTCACTATATGGCACGTATATACATTTCATCGTCTGGAATATCCTTTCAAGTGGGATAAAGCCATGTTTGGCTTGCACTTCGATGGAAACATGCTTCTCAAAAAATGTTTAAGTTTCCAAGAATCAAATGCTCTTAAAGAATTAATAGTTCTGTTCCCATTTTGTTTCTTATGATGTAGGAGAGTACACACTTCTCAACATGCTGTCAAAAGTACTTCAGCAAAATGAAAGAGCTGGCTTTTACTGATGAGCATTTTCACTTTGAAATACACTTTCTTAGAAAAGCAAACTATTCTGTTGGCCATTACAGGCAAAGAAGAAATTATGCAGACTTGATTTCCCAGAAGCACTATTCACATTTTCCAAGTACATATATCAATTCTAGTTTTAATAGGCATTTTTGTAACCAACAGTTGACAAGTATACTACACTTCTTATTGCCACATTTCTTTCACACAGTACACTCTTATCATAATCATATCACACATGTACCATAGTTTAAAAAGGTGATAAAGGACATGGCAGACTGGAAATATTACCCCGTTGAGGGCGAGTCCCGAGTATGCTCGGGTAAGGGTCTATGGGAAATGTGTGTTGTATTAAAATCAGCCCGTCCTCAATGGGTTAAGAACCTCATCCTTGATATCCCTAAATTAACCCCTTCTGTACCAGGTACTTTGAACAGTGTGTACAACGCTATGGGGTTTTCAGTGCCAGCCAGCACTCAAAGGGTTAACTTGCTGCAGTCTCACCCTCCCTTCCTGGCCTCCTCTGGGTCCCACTGAGACAAGATCTGCTCCATGTGGTCCGGGTCCAATCCCTCTCCATCAACCCTCACTGGTAGAACCTCGGCTCCAAGGGGCTCCATCTGTATGGAGGGGGTAATAACATATGACACAAGGTGGTTAATTGATGTGAAAAGCAATGTGGTTCAGTGGTTAAGGCTCTAGACACTCAAAGGGACTAAATGGACTAAATGGACTAAATGTACTCTCCACTGACATCCAATTGACCAACTGGCAATGCTGGGGTAGGCCTACATATGTAGGCCTGATGATAATGCTATGACCCACAGGGAGAACAGAGGTTATACAGTGGACTCCCATAATGACGAAGTCCACGGGGACTGGAAGTTTTCTTTCGTTATATCCAAATTTTGTTATAACCAAACAAATAAACAATAAAAACACACAGAGTGGATAATGTTGTGGTCCGACTTTTTCACTTTGTTGTAACCGGAATTTCGTTATAACGGAAGTGCACTGTACTGAAGAGGCTACCCTGTAACCAGGACCAAAGCACCTCCAGTAAATCATTTTTGAAAGAATGCATCTGATCTTGCCTGAAGAAGGTGGTCAGAAGGAGACATACACAGCCATCTAGAATTCATAGTAGTTTTCTGCCGTTTAAAGTCTTTCCAGTTTGATACTGGGCACTAAAATGAATTCCTGGTGTTCCTTATGACTATTCAATACAATAATCATTATTCCCCTAAGCCTGAAAGTAGACGATAAACTAGATATATCGCTACGGCTACTGATATGCCTCCGCCATAATGCATGGTTCTCCTAATAGGTCTATAGTACAATGTCTTGACAATGTGTGATGACAGTTTCACACAATTGGCAAAATATTAAAATGACAGGTTTGACACAAATGTGCTGAATGTTCACTTTTTCTAGAACTAGGTTCAATTGGATGAATGATTAAAATGTCAGAGTGCAGGTATTTGGGGAACTGATGATTTTTACTTGACTTTTGACCCTTTTATAAGTCTATGCATTGAGTAATTTTCAAGGTATTGAGAAAAAGCATAATTTCAGTATCAAATGGGAAAATAGCATTATCTAAACCTGGCCTTTGACCTTTGATCTCACAGTTCCAAAGAGAATCACTGTTAGGTTGAACATGCATAAATATGTAAGTTTCACGACGATACCTTGAGTTACTTTCGAGATACGTGTATGGAGGAAAAAGTGCAATTTAGCACTTTCACTTGACCTTTTACCTTTTGACCTTTGACCTTTTGGCAAGAAACTTCCCCAAAAATATATATTGGGTAATACATGCCATACATCAAGTTTGAAAAAAAAAAACCCTTCAGGCATATTGCATTTTAAGGAAAGTAGTGATATTTTGAGGAGTTGACCTTGACCTTTGACCCCCTGACCTTTGACCCATGACCCCAACTTCCCTAGATAATCACTGCCCATCGGTACAAGCATATATACTAAGTTCCATGAAGATACCTTGAACCATTTGCGAGATATGGAGAAAAACATGAAATTTCAATTTTTTTTTCACAAAATAACCTGTGACCTTTGACCTTTGACCCTGTGACCTTAAAATCCACACAAAGTATCATCCCCCAAGGATATACCCTCATACCAAGTTTGATGTAAAACCACCACACGGTTCTTGAGATATCGACAAAAACAAAACGGGACGGACGGACGGACGGACGGACGGACGACCCGAAAACATAATGCCTCCGGCCACTTCGTTGCGGAGGCATAAAAAGGTATTGATGTATGCGAAGATAAATGAAATCTATTTATAAATACAGGGCCTACAGACACTCAAATGAAAACAGAAAGTGGATTGTTCAACAACTTACACGAATACAATTTTCTCATCACGCAAACACGCAACTCCCTCCCTCTCATCGTGTCAGGACAAACTTATTTTGAAAGTCCATCGAAACAGAAACACAAGATTTGCCTCAATAAAGTGAAAACAAAGTTAGAACAGAAAAGAACAAATCAAAATGAACAAAAACACATACAATCAAATGATGTACTGTTCTGCTTGTCTGTAGAGAGAACTACAGAAAACAACCATACCAACTGACAGCTTCTTTGGACTCTTTAAACCTGGTCCTAATTACGGCACTTTCAAAATGAGACCTTGTATCACAAAATTAACAAAAAGTCACAGCCCTTGACTTTACATGAGGATTAAAAAATGGTGAAATGGGTTAACCGAGTCAATGTTGAGTTTTTTATATTTTCTGAAAGAGCTATCCTTCTTCTACATCATTCTTTAGTTTGGGATCATAACATGAATAGCAAGTGTGTTTTCAGCAGGTTTTCTACAACTATTTTGGGGGAGAGTAGAATGATCAGGTATGTCTGAAAGGCCCCTTTTCATTTCTTGAAATCCTTTGCACACTCTTCACTCTCAAGTCTAATGACTTTTGAATGGATAATACTACTGCTTTGAAAGTTGGCAGTAATCATGGACAGAATGTGTTAATAGAGCATGCCCAATTTCAGCTTTATCTGATAATCCCTTCACTGTTGTTGCTCAGGTGGTTTACATCCTGTGTTTTGTCCCTTTCATCACACAGCTAGCACAGCTAGACCCTGTACTTCAGAGGCTCTTTTCTCACTTCACACTTTTCCAGAGTGTGTGCTTTCTTCCCAGTATCTAGATAGGTTAGGGGAGTCCATTTGAGTTGAGTTATACATCATTTTAAAGCTTTGAGTCTGCTCTTTCAGAATATGCCCTGAACTAAAAATCCATGTCTGGCAACTTTTTGTGGGTTTTTGTGATGCAGGGTCACAAATGCTGGAGAGTGAGGCAAGTTATTTTAAAGTGATGTTGGTGAGGATTGTAAAACAGGTTGGCAGTGGAAGCAGGTTTGATCACATGGAGGTAGATAGTCAATTTATTGTAATTCAGATCATTTATTGTCATGCACTACGGCATAAAAATCTTCATGACTAAAGACTAAACACTTGTGTTCTTCATCAGGACAAAGTTCTATCTTTAGCGCCTGAAAGCAAAAGCCTTCAGGCAGTGATATTCACCAAATCATCACATACTCGGCAAACTCATTTGTGGGTAAAATTTGATTTTGTCAAATAGACAGAACTGAAAATGCACTCTGAAGTACCTGCACACAAATTTCTGCTTTGATGCTTACTTTCACTTTCATATCATCTGTGTTAACAACTGTCTAAATTCTTTAAAAAAAAGTAAAATATCACGTACAGAGAATGAGTGGTTCTAAAAAGGCCATATAAAGCACTAAAATTTACAGCTTGTTCCATCTGGATGACTTGAAATCCTATCACACCTAGTACTTTTAACCTCTCCAACTAGCATTTTAAATCCTCAGGTTTGAACAGTAGACATGTTACTGAATACCAAAGGCATCATGCATATACTTATGCTACATTATGCATACATCGTACATGTAGTTGTTTTCAGTATATTTAAGAACACATCTCTACAACTTGCTGGGGAAAACACTGCTGAAGCTGAAGTAAATTTAGGCACTCCCAAAACCTTTTAAAAATCACTCTATCAACTGCACCACAGACATCATCATCCTTTTGTTTAGTCTGCCATTTGTTTAGAGGAAAGACCTTCCCATGAAAGACTATAGGACCTACATTAAAACATTTGATTCAAAGATTGGAAGAACAAAATGTTCCACTATCATAATATTGTCTGCATCCAATCACCGACTGCTATCCCACTAGTCTAGATGGGAAAAAAATTACATAAATATGAATTTTATAACCGATCCCAGGAAAAGGAAAATGACCATGTCGAGAGTGATACTGTTGCTACGGTACCCAAATAAAAACACCCCTAGACAAAGAAACACAGCAACTCAAAATAACCAACAAAGGAATACCATTACCATAAAAACATGCATAATGCACACAAGGATATACATACACATTGTAGACTGACACACAAACACACATACACACACACATGCACATACTTGAAGATGAGGAACTCACAATTGCTATTGCTCCTGAGTACATAGGGACTCCAACCAAGACTTTATCACCCCGAGTAATAAGCGCCTCGCAAGCCTTACAGGAAGAAAGAGAAAAGATGCAGGGACATAGTGAAAAACTTGATATTATACTCTCGGCACAATGTGAAATAAACATGTCTTTTCTAGTAGAACAAAATATGTGACCATTCTTCATCTATCTTCGATGTATTCAGATTTGCTAGTTGCCATTACTATTTGAGTTTGAGGATGTTTCATTACAGCACATGTGTTGGCATAGAATACAGTGATGTCATTTCCACTGAGAAGACAGGAGTGAAGACTCTTACAGATTTGATTCATCATAAAATCAAACCTTGTACGAAATGGTAATAAATCTGTGAACCTGATTTAACAGTTAGAAAAAGGTGTAGGGATGGTACCATGCTGAGACCATGTTGGCTACCCGGTGTGATCACCATGTGGAGACGACTTCCATCCGTACGCTCTTGAGTTGGGGGGCTATGAAGGTGGCGTTGGAGCTCCAGTAACCAGTCTCTTAGCTCTGCAAAGCTGGAGGGTCAGAGAAGAACAAAACGTAAAAATGCAAATCAAAGAGAACCAAAAGTCTTGTGAGTCATAGAAAAGTCAAAGGTCAGACAGTACATGGAAGAGGTGTCAAACTTCATGATGGTCAGAAAGGAGACTAAGGTCGCATTGGTCTGAGAGCATCGAAAGATCACATATAGCAGACAGATGGCAGAGGTCATGTTGGTTAGAGAGGAGAGACATGTCATATGGGTGAGAGGGGAGCCAGAAATCATAGGTGTCAAAGTGAAGCCAGAGGATAAATGGGTCAGAGAAGAGTCAAAGCTCATATGGGTCAGAGAGGAGACATATGGCGTACAAGTGAGATGGAAGGCAGAGATCACTGGGCCAAAGAGGAGCCAGGGTTGTCTCTAGAGGGATAATGAGTCAAAGAGGAGCTCATGTGGGTCAGAGAAGAGTCAAAGATCATATTGGTCAGAGGAGTAAAGGGTCATATGGGTCATTTACTGCAGGTGCCAGAGATCATATGGGTCAGAGAGAAATGTCACATGGATACAGTAAATGTAGGAGGGGAGCCAGAGGGTATAGGGGTCAAAGAGGTGCCAGAAGGTAAATGGGTCAGATAGGAGTCAGATGTCATGTGGGTCAGAGAAGAGTCAAAGTTCATATTGATCAGAGAAGCCAAAGGTCATAATGGGTAAGAAAGGAGCCAGAGGTCAAACTAGGATAAAGAAAAGCACTTAAAGGTCATTGTGTCAGAGACAGCCAGCAGTCTTAAAATGGGACACATACATGTATGAGCAAGAGGTCATGTGGGTCAGAGTGGAGCAAGAGGTCACTGGGTCAGAGAGGAGGTCAAGGGTCATTTATGGGTCAGAGATGTGGAAAAAAACACAGAAGTGGGTCATCCAGACAACAAAGACATGATATGATCAATCATACAACTCTTGAATTCAGGGGAACAAAATAATTACATAGGCATGCTTCGTACTAGTATATGTGAGACACACATTAACGTCTTCAGTAAGTGTATGTGATGTATCGTGCCTCATCAATTATGGTTGTTACCTTGTCAATTAACATGAAAACGAAACACCCTGTATCTCTTTTCATATTATTGGTCATGGATATAGTAGCCATCTCCATGCCCTGGCCTGTCTTACTTGCACGAAGGCAAAGTGATTAAAGCAACAGCCTTATTTGATGACAGTTTTTCTTACTCTTTCAGTGTCTGCATGGAATACCGCAAGTGATTTACGAGGGGGTAAGTTTCATTAGAAAGAGACACTTTCAGTGTATGTTGGAATCTTATACATCATGAGAATTCATTATCAGTTCTCAGAAGATCATTTTCAGAAATGTCTAGGAGATGACAAAAAGGGGCTCTCCCTTTGGTTCCTAACGAAAGGTTTAATCCTTGCAACTGATTGACAAATTGCCCTACATCGACGTAAATAAGCACTGAATTGATCAATGTTTTAACAAAGCAGTACCCGCTGCATGCTATAAGGATTAGAACGGTGGTCTAGTGGAGATGACGCCTGTCCGGTGATCAGGAGGTCGTAGGTTCGAATCCTGCTCGAGTATGTACACCCATGATTTTTTATCATGGCTACTACTAAAACACTGATCAATTCAGTGCTTATTTACGTCGATGTAGGGCAATTTGTCAATCAGTTGCAATGAAAACATCTCGACGGAAGAAATTCATGAATTTGAATAAGGTTTAATCCTTTTAAAAAGGCCGGGGGGGGGGGGGTTGAATCACCTCCCCCTCGACATTTTTCGCGACTACTCCGCCACGCGAAATTTTTTGACCACGCCATTCGCTGACTTTTTACTTTCAAGTCTCGCGCATCTTTTGACACCATTTTTGCAAAAATCATGAATATCGTTGCGACGCTGCATGACGTTTTATACATGCCTGTCAGAACGAAAATGGCTCAAAAACGTGATTTGGTGTATAAAGTCTATGCAGATGGAGTTCTCTCTTCTTATTCATAAAGATATGATTATTTTTCATTTTCATAGGCTGAAACTAATGAATTTTAGCATAATTATACTTGAAATAGGTTCCATCATAAATTTTGCGGAAAAAAACGATAAAACAAAAGTAAAAAAACAAAGAAATAGGGCCTACATAAGAAATTCATAAAACAATACAATACATAAGAAATTATTTTGATACCAATTTTTTTTTAAGTACATTGTTGGGAAGGCAAAAAAAAATTTTTTCACCAAAAATTAGGATTCTGGGAGCTTTAATTTTTGATTTAAAGCAAAATGTGTGATTTTATGCATATATTAGCATAATTAATTATTATGATAAAAATTTCCATTTCTTTTTGTATAGCTTGGTAGATTACGCCACAGGTAATGCACGTGCCAAATTTCATGGCAATTGCGCATTTGACGGCAGAGATCTCATAGGGGGAGGGGGGGTTGAATCAACTCCTCCCAGGCCACAGAACACCCAAAAAAGCCCGGCCTGGTTAGGGTTAATCACTAGGTTTCACTCCCAGTGAGCTTACCCCTGTGTGATGCCATACTGCTGAGCTCTTTGCATCTCTTGCGGGGACAGTGCCAACACAGTTCCATCTCTGTGAAGTCAAGACATAACAGAACAGACCAGCTTACAACTGAATTCAATACCTCTTGCAGTGTATCAGCTATGCAATGGATACCTTTACAAGTAGATTTTAAAGGTATGGTTGAGTAGTCACTGTGCATGAGTTTCTTGTTGATCTGTCCGTGATGAGGGGGAGGGAGTAGAATAAAAGAGAATGGGGAGAGAAGAAGGGAATCCTTATAGTGAGGTGAGTCCATCAGGTTGTAGAAATGACAGCGATGGAATGGGAGCCACACTGGTATGACTAGATAGTGTGTTCAAGAAATGAGACAAAAATACAACTGATTTAAAGTCCACCTTCACAGACATGTGGATTGGGTGAATGCAGCAATATCAGCAGAACACATCAGTGAGAGTTTTATGAGGAAAATCAGACAATCCGTGCAAGAGTTATGCATTTTTGAAGTTTCTGCTTAGTCACTGCTGGATAACAAGACTGCTATACAGCTTGTGATGTCACATGCGTACAACAATATAAAGACAATAAATAAAGAAAATTCAACATATTTTCACTTTTCTTGCATAATAAAAGAACACTTGTCTTCCCTTTTTCAGAAGGTAAGGGGGATAATATTACCCCTAACACATGTCAGTGACAAGTAGAGGAAATTGTGTATTTTTTATCAAAAGTAAAATTTTGTGAAAGTCTCTTTTATCATATTTTCCTTATCGTTCTACGCATGTGACATCATATATATTATACACTATAGTAGTCTTCTTACGTATCTAGCAGTGACTGCACAATTGAAAATTCATACATTTTGAATGGATTGTCTGATTTTCCCCAAACTTTCACTGATGTGTTCTACTAATATTGTAGCATTCACTCAAATCACATGTCTATGAAGGTGGACTTGTCATTGTGACAGAGTGTGTCACAATGATGCAAACCTGACACAAACACTACACAGTCTACCTAGAGTGTACCTCTAGCAGTTTTAAGGAAGATCTGGAGCATGAATATGATTTTCTGCTAAATGCCCTGGGTGGTTTCATTCGGACATGTGGGTATGTTTGTTCCTGTGCAGAGGGGTGAGGTAAAGGTGGTGTTTGTCAGGAAGTGAGAATCGAGGAAATGGAAATAACTACCGGTACTCGTGCATCTGTAATTTTTCTTTCATTTTGAGCTTTCAGACTGTTTCCTAGATTGCTTCATGGCAAACATTTCTGAAACAATATTGTTAATGCTGTAGTATGACATGGACCAAGGGTCATACTTCATGACAATAATATAGAATATTTATACAAAAAAAAATAAGTGAGGCTTGCTAAGAACATTGCAACTATGTTGTGATTAATTGTTGTGCATCTTACTCAAAACAAGGTATATATTGAATTGAATATGACACATACAAATGTAATATGTTAGATGAACCAGAGTACAGTATCAATGGCACACCAATAACATAACAGCCAAATATGTGGATGTACACCTTGTTTTAAAATCTGGATCAGTAAGGGCTTATCATATGTTTTCAATTGTGAAGACCAATGTATGTTGAAAAAAAACAACAAAGACAACAGTTACTTCTGACCAAAACAAGAAGGCAAATATAAGCTGCTGTCATTTATTTGACACTTGAAGCTCTTAAATCACAAACAGAACATACCAGACTAAAGGGGAATGAATCCCATGCAGACATACAGCACCAATGATGATTAATAGTTGTAATCTTAAAGTTTTGGTGCCACCATCCCTGGATAAGACACAACAACATTAGTTTATGACATCATACATAGACAATGATTTAAAAAAACACAAATAGAATTCAACAAAATTCAATTTTTCATGGAAATTACATATCTTCCCTCTTCTTGATGACAAATGTAAACAGTAATATAAATCCCTATTTTTGAAAGAGGTAAGTCAAACCATTCTTCATTATGCTAGAGGAAAAGAAAGAAATACACGTATATATTAAAACTCCTTTATGCTCTCTTTTTATCATTTTCCATTTGTGACATCACAAATGCTGTTGTAGTCTTCTCATCCAGAGATGGCAGCACCAAAATTTTAAAAAGTCATTATTCTGAACAAATTGTCCAGTTTTTCTCAAACTGGACTGATCGTGTCCAGATATAAATATTGCTGTATTTACTCAATCCATACATGATATACATATTTGGGTATTACTCCACTTTGAAAGAAAAACTATTGCTTTTACGGGATGCTGGGCCGTAGGATGTCATAAAAGGGAATCAACTCATATAATGTCCTAGAGTTTCACTGTGTCTGCACGAAAGGAAGCCATTGACTCAGTTCTCTTTGTCTTCTTCACAAAGCATGGCATCTTATGGTTTCTCCTCTCAGACATCTTCAAGTGATTGTGATGAGACTGGTGAACAAGTCATAGAAAACAAATTAAAGGGGAGGTTCCCCCAATATGCATGTGGATTGAGTTTATGCATCATCATGGGGCCATCACTGTGGCATAGTGGATAAGACTCTCAACTTCCTATTGGAGGACCCGAGTTCGATTCCAGCCCTGTGCTTACATGCTTGGACAAGATCAGATTTTTTCACCCACTAGAGTATTATGCCCCTCTCAACCCTGGTGCATATATATGGGTACCTGGCAATGCTAGGGTAATAATAATTGCAGGGCAATCTGGTAGAGCAGTGGCAGCACAGAAGAGACTACCCTGGATAAATATGACCTAATCGATATTATCATTATTATTATTATCATTATTATCATTATCATCATTATTATTATTATCATTATTATTATTGTTATGATTATATATCATTATTATTATTATCATTATCATCATTATTGTTATAATTATATATCATTATTATTATCATTTTTATTATTGTTATAATCATACATCACTATTATTATTATTATTATTATTATTATTATTATTACTATTACTATTACTATTATCATATAGAACACATCATTGAAGTTTGAGGAAAATTGGACAATCTGGACAATCATGATTGAAAAAAAAATGGGTAAACTTCAAACGTGATTATCTCGAAATATCATCCTTAACCCGTTGAGGACAAGTCCCAAGTATACTTGGGCAGGTGTCCACGGGAAATGCGTGTTTTAGCCAAATCAACCCATCCTCAATGGGATAAGCGAAAATTGCATATGGTTCGTATGACCGCTGACAATATAAAACACTCCACCATCTATCCAAGAATTGCCATAATTTATAAGAAAGAATTTCATGGTATGTAATTTCTATTGTGACTCACTTGAGGGTGACTGTGGCCTCTTCAAATGGGAAAAGATCCACATTAGGAACTCCAGCAGCCAGTGAAATCAGTGTTGGTGGCCCTGATAGCAGCAGCTCAGCTAATGAGTTAAGAAAATAAAAAAGACCAAGTCATAGATGTGAATGAATATATACTTTAATACAACACTGGATCTCAAGTAAACTAACATTCCAGGACATATCCACATAATGATGGTAATGTTTTTCATTTATCATTCTGAATTCATTTATTCATTTACTATTCGTAATTCTTGCATTCATAATGTGCCATTTCTATAACTTTGTATGCACTCTGAGCCTCATGAGAAGAGTGTATCAAATATTAATTGTATTACATTGCATTCTTGTATTGTAATACTTTAATAAAACTATGCTAATATACATGTGGCTTGAGTGCATGCAGCAATAGAACACATCATTACAGTTTAAGGAAAATCGGGCAATCTGTTAAAAATGTTATGAATTGTTAAAGTTTCAGTGCCCCTATCGCTGGATAAGAAGACTAAAAGAGTTCTTGACATCACTGCAGAACAATGATAGAGTCAGAGAACATTACATAAAAGTAATTCAACATACTTTCATTTTTATAGAATAATGAAAGAACAATAAACTTAATTCTTTCAAAAAGCACAAGGAATGATACTACCATTAACATACTGTACAATGTTTATTGTATGTCAGTAACAAGTCGGAGGAATGTGTCCTCTTCACGCAAGGTAAACGTAAAGCGATGTCTTCCCTGGATATGACAATTTGTGATTACAGTGTGTTTCAATGTAAGCTAATTAATTGACCTTTTAACCTTTGACCATGTCACCAATTTTTGAACTTGACTGGCATGTTTAGGTGATGTACACATTTACCTCTGGTGTGAGTTTTGTGGTCATAGCTCAAAGCTGTGAAAAATTGAGAACACACAGTGGTGCTTATCAGGGAAAGTTCATTGACATTTTGACCTTTGACACTGTCAGAACTCACTGATATTCAAACATGACCAGCATCCTTCAGTAATGTAGGTTTTGTGAATTCAATTGTCATAGCTCACAGCTGTAGAATGTTGTTGACAGTACATTACAATGCCATGAGTAAAGTGCTCATCAGTTAAAGTTCATTAACCATATAATGTTGACCTTTGAACTTATTGGACTGCACCTACATTTAAACTTGACCTGTGGTGTGAGTCTGGTTGTCATTGCTCAAATCTGTGGAAAGCACACCACAATACTGTATGGTGCTTATTTCATAGACATCTTGACCTTTGACCTTGTCGGACTTCACCCATATTCAGATCCCAGTGTTCAGAAAATAGCGAATTTTCAGCATTAACAAGAGTAATTTTACCATTTTAACCTGACTTTGACTGGTGACCCCAAGCTTCTGAAGAGAATCAGTGTCACGCAATACGACATGTAATAATAATAGTGAGACTCTTATAAAGCGCACATTTCTACCTAAAAAAGATACTCAAGGCGCTATATATACGTTTCATGAAGATATCTTTGTCATATGTCTGAAACATGAAGAAAGAAAAAAAAAAGAAATGCTTTCACTCGACATGTGAACTTTGACCCCATGCCCTAAAATTTTCCCTAAAGATTCTTTATCTGGTGACATATGACATGTTGACATATGTTTACAGTACACAGGAACCATGGGGCTTACACTGGGAAATAAAGAATTTCTAAGGTCGATGACCTATGACCTATGACCTTTGACCCTGAGCAAGTGCACCCTCAAATTCATTGGCGCAGTTTCGTTCACTAACTATACACGTGACCCAAGTTTCGTTTGGATACGGTTTAAATTAGGTCATCAACAAAATCAAATGGACGGATGGACGGACGGACAGTTGGGTAAGCTTAAAAACATCCCTCTGAAAGAGTGAAGTGGTAAATCAAATGAGAGAGAGAGACAGAAAAAAAAAGGTCATTTTGCGAAACAGGAACACGAACTAATCATAAATCGGCGATTTACCGTCTGCTGCTTCACACAGGTACACCTATAATGACCTCTGACCTCACAGCATGACCTTTATAGACAGCTTCACGCTTTGAAACGAGGGACCGCCGCATCCAAATACAACTTACAATATAAAATCTCACTCGATGCGAGTCAAAGCTCCCTGACCAAAATACGCACATACAACATAAGTGAATCTTGCTGAACGACCCACACACAGGGACATAAGATCTCATCTCTTTGCTCCATGCTTTTCCCTGCTATGTTTAGATGATCATTCGTGCAGTTCGATTATACCTTACACGCAAATAAAACAGAATTGCACCACATATGCCCACAACACTACCGGTAGATCGAAGAGCCACATTCACAGCAGTGACGTAACAATCAAGACGCTTACTCAGATTTTGGATCTCCGACAATCTTCTCGAAGAGCTGCGACTGTTCAGGAAACGTCCATAATCCATCTTCGACCTTCATAAACACACCGTTTCGGTAATTTAATCAATTTTATGCTTGCTTTGTTCACAAAAGTTGCTCGTAACAATCACAAAGCTTGCCGAGGACTTGCCCTATCGAGCAATAACTAGTGATTTCCTGGGTTTGGAACTTGTCTTGACGGACCAGGTCAATGAAATGTTTCGTTACTAAAAAGAAATATCCACATTATGATTGAAATACATTTAAGAAATGGTCCACTGGGGTATAAACAGCGTACACAATTTCGTAGACTGACAAGATAGAACCATGGAGCTACTATACGTACTACTACCGAAGCCAGCCAAAAATCTTTTGTGACAATCGACAAAGAAATCAGCGGGATAGAGATTGACACGCTTAGTTGAACAACTTAAAAGCGCTGAAATCTCTCGAGGTTGGTGCTTTATCTTGAATTACGATAAAATGTTATGCATTTGCGATTTATCCTCACACCATTCCCCTCTTCCTTTTTTCCATTTCTTCTCCTTCAGAATTCAGGGATTAAAGGTATGAAAGACAGACGAAAAGACAGACAAATAGTAGTCCTATACCTGAATGTACGGCCTAGAATAGTTCCATTTCTTCTGACAAGAGGAAAAAGTGCAACTATGAGCAGATGCAGACAGATAACGCTTGGCATTCAGATTCGAAATACTCGATGAGTCTAATCACACAGCGGAATCCTCATATTAATGATGTATGCATGAAAAAAACTGATACTACTTTCATGACATTTACCCAGATAACAATTCTCCGTCGGGCCAACGTCAGCAATGGTCGCCATCCACGGTCGCTGTCGGTGAGATGACGTTGGCTCAACGTTGGGCCAATGTTTTTATGGTCGCCATGGTCGCGGTCGGCGAGATGACGTTGGCTCAACGTTGGGCCAATGTCTTTATGGTCGCCACTTGCGGTCGGTGGATATTGTTGGGTATCCTACGTTGGGCCAACGTTGGTGATGGTCGGTAGGGTTGCAGTTTGTGAACTAACGTTGGCGCAACGCTTTGTCACCGTCTCACCTTGTCGGTGATGCAAGATGGACATTGGTTGGTAATCCTAAGTTGGGGCAACGTTGACAATGGTCGGCACGGTCGCAGTCGGCAAGCTAATGTTGGTACAAGGTTGGGCCATTGTTTTACTTTCGTTAGAGGGAAGGTGGAAATTATTTGGCACACCTACGTTGGGCCAACGTTGGCAATTTTTGTTTTCGCACAGCTGGTGAGATAACGTCGGCACAACGTTGGACCACCCGTCTCACTTTTGTCATTGATGCCAAATGGATATTGGTTGGCTATTTCTACGTGGGGCCAACATTGGAGATGGTCGGCATGATCGCAGTTGGTATGCTTACGTTGGAACAACATTGGCCCATTGTCTTACTTTTGTAACTAATCTAAGGCATCTGGCCAACATTTGCCAAACATTGAAATTCTTTTGGTCAAACGTCATGCGTGTATGTTGGCACAACATCAAAATATGCCGTTGGCTCAACATCATTTTAGCCGTCAGACCACCACTTGTCCAACAGTGAAAGTCTGACGTTGGAGTGACGTTGGTACAATGTCAAACCAACCATATATCCACTAAAAGGGCAGCATTTGTCCAATGTTTATTCAACTTACAAGAGTGTATGTTGGCACAACATTAAGAAATTTGACGTCGCGCTGATGTCATTTTGGCCATCAGGCCAACATTGGCCCAACAGCGAAAGCGTAAAGTATGTATGTTGGCACAACGTTGGAAATATGGCGTCGCTCCGACGTCATTTTGACCATCTGGCCAATATTGGCCCTACAGTGAAAGCTTGCCATTTGACCGACGTTGGTTCAATGTCAGACCGACATTATACCAATCATGATACCAATTTGAATGCTGCGTTGGCCCAATGTTGGTCAAATGTCATGCAAGTGTATGTTGGCACAACATCATAATATGACGTTGGCTCAAAGTCATTTTGGTCGTCTTGCTACCACTGGTCCAACAGTTAAAGACTGACGTTGGAATGACGTTGGCAGAATGTCAAATCAACATCATATCAACCATATTTCCACTTTGAATACTGCGTTTGTCCAATGTAAATTTAACTGTAATGTCTGTATGTTGGCCCATCGTTAGAAATATGACGTCGCTCACAACGGCGTAGCCAGGATTTCATCTTAGGGGGGGCGGTTAGTCTGCGAGGGAGCGAAGCGACCGAGCCCGAGCGAGCGGAGCGAGCGAGGGGGGGGGGGGGGGGGAGGGTGTGGGAGGGGGGTGTCCCCCCTGCCACGGTAAGAACTTTTTGCATTTTGATGTTGTAAATGGTGCAATTTGATGCATGTTTCTGCGCGTTATATAGACGTGAAACAGTCCCACTTGTTTAAGGCAGCAGTTTATTTTGATGTAGATTATTATTGAACAATTTGCCTATAAAATGCTATAAGTTAAATACACTTCTTGTATTAACTCTTTTCACTGAATATCATGAACGCGACTGAACCCGAGAGAGCGGAGCGAGTGAAGGGGGAGGGGAGGGTGTGGGAGGGGGGTGTCCCCCTCCCATGGTGAGAACTTTTTGTATTTTGATTTTGCAAATGGTGCAATTTGATGCATGTTTTTGCGTGTTTTAACGAGTTGAAACAGTCCCACTTGTTTAAGGTTGCAGTATATTTTGATGTAGATTATCATTGAATAATTTGCCTATAATATGGTATAATTTAAATACACTTCTTGTATTACTTCTTTTCACTGAATATCATGAACGCGACTGAACCCGAGCGAGCGGAGCGAGCGAGGGGGGAGGGGAGGGTGTGGGAGGGGGTGTCCCCCTCCCACGGTAAGAACTTTTTGCATTTTGATATTGCAAATGGTGCATTTAGATGCATGTTTTTGCGCGTTTTATCGTCGTGAAACAGTCCCACTTGTTTAGGGTTGCAGTATATTTTAGTGTAGATTATTATTGAACAATTTGCCTATAAAATGGTATACGTTAAATACACTTCTTGTATTAATTCTTTTCACTGAATATCATGAACGCGACTGAACCCGAGCGAGTGGAGCGAGTGAAGGGGGAGGGGAGGGTGTGGGAGGGGGTGTCCCCCCTCCCACGGTGAGAACTTTTTGCATTTTGATGTTGCAAATGGTGCAATTTGATGCATGTTTTTGCGTGTTTTAACGAGTTGAAACAGTCCCACTTGTTTAAGGTTGCAGTATATTTTGATGTAGATTATCATTGAACAATTTGCCTATATAATGGTTTAATTTAGATACACTTTTTGTATCAATTCTTTTCACTGAATATCATGAACGCGACTGAACCCGAGCGAGCAGAGCCAGGGAGGGGGGAGGGGAGGGGGTGTCCCCCCTCCCACGGTGAGAACTTTTTGCATTTCGATGTTGCAAATGGTGCAATTTGATGCATGTTTTTGCGCGTTTTATCGACGTGAAACAGTCCCACTTGTTTAAGGTTGCAGTATATTTTGATGTAGATTATCATTGAACAACTTGCCTATAAAATGGTATACGTTTAAATACACTTCTTGTATTAATTCTTTTCACTGAATATCATGAACGCGACTGAACCCGAGCGAGTGGAGCGAGTGAAGGGGGAGGGGAGGGTGTGGGAGGGGGGTGTCCCCCCTCCCACGGTAAGAACTTTTTGCATTTTGATATTGCAAATGGTGCATTTAGATGCATGTTTTTGCGCGTTTTATCGTCGTGAAACAGTCCCACTTGTTTAGGGTTGCTGTATATTTTAGTGTAGATTATTATTGAACAATTTGCCTATAAAATGGTATACGTTAAATACACTTCTTGTATTAATTCTTTTCACTGAATATCATGAACGCGACTGAACCCGAGCGAGTGGAGCGAGTGAAGGGGGAGGGGAGGGTGTGGGAGGGGGTGTCCCCCCTCCCACGGTGAGAACTTTTTGCATTTTGATGTTGCAAATGGTGCAATTTGATGCATGTTTTTGCGTGTTTTAACGAGTTGAAACAGTCCCACTTGTTTAAGGTTGCAGTATATTTTGATGTAGATTATCATTGAACAATTTGCCTATATAATGGTTTAATTTAGATACACTTTTTGTATCAATTCTTTTCACTGAATATCATGAACGCGACTGAACCCGAGCGAGCAGAGCCAGGGAGGGGGGAGGGGAGGGGGTGTCCCCCCTCCCACGGTGAGAACTTTTTGCATTTCGATGTTGCAAATGGTGCAATTTGATGCATGTTTTTGCGCGTTTTATCGACGTGAAACAGTCCCACTTGTTTAAGGTTGCAGTATATTTTGATGTAGATTATCATTGAACAACTTGCCTATAAAATGGTATACGTTTAAATACACTTCTTGTATTAATTCTTTTCACTGAATATCATGAACGCGACTGAACCCGAGCGAGTGGAGCGAGTGAAGGGGGAGGGGAGGGTGTGGGAGGGGGGTGTCCCCCCTCCCACGGTAAGAACTTTTTGCATTTTGATGTTGCAAATGGTGCAATTTGATGCATGTTTTTGCGTGTTTTATCGACGTGAAACAGTCCCACTTGTTTAAGGTTGCAGTATATTTTGATGTAGATTATCATTGAACAACTTGCCTATAAAATGGTATACGTTAAATGCACTTCTTGTATTAATTCTTTTCACTGAATATCATGAACGCGACTGAACCCGAGCGAGTGGAGCGAGTGAAGGGGGAGGGGAGGGTGTGGAAGGGGGGTGTCCCCCCTCCCACGGTGAGAACTTTTTGCATTTTGATGTTGCAAATGGTGCAATTTGATGCATGTTTTTGCGTGTTTTAACGAGTTGAAACAGTCCCACTTGTTTAAGGTTGCAGTATATTTTGATGTAGATTATCATTGAACAATTTGCCTATATAATGGTATAATTTAAATACACTTTTTGTATCAATTCTTTTCACTGAATATCATGAACGCGACTGAACCCGAGCGAGCAGAGCGAGCGAGGGGGGAGGGGAGGGGGTGTCCCCCCTCCCACGGTGAGAACTTTTTGCATTTCGATGTTGCAAATGGTGCAATTTGATGCATGTTTTTGCGCGTTTTATCGACGTGAAACAGTCCCACTTGTTTAAGGTTGCAGTATATTTTGATGTAGATTATCATTGAACAACTTGCCTATAAAATGGTATACGTTTAAATACACTTCTTGTATTAATTCTTTTCACTGAATATCATGAACGCGACTGAACCCGAGCGAGTGGAGCGAGTGAAGGGGGAGGGGAGGGTGTGGGAGGGGGGTGTCCCCCCTCCCACGGTGAGAACTTTTTGCATTTTGATGTTGCAAATGGTGCAATTTGATGCATGTTTTTGCGTGTTTTATCGACGTGAAACAGTCCCACTTGTTTAAGGTTGCAGTATATTTTGATGTAGATTATCATTGAACAACTTGCCTATAAAATGGTATACGTTAAATGCACTTCTTGTATTAATTCTTTTCACTGAATATCATGAACGCGACTGAACCCGAGCGAGTGGAGCGAGTGAAGGGGGAGGGGAGGGTGTGGAAGGGGGGTGTCCCCCCTCCCACGGTGAGAACTTTTTGCATTTTGATGTTGCAAATGGTGCAATTTGATGCATGTTTTTGCGTGTTTTAACGAGTTGAAACAGTCCCACTTGTTTAAGGTTGCAGTATATTTTGATGTAGATTATCATTGAACAATTTGCCTATATAATGGTATAATTTAAATACACTTTTTGTATCAATTCTTTTCACTGAATATCATGAACGCGACTGAACCCGAGCGAGCAGAGCGAGCGAGGGGGGAGGGGAGGGGGTGTCCCCCCTCCCACGGTGAGAACTTTTTGCATTTCGATGTTGCAAATGGTGCAATTTGATGCATGTTTTTGCGTGATTTAACGTGATGAAACAGTCCCACTTGTTTAAGGTTGCAGTATAATTTAGTGTATATTATTATTGAACAATTTGCCTATAAAATAGTATCATTTAAATAATCTTCTTGTATTAATTCTTACACTGAATATCATGAACACCGTCTGTTCAGCAGTCAAACAGAAAAAGCATGCACACGAGGGTGTAGATAGGGGCATATCCCCTCCCACACGAAGGTGACTTTGCGTTTTCAGACCTGAAATTCAGCGATCTGTTGCAAATTTTTGGTGCAATACTTTTTCATCGAAGTGATAAAATCACGGAATTTAGCTCTTATTCCGAATGTGCACCATCTGTGTGTATGTATAAAGTCTAGTGAGGTATTTAGAGGAAGGGGGATTCCTCCTCCCGCTCGCGGAGCTTTTGCGTTTTTAGAATTGAAATAAAGCGATCTGGGTGTAGCAACAGTCTATACTTCTATGCATGGTGGAAGGGGGAGGGGCGGGGGAGCAGGGAGAAGGCGTGGGCGAGTGTTATCCCCACCCTTCCCTTCCGATCGAGCTTTTGCCTTTTTAAGGTTGAAATTGAGATATCTCATCTACGCATTTTTGATGGAATCACCATTTGGGAAATCACACACACACACACACACACACACACAAACTGATTGGGGGGGGGGGGGGCTGAGGGAGGAAAGGGTCGATTAAAAGGCCCGTTCCCCTTATACATGAGGGAACCTTGAGTTTTCGGAATATAAGTGATAAGTCTTGTGCACTCAGAATTATTCATAATTTTTTGTAAATCTAAAAAGTGTACTAAGCTAGGGAAAGAGGCATAGAGGGGGAGGGTTTGGGAGGGGGTATCCCCCTCCCAAGCACGAGAGATTTTGCATATTTTGAATTGAAATTCAACGATCTGGTGCACACTTTGAGTGAAATATTCAAAAAATATCTTATTTGATGAAAGGTTGCAAAGGAGACCCGCTTCATGTGCATGCATATACAGTATACACGCATTTTTTTTTTCCGCCTCCCAAATCCCCGGTCCAAATCTTAGGGGGGGCGATCGCCCCCATCGCCCCCCCCTGGCTACGCCAGTGGTCGCTCAGACGTCACTTTGACCATCGGGCCAACATTGGCCCAACAGTGAAAGCCTGACGTTGGACCGACGTTGGTTCAATGTCAGACCGACATTATACCAACCATGAAACCACTTTGAATGCTGCGTTGGCCCAATGTTCGTAAAACGTCATGCGTGTATGGCTGTGGCTGCGTTTATCAACTCCTTTTCTCGGCAGAAACAGGTTATCCAAACAGCTTTCAAGGAATTTTTACGAGTTGATAAACGCAAAGCTGTTTTGAAAGCCCTTTAGGAAAGCCTTTTACGAAAGGGTGCGTTTATCAACTCTCCTTTCTCGGTAGAAACAGGTTATCCAAACAGCTTTCCAGGAATGTTCACGAGTTGATAAACGCAAAGCAGTTTTGAAAGCCCTTTAGGAAAGCCTTTTCGAAAGCCCAAAATTTGCGACGATCCAAACAGGTTTCCTAAACAGGTTATCAGAAACCTGTTTGTAAAAGCCTTTCGAAGTTGATAAACGCAAAGCTGTTTTGAAAGCCCTTTAGGTCGCCCTACTGCGGTTACGAAACCATGCGTTTCCGGTTTCTGAAAAGACGCGCGCCACGTAAAGTGCACACGAGTACGTGTACATAGGTGTATACAGCTGTGTGTAATGCACGCATATGCTTGGAACAAGGTGTTTCTTTCACCAACAAGGTTTGAGAAATAGAGTAACAACAGTCTCATTCCCTTTGATCACATGTCTCATGCCGCCACTCAGAAATATTTGAAGTACAATTGTATGTGCTAAACTGGAGCTGCCTCACAGATAGGCCAGACAATTGATTCATGTGGCATTGTATCATGACTCGTCACTCTCAAAGGAAGATAATTATGTCTTTATGATGGTAATTGCTTTTCGCCGTCACGTCTTAGAAATCAAGCGGCACATTAATAGTACAGGCAGTCAGGGCTTTGGAAAGGGCTCTCGAAAGGGCTATGGAAAGGGCTATCGAAAGGGCTATCAAAAGGGCTATCGAAAGTTGATAAACGCAGCCGACGAAAACAAGCGGCACATTAATAGTACAGGGAGTAGACAGGGCTTTCGAAAGGGCTATGGAAAGGGCTTTCGAAAGGGCTATCGAAAGGGCTTTCGAAAGTCGTTTAAACTGGGGAAAGTTGATAAACGCAGCCTTGCGTTTATCAACTTCGAAAGGCTTTTACAAACAGGTTTCTGATAACCTGTTTATTAAACCTGTTTGGATCGTCACAAATTTTGGGCTTTCGAAAAGACTTTCCTAAAGGGCTTTCAAAACAGTTTTGCGTTTATCAACTCGTGAAAATTCCTTGAAAGCTGTTTGGATAACCCGTTTCTGCCGAGAAAGGAGAGTTGATAAACGCACCCTTTCGTAAAAGGCTTTCCTAAAGGGCTTTCAAAACAGCTTTGCGTTTATCAACTCGTAAAAATTCCTTGAAAGCTGTTTGGATAACCTGTTTCTGCCGAGAAAAGGAGTTGATAAACGCAGCCATAGTTAGCGCAAAATCAGAATATGACGTTGGCTCAACGTCATATTGGTCGTCGGGCCAACACTGGTCTAGCAGTTAAAGTCTGACGTTGGACTGACGTTGGCACAATATCAAATCAACATCATACCAGTCATAATACCACTTTGAATGTTGCGTTGGCCCAATGTTAATTCAACTTGAATGTGTGTATGTTGGCACAACGTAGAAATATGACATCGCTCCGATGTCATTTTGGCCATCGGGCCAACATTGGCCCAACAGTGAAAGCGTAACGTTGGGCCGACGTTGGTTTAATGTCAGACCGACAATATACGGGGTACCACCCATATTACCACTTTGAATATTGCGCTGGCCAAATGTTGGTTAAACGGCATGCGTTTATGTTGGCCCAACATCATAATATGACGTTGGCTCAACGTCATTTTGGACGTCGGGCCACCACTGGTCCAACAGTGAAAGTCTGACGTTGGGCTGACGTTGTCACAATGTCAAACCAGCATCATATCAACCATATTTCTACTTTGAATGCTGCAATTGTTCACTGTTAATCCAACTTGAAAGTGTGTACGTTGGCACAACATTCGAAATATTACGTCGCTCCGATGTAATTTTGGCCATTGGGCCAACATGGGACGTCGGCACAATGTCAAATCAACATTATACCAACCATATTTCCACTTTGAATACTGCATTTGTCCAATGTTAATCCAATTTTAAAGTGTGTACGTTGGCACAGCTTTTCAAATATGACGTCGCTCCGACGTCAATTTGGCCATCGGGCCAATATTGGTAAAAGGTCTCAGGAATGTGAGCGGTCAACTGCTTCAGAAATGAAGCTTACGTGTCTTCAGTGATGGCAGTGACCTCAAATATGATATTTATGATTGGGTTAGTAATGCAGCCTAGCTTGCATGAAATTATGTGCAACATTATCCAATTTGCACTGGACAAAATTTGCACGCTTACACATGGAAGGTGGGGAGAGGAGTACCATATTTTGGGTTGATGCTTAACAGTATGTGAACAGGCATAATGGCAAAGTCATCCGTAGGCGCTGTGGTATAAAGCGGGATCTGAACATCTCTCATGAAGCGAGACTTCTCTTTTCTTCCCCTTTCTTTTCCCACTAACAATGTGAAATACAGTATTGTTTCTCTTCAAAGATAGCGTGCCAATTAATCTCTAAACAAGACATTCCAACCCACCTCAAGGTTAGATATCCGTAGACGTTGCGGTGTAGACATGGTCAATAGAGCGACACTTCTCTTTTCTTTTCTTTACTAACAAATAAGTTTAGCAGGAAACATAGAAGCATTCGCGCATAGGCCTACTGTTTACATTTCCCATCACATGTATTTAACATCGGAATTCTCACGAACACATTTTCTTGACTTTCAAGATTTCTTGTCAGGTAGTTGGAAACGCTTCATTGATGACATCCAATTCATATGGCTAGGATCACGAAGCACACTGTCAAACTTTCAACTGCCCTTAAATGAAGCGCACCCCACTATCAAATTCACATTTCAGTCATCCGACACTGAAATCACCTTCCTTGACACATACCTCCTACTCCACAATGGCGCCCTAAACACAGAAATCTTTATTTAACCCACGGACACACATGCATACCTTCTACCCACATCATGCCATCTCAAACACACATTCCACAGTATACCATACAGCCAGGCCCTCAGAGTGAGACGTATCTGCTCTAACCCAGAAGACGAATCGCATCATCTCGAAGAACTTCGCAGCCATTTCGTAAGACGCAAATACGGCCCACAGACCGTAGATGATGCCATAACAAGAGCAAAACAAAAACCCAGACCTGAACTCCTCACCTACCACAAGCGTAGAAAAACACAAAGACCAATCTTCACAGTCACATACAACAGAGCCACGGAAAAATCCCACGCATCATCCAACAGCACCTCTCAACACTACAGTCGTCATCATCACTTTAGAAAACTTTCCCCAAACCCCCTCTCATCTCATACCGCCGACCGAGATCACTCCGTGATATCTTAGTTAATGCAAAAGACCCGAAAACACAAACACACCACCAACACACAGACATCCACCCCCACTCTGGCTTCTACAAATGCAAATCAAACAAATGCATCCTACACAAACACATTACAGAAACAAACTCATTCACAAGTACCACCACAAATCGCACATACCCCATCACAGACTACATCGATTGCAAGTCAACCTGGGTCATCTATCTACTGACATGTACACTCTGCAAGAAGCAATACATTGGCAAAACAGAAACCACACTCTACACACGACCCAACAACACTCGCTCAGAAATACGAACATTCAACACACAATCAAAACACCTCCCATACACAAGGCACTTCAACCTCCCAGAACACAGCCTGAACTGCTTATAAATCACTGCCATTGAACTAATCAAGAAGAAGACCCGCTCTGTGATTCTAAATCGTGTATCCTACTGGATAGCCACACTAAAAACATTACAGCCAAATGGCATCAATGTTGATCCTTAAAGACCTAATAAAATGCGTGCAAAATGTTTTAATATGCAAAAGAAATGTAAAATATGCAAAAGAAATGTAAAATATATGTCATGATTATCAATGTAAATATGTTGTCAGTGTCGTTCCGGTTGTTTATCGCTTCTAGAAACTCCCCCAAATATCACATTTTTGGAGGACCTCGTTGCAGCTTTTGCGAAAAAGATACGTCACGTGACCAACACACCTGAACCGATTGATGACGTATAAGCACGGAGTTGTGCCCAGTTAGCAGACGCCGCTCAGCACAAGCACTTATATTAGATTACTAGCTTGGTACACGCGCGTACACGACTTAGCTAGCCCGGCCAGGCCCGGGCCCCGCGGGATGTGCGCTCCCGGTCGACCCACTGACCGTCGACAGGTACGCATTACTTAAGTACCACGTACATTATCACTAAGTTAGCTTGCACAAAATACCTGGTACCTCGAGCATAATGTCTTCCCCTATATGGGTAAACTTCGACATTGATGATGATGATGATGATGAAGACTGCAGCGCTGACGATAGCGGAGAAGAAGAGGAGGCACATGAACTTGAAGGGGAAGATGGGGAGGGAGAGGCAGCTGATGAACCAGAACGTTATCGTAGGGCTGCACCTTACCGATATGAACCAGCTGCATCTCCCCCGCTGCCAATGCAAGAGCGTATGAACAGGCACCAAGTCCGAGAATAGACCTCAGGGAAACGATCGCCTGGGAAATACAAAGGCTACTCCGGCTGCCGCAAGCGGGAGCGTCCCGGCCGTGGCCTGGCCCGTCGGCCGGCGCTAACAAGTTAAACTACTAGTAGCGTTAGTAGTCTAGAGTAGTAGTAGACGTAGCAGTCTACTAGTAGTAGTAGTCTACTAGTACTACTACTACTACTAGTAGTAGTACTATTACCACTAGGTCTAGTAGACTAGTAAGTAGTATTATGGAATGGGTTCAAGAATGTAGCCAATAGGAAGCGCTGAAATGAGTCACGTGGGCGTTGTTTACTTTAGTACCATTGCACTGCGTGTGTTATCCTATGGTAAATTGCCGATCGTCTGTGCGCGCGGCTCCTTTGAATTGCATGCAATGCTTATATGCAAAGGTACGTGGTTGATATCGTGAAATCGATTACCTGCGAAACGAACGAAAAAATGGCTGCCTCCAGCTCAGATCCGTAGCAGGCGCAGTTTGAACTGTTGAATGACGAGGATAATGATTTACCAAGACTTCATTGACAGATATTTCCCGTGAAAATTTGGATCAGCTACTGTCAAAATTTTACGCTGGGGCAAGAAAGGAGGACGGTACATCGTACAGCAAACGTAGTATTCAGACAATCAGGTATGCAGTCCAGTACAGTGTCAGTGTTAGATCTACTGTTAGTAGTATTCAGACAATCAGGTATGCAGTACAGTACAGTGTTAGATCTACTGTTGCAGGTGAAGAACATAATCGTCATGATCATGGAACAGAGTCAGAGGAAATGTCAATTTCTATTCAGAGTTCTCAGACTCAGAATCAAACAGACAATCAGGTTCACGAGTATCACTATCGGAGTGTCTCCGTAAGACAGAACTCGCCTCTTGTTCGTACACCTCACTTCCATTTCAACAACTAGTGTGAGGTGCATTTCCACAACATTTAAGCCAATGTCCAGCAATGACATTATATTGGAACTTGTACATGAGTTGGTGTTTAGTCTTCACTTCACTTCACTGTTTGGTCACTTCAGTTTGGTCACTGAATTTGGTCGACGTTTGACTTCTGAGCTTTATAAAGGTAGGAAGTGAAAAATAACTCATAGACCCATTTTATAAAACAAATGATGCACAGGATTATTTCGTGGCGTTAGTGAAGGTGCGGCGCACTCGAGAGTATTGACAATGGTGCAACATGCACGAGGCTCACCGCGTGCATGTTGCACCATTGTCAATACTCTCGAGTGCGCCGCACCTTCACTAACGCACTCTATCCTGAGCATCATTTGTATAATAGCAGAATCTTTGGTAGTAGTACAGAGGCTACACTCTAACAACGTTAGGGGATATGTTACAGGGTGAGTCGTGGCTCAAAAAAAAAAGGCCTAACCAGTTTCCCATGGTCGGTTTCTGCAATATTTGTTATCAGTAATTTAGATGCGCGCCATTTTCTAAGAAAAACGATACCAAGAATGATCGTCAATTTTGGTCGAGTAGTTTTTGTTTTATGCTACAAATTATACTGTGGAAGGAAGCCCCACCGCCGTGCTTATCTACCGATGAACGCCACGGTGGGGCTGAATTCACGAGTAGGGCTAGGCCTACAAAGCAGGCGAGTCGCCGTAGTATTAGTACAGACACGCAGTGGTAGTGGGGCTATCGTGAAATAGGCCCCACCGCAGTGCGCGTGCACCGTATACCCGTGCGTTTATAGCAAGCAAGGGTAGGTCCTAGGGTTTAGGGTTGATAGGTAGGGTTGTATTTATGGTTAAATTGGCCCTTAAATTAGTCGAGGGACATGTTAGGAAGTCATTTTCGCCGCATTCACGAGTATTGACTGTGGAAAACAACCCCACCGCCGTGCTTACCTACCGATGAACGCCACACGGTGGGGCTGAATTCACGAGTATTTAAACAGGCGAGTCGCCGTAGTATTAGTACAGACACGCAGTGGTGGGGCCTATTTCACGAGTTTGCCGAAAATAATGGATATCCAAGCGTACCACAGTTGTAATCTGTATTATTGGCAGTATTAAATCCGATACAATTCATTAAATATTCTTTTGTCTAAAGGCTTAGCCAATGACAAAAGTGCAGCGCAGCGCCTGCTATGCGCTCGCTAGCTCGCTCCCCCGCCAGCGCTGAATAAATAGCACTGTTGGACTGAAATGCATTACCACCCTACTTCATCATCGTTTATATATACAGTTGTATATATATATATACATGTATATATATATATATATATATATATATACATATATATATATATATATATATATATATATATTACATGCGGGACCAAAAATAATGAAATAAAAAACCCTTTAGAGGGATAAATTCTCGCAGGAGGGCCACCTTCCAGCTCAGGAGATCATTTATGTTTGGGGATCAGAGGGTAAAAACTCGCCATCATGTCATTCCCGTAATTTGGTGCGGGACTCTGGGGATGGAGAGCCATTGGAACTGATCACTAGCGGGGAAAGTATAGCCATAGAATGTCTAACTCATAAATTCCTATGTCCATAGAATACCAATAGATTTTTTTTTTTGGGGGGGGGGGGGGGGGCTTGACGACAACAACATAAAAAGGGAAATAGCTGGAAGGAAGATAAACGTTTTCGTAAACTCCAACAAGGGGAAAATACTAAGCATATTGACGTCACAGGGTGACTAGGAAAACGAATGCAGTGTTCTGTTTTCTTTTACTCTCTATCCTATTCTATTCTATTCTTTATTTTATGTGCTAGTAGCCATCTGGGCTACAATTGTGTTTGTTTTGTACATCCTCTAGAGGTCACCTGAGGCCAAAGGTAGAGCCTTGTCTGTGCTTTTTGGAACATGAAGACAATTTCTTGTAAAACAGATATGCTTGTTTTGTACATATCTAAATATAAAAATATCTTATGCAGAAGACCGTGGTCATGAACGGACGTGTTTTTGCGTGAGCTCCTCTTTTATGCTTGCTACTTCGCCTAGTCACCAATTTTGCACATCATTCTCCGTGTAACTTTTTTTCCTTACGAGTATCATTATAGTCATCTACGTCTACATATCTCTGATTTGATCAATTCATGATCCTGGACATCGGATTTTACTCATTTTTGTAACACAAGTTGAATTAATGCTCTGCGGATACCATGCCGACTCGCGGACAGAACACAAAACTTCAAGCGGAAAACCCGGCGCCCCAGTGCCTGACGAGCACCGTACGCGAGGAATTACACAAAGCCATCGAAGACGACGAAACTATTAATAAACTGGTGAGTGCCATCAAAGAAGCAGTAATTTCTGAACTAACACCAATCATAACTGATAAAGTGGCTGAATCTTTTAACGCAACTCTCGAACATGAATTAAAGCTACGTGACGACCGAATTGCTGTTCTCGAAAACAAACTTAAATCAGTGAGCCAACAAAATGAGGAAGCAGAACAATATTCTAGGAGAAATTGCATAATTTTTCATGGAATACCCGAGACAGAAGGAGAAAATACTGATGAAACTATTATAAAGCTATGCAGGGAAAAGATGAATCTACAAGTTGATTGTAAAGATCTTGATAGGAGCCACAGACTAGGACGCCGAAATGGCGGAAAACCCAGGGGGATCATAGCTAAATTTGCGACCTACAACTCTCGTGACAGAATCTACCGGGCAAGGAAAGTGCTCCGGAATAGCCAAGGGACCCCTGTTTTCATTCATGAAAGCCTCACCAAAACGAGAAGTGAGCTTTTCTGGGCAGTCAAATCATCAGAAGCTGTAAAGGTCGCTTGGACCCAAGATGGCCGAATCTATGCACTGCTTAAACAGGGGGAGAGAAGGGTCGCCATTAAGAGCAAAGACGACCTCAGGAACCTAATGGGAAATTCCTAAGGCTGTGCAAGTCCGTTAAAGTTGAAATGAGAACGCAACGTGTCATTGATTCTGAGATGGAGCTCACTAAGCGATTCCTTTTTCACGTCATTGTTTATATATTGCAGCCTATCTTGGGTTATTGTTGGCATGGAAAGTCATCCTTAATTACGGTTCTTGCTCATCCACTGGGCCCTGCCAGTGAACCTTTTTCACATTGTTGTCCAGCCCAGGAGCTATTACTTGCTCAGTCAACCATGTTCGCTCGTCAGTCCATGTATGGCTTGGATGCTAACAGCGGTGCACTCGAGTGGATCGCACCCCCCCCCCCCCCCCTCCCCCCTCATTCCGGTGTCACGGTCGATCCTTCGACGAGTTGTTCTCGTCCATTGAGCTCTGCCAGTGGAACCTTCTTCACATTATGTTCAAGCAAAAGCTATTACCCACTTAGTCAAGGGCATCAAGGATTTTTTGTGTGTGTGTGTGTGTGTGTGTGTGTGTGCGTATAGTATGTGTGTGGAGGACGCCAGATTACGCGGAACCCTTGGATGCCAGCGAGATGCCGCTTTTTGTGACCACGTGATCAAAAACGCGCGGGCTTTCGCTCGTCAGCCTACTCCCCATATGGTTTAACATACAGCAGTGCACTCGCCTGGATTGGAACCCCTCCCCCCCCCCCCCCCCCCCCCCCCTGCTGAGTACACAAAAACCTGGCCACTAAATGTTATATCATGCTATCATCTGTTCGGCAAGGAAATGCCTTCTCTTTATCCTCGGCGCTGTTGCATTTCCGACCTTAATTTACTTTGCCAACTCATCGCGGATATCTTAATCTACTTCTCCAGTGTACTTAATTGTGCAATTATGATACTCAATGCTCTAAATGCAATATCAACTTTTTACATAATTCTAAACGTAATTATTGGCGATCGTAGTATTTTTTTTACAGAGCAAAGGTAAAAAAGTGACTGTTATAATTTTTACCCCTTCAATAGGATTTTTTTCTCCTTTTTAATCACTTGAATTGCTTAAAGTTTTTCGTTGTTGTTGTTCTAATTTGATTTTCGTTATATAGACGAAGCTTGATTCTGCCGAATGCAGATCTGTCATTTACGTTAAAGATAATTCATATTGTATTTTTTTCTTTTTTGCAATTAGAAGTCTGAAATTGTTACTGCCTGGGAAGAAATAAGGCTACATTGCTGGGCACTACAACAGTTATCCCAGCATTCATTTTTACAATTTATTCCTCGTACCAGCTTGATAATATATATTTGTATACTTTAGTTAACAGTAGGTTTTTCTGTACGTGAATGTATGCGTGTGTGAATTGCAATGCTTCTTCCTCTACTCAGTCATGGTTGTGTGTAAACTGTGTTTCAGATGCCCTGCCATTTAACCATATTTCCGATGATAATGAATTCTCTCTATCTTTACCCAGCTTTTTTCACTTGTCTACTGAGATTGATATCAGCAAAATACAGTCATTAAAGATTAACCCTTTTACTATTAATTCCGTACATCATACAGACAATGATGAAACTGCTGACGCACAGAACTATTTCGAAAATAATTGTGAATATATGTTTACTGAAGACTTTCATACAAAATATGCAAATAAGTGTTCGGATTTTTCCCTTTTCCATATAAACGCAAGAAGCCTTCAGAAAAATTTTGATTCTTTTAACACACTTTTATCCTCCCTTGATTTTAATTTCAGTGTTATAGCAGTTTCTGAAACATGGTTTAACACAAAAGTGAATTTAGGTTTGTATGATATTGATAATTATTCTCTTGTTCATATTTGTAGACCAGCTGGAAAGGTTGGCGGTGGTGTAGCCCTTTATGTAAGAAATGAATATCAGTTTGTATTACGAACCGACTTATCATGTATATCAAACAATTATGAAATGCTCTTTATAGAAGTTAGCCTTAATGACAAATCTATTGTTGTTGCATGTATTTATCGTCCACCAAACACTGACATATCAGATTTTACTTCCAGAATTAACGATATTTTTGAAATACTGGAAAATGAAAAGAAAGAAATCTATCTCCTGGGCGACTTCAATATCGACTTACTAAATTCTGGTTCCCATCACAAAACAAATGAATTCTTAGACATGATGTATTCTTTTCATTTTTTTCCAATGATCACAAAACCAACTCGCATCTCAGCAAATAGAGCCTCTTTAATTGACAACATATATTCTAACACCCCTGAAAAAAAAATTTACAGCGGAATCATCTATGATGACCTTTCTGATCACTTTCCAGTATTTGGCATAGTAAAAAACAGAACAAGTATTAAACATAACATTTCAAAGAAAAAAGAAGTACGTAAAAGAATTATCAATGATACAAACCTTTTGTCATTTCGTGAGAAACTAAAAAATGTCGATTGGTCAAATGTAAAAGAATGTATAAATGTTGACGAGTGTTATAACACATTTTTTGAAAAATTTTATGATATATATGATGATTGTTTTCCTTTTAAGACTATTCATGTGAATAAGGTGGATAAGTGTAAGAAACCTTGGATTACTAAAGGTATTCTTAAGTCTATAAATCGTAAAAACAGATTATATAAGGCAAGTTTAAAGAATCCAGACACAAAACATAAGACTGCTTATAAAGATTATAAAAACAAACTTACAAACACCATTCGTTATTCTAAATATAGATATTATAATGAATTGTTCTCGTCTGTTAAAGGTGACTTAAAGAAAACATGGTGTCATATAAATAGTATCTTAGGTAAGAAAAAACATAATTTAATGCCAAACAATATGTATTTTGATAATTGTAAGTTTTCCTCAAAGCAAGATATTGTGAATCAATTTAACTCTTATTTCATTAATGTTGGCCAAAAGTTGTCAAAATCGGTATGCAGCCCATCACATTCATTCCAAGAGTTTGTTTCATGTGAGAACGCTGAATCATTTTTTGTTAAACCCACCACTATTTATGAATTGTTAAAATTGTCTTCTTTTATAAAAATTTCAAAGGCAAGTGGGCCTGATGATATATCCCCTCGTGTTGTCAAGGATTGTATACATTACATAGTTGACCCCTTATGTGATATTTTTAATAAATCTTTAAGCACTGGTTTTGTACCTGAAAAATTAAAGACAGCGAAGATTGTACCTTTGCATAAAAAAGATGATCCAAAATATATTGATAATTATAGACCTGTTGCTCTTCTTTCAATTTTTTCTAAACTTCTAGAAAGACTTATGTATGACAGGCTCTATGAGTTCCTTACTAAAAATAATATATTAATTTCTGAGCAATTCGGTTTTCGTAAAAATTATTCTACTTCACTCAGTGTTATTTGTTTTACTGACTACATTCTTCAAGAAATTGACAGAGGTAATTATTGCTGTGGTGTATTTATGGATCTCTCAAAGGCGTTCGACACCATCGACCACCACATCCTGCTAACGAAACTACATCTCTACGGAATAAGAGGTTTACCTCTGCAATGGTTTGGTAGTTATTTATCAAATAGACGGCAGTATGTGGTGGTCGATGGTGTCGAATCCACTCAATTAGATGTAACTCTTGGCGTACCGCAAGGTTCTGTACTTGGGCCCCTTTTATTCCTTGTATATGTAAATGACATAATCAATTGTTCAAAAATTTTGAGATTTTCACTTTTTGCAGATGATACTGTGGTATTTTACTCTCATGAAAATGTTACTTCACTTGTACTTACATTGAATAAAGAACTTTGTATGTTAAATGAGTGGTTTAAATGCAATAAATTGCTTTTGAATTTTAAGAAAACAAAGTATGTTTTGTTCCATTCCAAAAGAAAGAAAGTACCACAAAATCTTTCTCCAATACAAATAGAAAGTGCTGTTATAGATAGAACTGAATCAATGAATTTTTTAGGTATTTTAATCCATGAGTCTCTCGATTGGAAGTGTCACATTACAAACATCACCGCTAAAATATCGAGAAGTATAGGAATTCTATCTAAACTTAAATCTTTTTTACCAAGAAAAATATTGCTTTTTATTTACAATGCTTTAATATTACCTCACCTTAACTATTGCAGTGAAATTTGGGGCAAGACATACAAAGTTCATATTGACAAACTGTTCAGATTACAAAAACGTGCGGTACGGCTTGTAACAAAAAGTGATTTTCGAAGTCCGAGTCTACCTCTTTTCATTAAAAATAAAATCATTCCTATATTTGAACTTGTGCAACTTAATGTATTGGTATTCATGTTTAAGTATCATAAAGGGATACTCCCTTCCATTTTTCAAAACATGTTTAGAACAAATTCGTCATTCCATGCATACTCAACCCGTTCTAAAGATAATCTTCGAGTTCCAAGTTGTCGCTTAACAACAAGGTCTCATTCTATTCGATTCACAGGGGCTCATGAATGGAATTTAATTTCTTCTGATCTTAAATCCAGTACTACACTTACTCGTTTCAGAACCCTATTCAAACGTGTTACATTTAAAAAACTATCATCCTTGACTGAGTAGACTTCAACAGCTGTACTTTTTCTTCTTTCTTTATCTTCGTTTCTTCACCCTCTTACCAATCTCTTGCATTGCATTTTTACTGAGTGTATGCTTGCGTATGTCTATGTGTATATTGTAACGTAATTCTGTATTTTCTAATTTACTACTTATGACAGAAATTTCGATATATGCTTAATTGCATTTTTGTTATTGATTGTTTGATTGCTGCAAAGGGGCCCCATAACAAGCACTAGTTGCTTACAAGGGGTCCCGGCCTTTGAATGTTATGTCTTTTATAATGTGCACTTTTTTATGTTGTATCAATCAGTTGCCGAATAAATTGAAATTGAAAATTGAAATGTTTGTCGTTAACTAATGAAACCACAGATCAATATTATGATATGTTAATGTCATTAACCTCTAAAGGTCCCCAGAGGTCAGAGGTAAAAATCTGTCTTTGCTCTTTGGAATATCAAGACAATTTCATTGTAAAACAGATATACTTGTTTTGCACATCTTAACCATGTTTATCATTAACTAATACATTTGTAAGATCACAGATCAATATTATGGTATTTTGAGGTTATTGACCTCTAATGGTCATCAGAGGTCAAAGGTAGAAACCTGTCAATGCCCTGTGGAATCGGAAGATTTGTAGTACAGATGCATATTTAGTGCAGTGTAACCAAGATCTAGGCCTATCATTCACAAATGCCTCCAAACATCAATATTCTGATAATATTTAAAGTTCATTGACCACTGGAGGTCATCAGAGGTCAAATCAGACTTACCTCCCGATCTTAAAATGAATCTTATGGTATGTACTAACACTGGTGAAAGTTTCATGCTTTTGTCAAATTTTGCGCAATTCTCAAGCTTTTGAGGCCTTAACTGCTCTACTAAATAGCTTGGTCTGAAATTGGGATAAACGTCATTTCCATTACTGTATTAATTTATCTATCATAAGAGAGTCTGTAAATTGAAAACTAGTGAAGATAGACAAAAGACATTAAATGAAAATATATTGATGCCAAGATTAAGCTTTGTTTTAGATTCAACAGTTTTATTCTTATTTCCACCAAAGAAAAAAAATTAAAGCCGTACATGCTGTCAATTTGACTTCCATTTATTGCATGATATTTCACCGAACAGAATATAAAAATGACACGAATAATATTTTTAAAAATGTACACTTCGTCATGGCAACAAAAATGATAATTTGTCATAACGGAAAAGAGAAACCTTAAACTGTTAAGCTATTTAAGTGTTTACTACTTGTATTATTGCAATATGTTCATGATATCAAGACACTTTTAATACACTGTATTTGATTTTTTTTTTCCAAGTCATAATCATGTGAAAAAGCAGTTGGGACAACGTTGGCCCAACGTTGGAATAACGACATACAAGGATCATGGATATTAATGAGAGAATTTGCAATTCAAATCTGGCGGAAAATATTGAAAACGCTAGATTTAAAAGTATTGATGTTGGGATTAACCTGTAAACTGTGTTAGAAATTGTCATCAAATTATTGCTGATTTATGCACAATTTCCACTCGCGTTTGAAAAAGTATTCCGATGTTTTGATGGAATTTCGATAAAAATGTAATGAAAGTGTCATCCAGTTAGTAACCATGTCTTGAAACATTATCATCACGCAGGGGTTTATAAAGAAAAAAGCTAGGTATAGGAATAGGTCGAGGTATAGGAATATGTATAGGATGTAGAAGTTTAGGATAGGGTAGATTGTAGGAATTATAGGAATAGACTCTAATTCACGTGGTTTCTGCCCAGAAACAAGACTACGATGGCCTAATGTCAGAAACTTGACGTTGGCCGAAAAAGCTTTTTTGGTCATCGGACCAACGTTGGCTCAACAGTAAAAGGATGACGTTGGAACAACATTGGTACATCGTTGGCCGACAGCGATGAAAAGTGAATGATAAACTGTTGGTCCAGCGTTGGGACAATTTTGGAATAACACCATAACACGTTTGAAAAATTGTAGATATAAAGTTGGGAATGTGTCATAGTATGGTGGAAAAGTGGTTGGTACAATGTTGCGCTAACATTGGGATAACGTCATAGCACGGTGGAAAAGTGGTTGGTACAACGTTGGTCTAGCGTTGGGGTAACGTCATTGTGGGGTGGTTGATGCAACGTTGGTCTAAGGTTGGAATAACACCATAACACCTTTGAAAAGTGGTGGGTATAACGTAGAGATAATATTAACATATGGTGGATCAACGGTGGGATAACGTCATTACAATGTGGAATAGTGGTCGATGCAGCGTTGGTCCAATGTTGGGATAGCGTCATAACAGAGTCGAAAAGTGGTTGGTTTAACGTTGGTATAACGTCATTACAAAGTCGAAAAGGGAAATGGGTTAACTGTGTGATAGTGTCATACTACAGTGGAAACGTGGTTGGTTTAGCTTAACGTCATAACAGGGTGGAAAAGTGCTTGATATAACTTTAGTATTACGTCAAGATTTCACTGTTGGGCCAATGTTAGCCCGACGGCCAAACTGACATTGGATCAACGTCATGTTTCTGACGTTGTGCCAACATACACATAAGTAGTTGGGCCAACGTTGGGCCAGTGCATCATGCAAAGTGGAAAAATGGTTGGTATAACGTTGGTCAGACATTGTACAAACATCGGCCCAACATAAGGCTATTACCGTTGGACCAACGTTGGCCCGATGGCCAAAATGACGTCGGAGCGACGTCACGTTCCTGTCGTTGGCCCGACGTACATGTATGCCGTTGGACCAACGTAGGGCCAACGCAGCATTGCAATCTGGGTAGGCCCTATATGTATTTTCAAGGAGGAGAACAGACCGATTCTTTGTAAGTATTCAAATCCTATGCATGATTTGTTCACAAGCACGCCCTACCTGGCAAGAACTGATGAATGACCAGAGAATTCCTGTGCAAGAAACTAAAGTGGTCTCATTAGCCGCATTTACACTTACTAACATCGCGATTTTTAAAATCGCGATATTTTGGTCCACCGTTTACACTTGCGCAAAAGCATGCGAAGTTTGAGCTTCACGAAAAATCGCGATTTTTTGGTCGGTAGTGCGCATGCGTAATTTACCTCTTCTCAACACGGTAGCTGAGTGGAAGCGCGCGCTATTCTGTTCGTTTTCACTGCAGTGAGTGCAGTATACACGTATTGTGATCACAGCTAGCTGGTTGGAATGTTGAGCCAGGGCTTTTTATCAGTGCAATGCACACATAAATGTGTGCTTCTTGAGACAGTTTACTTACGGTAAAACTATAGAGCTTGCTATATTAGATCACATACGTAGTAGGTGTGTAAAACCTCATCTACAGCAGCACTCAGGAAGATCATGAAATTTTGCCGATATGACGAAAGTGAGAAGTAGGACTTGGAAGTTAGGACTGGTTAGTATTTTATAAGGCGACAGCAAGAACTCACACTTGTTACGTACTCCTGTATTCCACAAACAACGTATATGGAGAGCAGTACGGGCACTCCCACAATCTGAATATACGCATTTTCTGGGAGAACATCATGGGGTAATAATACGTGGTTGGAGAACTTCAGGTTTGCTACTAGTAGTAGTTTTCACATACTAGTTTCATCAGGGAGAGGGAGGTGAGAGACCACGAGCCGATCGAGGATCGGCCGTTTAGTTTTTAGACCTGTACACAGCTGTCTATACCGTGTGTACTAGTACTCTGGCCAGTGACCGACGTACTCTCTACACGTTCCAAAGAGGGATCAGGGTCGAGCCCGCGTAAACTCCCGGTGCAATCCGATACCGAAAGTCACGTGATGAAAAATCGCGATATTTCTGCAGCTTGGGTTTACACTCGCTAACTTCGCCTCAAACTTCGCGATGTTTCAAAAAATCGCACTCCGGCTGGCGATTTTTCTGGCGATGTTTCGAGGGCGTTTGGGTGTAGTTGCTTAGCAACTTACACCCAAATGTCGCGATTTTAGAAAAATCGCGATTTTTCCAAGCAAGTGTAAATGGGCCTATTGGCTTGGAGACTAAGTGGAGACCTGGCGGCAACTTGAGTCTTCGCTGACTGAAGACGTCTCCGCGACGTCTCGTGGGTCTCCAGGGAGTCGCGCAAAATCGAACATGTTTCATTTTTTCCCCGGAGATTTTCAAGTCTCCAAATGGTCTCGTAGACTGATATTGGAGTCCGCGTTACGCCGCGTCTCCGAGATGCCTCCGCAACCTTGCGGAGACCAATGATGGCGACCTAACGGGGACATTGTGGAGACGTTGCGGAGACGTTTCCGCAACTGAGAAGACGTATCGGAAAAGTCGCTGCGACTCCCGGAGACGTCGTGGCGACGTTCCCGCGACTTCAGTGCGAATAAGTTTTAATCTTGTTTGGAGACGTTTGGAGTCGCCTTTTTGGTGAGAGCACAAGCCACTCTTTTTTTTCTTTTCTTTTTTTTTTCAAAAATCCGTCGTAAAATCCATACAACATCCTGGATCACTACCCCAATTTAAACACCTGTTCCCTGTGTCATTCTCACCCTTTACTGTCAGTTTCAGCCAAATTCGCCCACTACTTTTTGAGTATTTTGCACAGGGACAAACCAACAAACAAACAAACGCCGATAAAAACAAAACCTTCTCCCTTGGCGATGGGAATTTTGACAATCTTATTACATCCGAGTCTCTAGATATGGGGAAGGGGGATTTCGGGTGAACAAAATAATGTATAATTCTCTATGCCTGATCATTGACAGTAATAATGACAGAGAATTAAATTCTCGGCGCAATGACTGAAATCACAAAAACGAAACGCACTAGCCTATCCGCTTTCATTACGGTTGTGACTCTGTATATTAGGCGCCTGCATGGAAAGGATAGACCCGCACTGACATCAAAGGACATACAGTAGACTCCCGTTATAACCAAGTCCTTGAGATTGGCAGTTTTCTTTCGTTATATCGAAATTTTATTATAACCGAACAAATAAACAATCAAAATACATGGTGAGGATACTTATGCGGCCCTTATTTTTACTTCGCTGTAACCGGAATTTGTTATAATTGTGTTCGTTATAACGGGAGTGCACTGCAGTACACCGATTCTGCGAAGCTTGAACTGCTGAGCAATTCTTTTACTCACTGAGCACGTGAATTGGAGATGGCTTCCTCGACGAGGCGACATCAGTTAAAAATTTCTTGTACTCCATCGGTGATCAGTAGTTATCGTTCAGATGTATATCGATAATGTATAGGTTTTTATCGGCGTTTGCGATGTATACGAAACGCTGTCCTCTCTATAGCACAAATTGAGAGAGAATATCTTTTTACTTATCATTGCTAAGCACAAACGGCCGATGCAACGAGTAAACGCCTTACGTGTCAGGGCCGGCGCAGTGTTTTCAAAAGTGTGGGGGCCCACTTCCGGGTTTCATGAGTAACAAGTAAAAAAAAAAAAAAAAAAAAAAAAAAAGGTCCTCAGCTTCAGGGTTTCTTCAGCTGACAAGCAAAGGTGCGCCGCCCCTGCATGTACCAACTTTACGAACCAATGCAGCCTTTTCCGCGGACTTTGCAACTCTCTCCTGAAACTGCGTCACGCAGCTGACGGGACCAAACTACACACCAGTGTTTGTTCTCTTTGAATTCTGCCCGAGAATGAATTAGCAGACAACAGACCAATTTTTTAATGGTAGTAATTGAATAATCGAAGAATGGTTCAAAGAGACAAAGGTGTTGGTGAATAGAGTTGATGGTGGGAAAAGATCACCACACGTTAATAGGTTCTTCGTGTATGATTTATTGACATGCATCAGTGTGGATGTTTGTATTGCAAGACAAATTGCAAGGTAATTACAGAACTGTGTGTAATGAAAGCAGTTCGTATGTAGCGCCCAAAGTGGAATCTCAAGTGTAAGAATCTACTCAATGGTGTGCTGTAAGGTTTAATTTGCCTTTTGGAGTAGAATCCATGGTATGGAGGTAACAATGTTGAGTGTACAATATAGTGCTTAGCGAATACAGAAATGCAGGTTGTAGATTTGTTGTAAGGTGTTACATTAAGTATATTCTGCATAATTTACCTAGCTCAAAGTGAGATTATGAGTGTCTACAGTACAATCAGAGCGTAGATGCACGGGATGTTTGACAGAAGAATAAGTACAGGTGGTTTGACTTGTACATACAGCTGTATGTAAGTTCTGTTTCCATATCCGTATATGATTTGTGACTGCAAGTGTATGAAGCCAAGTCACTGAGAGTTAAAGGGTGTTAACACAATACATGTTCTCTTTGTACAAAATTACATGTTTGTGCAGAAGTACAAATTAGACAGGATATGCACAATACAGCTAAGTACAGTTCAAGAGTGCCAAATAAAGTGATCAGATTAAGCTGCATGTGTACACAGTAAATGAGCACAATGAGTCAGTGTATTATATATTATACAAAGCTGTTCTTTCAGTAAGACAGAAAGAATCTGTATTTTTGGCATACAAGTGTAGTAGCAAACTCCTACATACATCTAGCATACATCTAGCATACAAGTGTAGTAGCAAACTCCAAGCATTCAATGTGCATGTTCAATTGATACTCCCGGTGTAATGGAAACATGATTTATTGGTCGCTTTCAGTATGTGACAGTGATATAAATCCAGGTGTTGTGTATAATACAATATACTATGAAGGTAACAAGAGACAGTGACAACAAGAGAAGTGTTTGAGTCTATATGCATGTCAGGCAATGCAAAGATTTAATCATATACAAACGTATAGTGTACAAGACATGCATGAAATGTGATTCACATGTCCAAGTTATTGCATGTGTATTAGCAACAAGGCGCTAATATTTGTTGTTTACGGTTTTGATCTATTCACAGATCGAATAAACACGCTTCACGGCTTAACTATCTCAATCCACGGCTGGACTAAACCCGGGTTCCATTCTTCGACAATTCAGTAATGATACCTGCTGAACCAACCATACCTGCTGAACCAACCGAGTGAGATTTTCCCGGACAAAAGCGCAGCAGTATAGGTTCCCTTCTTTCCACCTACAAGACAGTCTTTTATAAAAGGTTTGCCATTTTCCCGTTGCACTCAGACTTCAAACATGAGGAACAATGACCCAACATTGCTTGGATGAAGTCATGCACAAAACATGTCTGCGTCTAAAGCTAAAAAGGCACTAAGCCCAGAGCAGCTCCTGATTTTTCCATTATGATTTACAAAATATTGTAACGGGAACACTTTTATTATGGCTTCAAGCAGACATTTTTATTCGTTACATCATATTCAACTTCACCTTCTTCTGCACATGTACTTCTCCATCTGACAAGCAGAAAGCCATTCCGAGACTTGCCCGACATAGCAATACCTAATCCCTACAAAGCAAGATTTGAAAGAAATTCAGCGTTAGTGGGACCTAAAGGGGAAAACGTTTCATCTATCAGTTTAAAAGCATCGGTTAATCGACCCACTGTCTGACAATACGCATGTGAAAGCATATCGTACAATCCAAGCTCTGTAGGTAGGGATCAGTCCTTCATAACATATACGTTCTTGCGATCTTCACTAATTGGTCACGCAATCCTTAACGCATCCTCAGCTTCTTATAGGAGATCTCCGGATGATTTTCAGACTTTTACATTGAACAACTATAATCACTTATATTGAGTACAGAGTTTCAGAATTTATAATTGGGATGAAGAAAACGAATTTATGTTTCAAAAATTTATAAACAAATCGCAGTGAACAAGGATGATGGTATGGCAGCCTCACCACAAGAATACATGAGTTGGGGCTCAAGGAAGCAGAACAAAAGCAGGCATGCATAGATTATACACAGGTGAACTCGCAAGCAAGCGGTATTGTAATGGGATTACTCTGCTACATTTTATCCTTTGGATAGGTGTTTATCTTCCGTTGATTTCTTTCAGACTGGCAGAAAAGTTTGTGCTACATTTCTGAAATATGTGAGCCTCCTCTTTGTCATCAACATTGTTCAGTGTAATTTGTTGAAGGTTTTTCAAAGTATTGGATCTCTGCTCACGGATCACAATAAATTGTAAAATTTCACATGGCGCTGTCAATTATACTGCATGATGCAAAATTATCAAAATTGCCTGGAATTCCCCTTTAAAAAGGCTCGAACTTGTAGATTATATATAATTTAGAAGGGTGTTGAAAAGGAAATACTGTTCAATAAAATATAGTATTAAGTATCACAAGGTATAGACCATCTTGTTTCTTTTCAATCGTGGAGTTTGAAGGATAATTTGTTTCAACAAATTTTTACAACTCACCGCCGTATGTATTTTCAAGGAGGAGAACAGACCGATTCTTTGCAAGTATGCAAATCCTATGCATGATTTGTTCACAAGCACGCCCTATCTGGCAAGAACTGATGAATGACCAGAGAATTCCTGTGCAAGAAACTAAAGTGGTCCCATTGGCTTGGAGACTAATGTGGGGACCTGGCGGCAACTTAAGTCTTCGCTGACTGAAGACGTCTCCGCGACGTCTCGTGGGTCTCTGGGGAGTCGCGCAAAATCGAACATGTTTCATTTTTTTCCCCGGAGATTTTCAAGTCTCCAAATGGTCTCGTAGACTGATATTGGAGTCCGCGTTACGCCGCGTCTCCGAGATGCCTCCGCAACCTTGCGGAGACCAATGATGGCGACCTAACGGGGACATTGTTGTAGAGACGTTGCGGAGACGTTTCCGCAACTGAGAAGATGTATCGGAGAAGTCGCTGCGACTCCCGGAGACGTCGTGGCGACGTTCCTGCGACTTCAGCGCGAATAAGTTTTAATCTTGTTTGGAGACGTTTGGAGTCGCCTTTGTGCATGGTGAGAGCACAAGCCATTCTTCTTCTTTTTTTTTTTTTTTTTTTGGTCTTTCAAATCGCACAAGATCGCAGCGGCTCCTCCAGTGAGTTAGGCTCATTAATGGAGGGGAAGGATTAATAAAGTGGTTTCATCACGCACCTTGGTGCAAACCTAAACAAGGAAAAGTAGAAATTACGCGGTGCGTAATATATGTCCCCGCCGGAAGTAGCATTTTGTAACAAAATGTGCAATATAGGTAAAAAATCAAGGTCAAAGGTCAAAGAAGTCAAAGGTCAAAATTCTGTGTAGAAGTTTTGAAGCCCTCACCTAGTGCCATCACATAAAGCAAATGGAATCGAAATTGGGTTAGAAATGGCGAAGGAGTAGCATTTTGTAGCCAATGTACAATATAGGTCAAAAATCAAGGTCAAAGGTCAAAGAAGACAAAGGTCAAAATTCTGTGTAGAAGTTTTGAAGCCCTCACCTAGTGCTATCACATAAAGCAAACGGAATCGAAATTGGGTTAGAAATGGCGAAGGAGTAGCATTTTGTAGCAAAATGCAGAATATAGGTCAAAAATCAAGGTCAAAGGTCAAAGAAGTCAAAGGTCAAAATTCTGTGTAGAAGTTTTGAAGCCCTCAACTAGTGCCATCATATAAAGCAAACGGAATCGAAATCGGGTTAGAAATGGCGAAGGAGTAGCATTTTGTAGCAAAATGTACAATATAGGTCAAAAATCAAGGTCAAAGGTCAAAGAAGTCAAAGGTCAAAATTCTGTGTAGAAGTTTTGAAGCCCTCACCTAGTGCCATCACTTAAAGCAAACGGAATCGAAATCGGGTTAGAAATGGCGAAGGAGTAGCATTTTGTAGCAAATGTACAATATAGGTCAAAGGTCAAGGTCAAAGGTCACAACTGAAATTCTGTGTAGAAGTTTCAAAGCTCCCATGTAGTGCTATCATATAAAGCAAACAGAATCAAAATTGGCTCATAAATGACAGAGAAGTAGCAAATTGAACATTTTGATCACACACGGACGCACACACGGACGGACGCACGGACGCACGGACGCACAGACACACACACGTACGGAGCCCGTTTCATAGTCCCCTGCTCGAACTCGTTCGGCGGGGACAAAAATGCGCAGCTTGAATTCCTAAATTCAAAAATATCGAAAATCCGTCGTAAAATCCATGCAACATCCTGGATCACTACCACGATTTAAACACCTGTTCCCTGTGTCATTCTCACCCTTTACTGTCAGTTTCAGCCAAATTCGCCCACTACTTTTTGAGTATTTTGCACAGGGACAAACCAACCAACAAACAAACGCCGATAAAAGCATAACCTTCTCCCTTGGCGATGGGAATTTTGACAATCTTATTACATCCGAGTCTCTAGATATGGGGGAGGGGGATTTCGGGTGAACAAAATAATGTATAATTCTCTATGCCTGATCATTGACAGTCAATGTCTGAAATCACAAAAACGCAACGCACTAGCCTACCCGTTTTCATTACTGTTGGAACTCTGTATGCGCCTGCATGGAAAGGATAGACCCGCGCACTGACATCAAAGGACATACAGTAGACTCCCGTTATAACCAAGTCCTTGAGATTGGCAGTTTTCTTTCGTTATATCGAAATTTTATTACGACGGAACAAACAAACAATCAAGATACATGGTGAGGATACTTATGCGGCCCTTCGGCCTTTTACTTCGCTGTAACCGGAATTTGTTATTATTGTGTTCGTTTTAACGGGAGTGCACTGCAGTACACCGATTCTGCGAAGCTTGAACTGCTGAGCAATTCTTTTACTCACTGAGCACGTGAATTGGAGATGGCTTCCTCGACGAGGCGACATCAGTTAAAAACTTCCTGTACTCCATCGGTGATCAGTAGTTATCGTTCAGATGTATCGATAATGTATTGGTCTATACCAATGTATACCGATGTATACGAAACGTTGTCCTCTCTATAGCACAAATTGAGAGAGAATATTTTTTTACTTATCATTGCTAAGCTCAAACGGGTGATGCAACGAGTACACGCGGTACCAACTTTAGGAACCAATGCAGCCTTTACCGCGGACTTTGCAACTCTCTCCTGAAACTGAATCACACAGCTGACGAGACCAAAGTACACACCAGTGTTTGCTCTCTTTGAATTTTGCCCGAGGATAAATTAGCAGACAACCAATTTTCTATGGTATAAACTGCAAAAAGTCCGGTGTTAAATAGTGAACATCCAGCTGGTGTTAAATTTTCGGAGCTCATTTATGGTCTTAAATTAACACCTCCGGGTGTCATTTCCAAATATAAAACTGTTTTTTGAAGAGTTTCTTAGTAACTGCACTTCTTGTTGATTTTTAATTTGAACAAGACGATCAAGAATTTTACATTAAAATACTAGATTTTTGAAAAAATGTAAAAATAAATTTACACCACAGTAACACCAGCTGATGTGGTCCCTTATTGAAGCTGGACGGGTGTTAAACCATTGATATTAACACCAACAAATATCAAATCAACACCATGTGGTGTCATTTTTAAATTAACACCAGTACAGTGTCAAAATATCACCAGGTACAGTGTCAAATTAACACCACGAAGTGTCAGGTGAACACTTTTCAACAACATCACAGTGCATTTTCTACAAATGTGGGTGTGGTCCTCTATTAACACTTGATCGGTGTTAAATTTAACACCCATGGTGTTAAATTTAACACCGATGTTTTTACAGTGTACCTGCTGAACAAACCGAGCGAGATTTTCCAGGACAAAAGGCTGCAGTCTAGGTTCCCTATATACTTTCCGCCGACAAAGCAGTCTTTTATAAAAGGTTTGCCATTTTCCTATACGTGCACTCAGACTTTAAACATTCGGAACAAAGACCTAACATTGCTTGGATGAAGTCATGCACAAAATACGTCTGCGTTTAAAGCTAAATGGGCACTTAAGATCAGAGTAGCTCATGATTTTTCCATTGTGATTTACAAGATATTACAACGGGACCACTTTTATCGTGGCTTCAGGACATTTGTGGACACCAATTCATTACGTCATATTCAACTTCACCTCTATCTATACATGTGCTTGTCCATCTGTCGACCAGAAAGTAATTCCGAGACTTGCCCGGCATAGCAAAACCTAAATCCCTACAAAGCGGGATTTGGAATAGATTCAACGTTGTTTAGTGGGACCTCATGGGGGAAAACGTTTCATCTATTAGTTTGAAAACATCGGATAACCGACCCATTGTCTGACAATACCCATGTGAAAGCAAATCTCGCAATCCAAGCTCTGTAGGGATCAGTCCTTCACAACATAACTATACGTTCTTGCGATCTTTCCAATTGTCCACGCAATCCTTGACGCATCCTCAGCTTCTTAAAGGACAAGTCCACCTTCATACACATAAGGATTGAGAGAATGCAGTAGTAGAACACATCAGTGAAAGTTTGAGGAAAATTGGACAATCCGTTAAAAAGTTAGGAATATTTTATGCGCAGTCACTGCTGGAAGAGAAGACTATGTACAGTGTATGATGTCACGTATGCGTACAACTATATAAGGAAAATAAAAAGATAATTTCACAAAACTTTACTTTTTGAATAAAGTGAACATTCTTTGACTTGCTATCCTGACGTATGTAAAGGGTAATATTATTCCCCCTGCCTTCTGAAAGGAAGAAGTCGAGTGTTCTTTTGTTATGCGAGAAAAATGGAAATATGTTGAATTTTCCTTATTCTTTCTTTATATCGTTGTACTCATGTGACATCACAAGCTATAGTAGTCTTTTCATCCAGTCGTGACTGAGCAGAAACTTCAAAAATTCATAACTTTTTAACAGATTGTCCGATTTTGCTCAAACTCTCACTGATATGTTCCACTAATATTGCTGCATTCACTCAACCCACATGTCTATGAAGGTGAACTTGTCCTTTAAAGGAGATCTCCGAATGATTTTCAGACTTTTACACGGAACAATACAATCACTTATATTGAGTGCAGAGTTTCAGAATTTATAATGATGGGATGAAGAATATACGAAATTATGTTTTCAAAATGTATGACAAATGTTTCATGAAGACATCTTTGTCATATTTCTGAATCATGAAGAAAGAAAAAACAAATGAAATGCTTTCACTTGACATGTGAACTTTGCCCCCATGCCCTAAACTTTCCCCTAAAGATTCTTTATCTGGTGACATATGTTGACATATGTTTACAGTACACAGGAACCATGGGGCTTACAATGGGAAATACAGAATTTCTAAGGTCGATGACCTATGACCTTTGACCCTGAGCAAGTGCACCCTCAAGTTCATTGGCGCAGCTTCGTTCACTCATTATACACGTGACCCAAGTTTCGTTTGGATACGTTTTAGATTATAGGTCGTCCACAAAATCAAATGGACGGATGGACGGACGGACAGTTTTGGTAAGCTTAAAAATGCATTGTCCCTCTGAAAGAGTGAAGTGGCTGTAATCAACTGAGAGAGAGAGAAAGAAAAAGGTCATTTCCCGAAATAGGAACAGGAACTAATCATAAATCGGCGATTTACCGTCTTGCTGCTTCACACAGGTTCACCTAAAATGACCTCACAGCATGACCTTTATAGACAACTTCACGCTTTGAAACGAGGGACCGCCGCATCCAAATACAACTACAATAATGAAATTTCACTCGACGCGAGTCAAAGCTCCCTGACCGTGATACACACACACACAACATACATTGCAAGTGAATCTTGCTGCACGATCCACACACAGGGACATAAGATCTCATCTCTTTGCTCCATGCTTTTCCCTGCTAATGTTTAGATGATCATTCGTGCTGTCCGATTTCACTTTATACGCAAATAAAACAGAATCACACCACATATGTCACAACACTACCGGTACATCGAAGATCCACATTCAAAGCAGTGACGTAACATCAAGACACTTACTCAGATTTTGAATCTCCGACAACCTTCTCGAAGAGCTGCGACTGTTAAGGAAACGTCCGTAATCCATCCTCGGCCTTCGTAAACTGACTGTTTCGATTATTTATTCAAAATCTAGGGGTTTGCCTTTATATCTTGCAACTCATTTGGACGGAGCAGAAGAAAGAAATGTTTAGTTGCCAAAAAGAAACAGCCACATCATGATTGAAATATATTAAAGAAATGGTCCACTGGGGTATAAACAACGTACACAATTTCGCAGACTGACAAGATAGAGCCATGGAGCTACTATGTACTTACCATGTACCGAGGCCAGTCAAAATCTTTTGTTATAATCGACAAAGGAATCGGGATTGACACGCTGAGTTGAACAACTTAAAAGCGCTGAAATCTCTCAAGTTTGGTGGTTTCTCTTGAATTACGATAAAATGTTATGCATTTATCCTCACACCATTCCCCCTTCCTTTTTTTCCATTTCTTCTCCTTCAGAATTCAGGGATTAAAGGTATGAAAGACAGACGGACAGACAAAGAAATAGTAGTCCTATACTTGAATGTACGGCTTATACACGGGAATAGTTCCATTTCCTCTGACAAGAAGAAAAAGTCCAACTATGAGCAGATGCAGACAGATGACGCTTGGCATTCAGATTCGAAATACTCGACACGTGCTCGATGAGTCTAATCACACAGCGGAATCCTCATATTAATGATGTATGCATGGACAAAACTGGTACTATTTTCATGACATTTAGGCACTATCATGTATTTTGAAAGAGGAGAACAGACCGATTCTTTGCAAGTATTCAAAACCTATGCATGATTTGTTCACAAGCACGCCCTTCCTGGCAAGAAGTGATGAATGACCAGAGAATTCCTGTGTATAAACTAAAGTGGTCTCATTGGCTTGGAGACTAGAGGAGACCTGGGCCCCGTTTTATCAAAAGATAAAATCGATTTTAGATTTCCTTACCACACAGGCTTCTATAGACTTACAGTTGAAATCAACTATATAATCAATTTTAACTCTTCATTAAACAGGGCCCAGGTGGCAACTTGAGTCTTCGCTGACTGGAGACGTCTCCGCGACGTCTCCTGGGTCTCCAGGGAGTCGCGGCAGCATCGAACATGTTCCCCACCCCCCCCCCCCCCCGGAGATTTTCATGTCTCCAAAAAACGGAGACTGATCTCGGAGACCACGGCACGCCGCGTCTTCGAGATGCCTCCGCAACCTTGCGGAGACCCATAATGGCGACCTAACGGGGACATTGTGGAGACGTTGCGGAGATGTTTCCGCCACTGAGAAGACGTATCGGAGAAGTCGCCACGACTCCCGGAGACGTCGTGGCGACGTTCCCGCGACTTCAGGGCGAATACGTTTTCATCTTATTTGTAGACGTTTGAAGTCGCCTTCTTTGTGAGAGCACAAGCCATTTTTTTTTCTTTCGAATCGCACAAGTGTATATCAAAGTCGCAGCGGCTCCTCCAGTGAGTTAAGCTCATTATTGGAGGGGAAAGATTGAATAAAGTGGTTTCATCACGCACTTGAGTGCAAACCTCAAAAATGCGCAGCTTGAATTCCTAAATTCATTGAGCCTATATACTAGCCAAAAAATCGAAATCCTTCATAAAATCCATACAACATCACGGATCACTATCACGATCTAAACACATTATTCCTTGTGTCATTCTCAGCCTTTACTGTCAGTTTCAGCCAAATTAGTTCACTACTTTTTGAGTATTTTGCACACGGACAAACCAACAAACAAACAAACGCCAATGAAAACAATAATCTCCCTTGGCAAAGGCAATTTTGACAATCTTATTACATCCAAGTCTCTATATAATGGTGGAGGGGGAATTTCGGGGGAAGAAATGTATAATTCTTTATGCCTGATCATTGACAGTAATATCAAGGAAAGAGAATCAAGTTCTTCGCTGTCTCGGCGCAATGTCTGAAATCACAAAAATGCATCGCACTACCCGTTTTCATTACTGATGTGACTCTGCATAATATATATTATGTATGCGCCTGCAGGGAAAGGATAGAGACGCACTGACATCAAGTGACATACAGTAGACTCCCGTTATAACGAAGCCCTTGAGACTGCATGGCAGTTTTCTTTGGTTATATCGAAATTTCGTTATGACCGAAGAAATAAACAATCAAAATACATGGTGAGGATAATGTTGCGGTCCTAATTTGTACCTCACTGTAACCAGAATTTTGTTATAACCGTGTTCGTTATAACGGGAGTGCACTGTACTAGTACACCGATTCTGCGAAGCTTGAACTGCTGGGCAATTCTTTTACTCACTGAGCACGTGAGTTGGGGATGGCTTCCTCAACGAGGCGACGTCAGTTAAAAACTCCCTGTACTCCATCGGTGATCAGCAGTTATCGTTCAGATGTATCGATAATGATTAATTGTGTTGGTCTATGTATACGAAACGTTGTCCTCTCTCTAGCACAAATTGAGAGAGGATAATTCACTCGTTATCATTGCTAAGCACAAACGGGTGATGCAACGAGTACACGCGGTACCAACTTTAGGAACCAATGCAGCCTTTACTGCGGACTTTGCAACTCTCTCCTGAAACTGCGTCACACAGCTGACGAGACCAAAGTACACACCAGTGTTTGCTCTCTTTGAATTTTGCCCGAGAATGAATTAGCAGACAACAGACCAATTTTGTATGGTATAAATGATACCTGCTGAACAAATCGAGCGAGATTTTCCAGGACAGAAGGCTGCAGTCTAGGTTCCCTACTTTCCGCCGACAAAACAGTCTTTTATAAAAGGTTTGCCATTTTCCTGTACGTGCACTCAGACTTTAAACATTCGGAACAAAGACCTAACATTGCTTGGATGAAGTCATGCACAAAATACGTCTGCGTTTAAAGCTAAATGGGCACTCAAGATCAGAGTAGTTCATGATTTTTCCATTATGATTTACAAGATATTATAACGGGAACACTTTTATCGTGGCTTCAAGACATTAGTGGACATTAATTCATTACGTCAATTTCAACTTCACCTCTTTATATCTATACATGTATTTGTCCATCTGACAACCTGAAAGTAATTCCGAGACTTGCCGGCATAGCAAAACCTAAATCCCTACAAAGCGGGATTTGAAATAGATTCAACGTTGTTTAGTGGGACCTCATGGGGGAAAACGTTTCATCTGTCAGTTTGAAAACATCGGATAACCGACCCATTGTCTGACAATACGCATGTGAAAGCAAATCTCGCAATCCAAGCTCTGTAGGGATCAGTCCTTCACAACATATAATAATTGTCCACGCAATCCTTGACGCATCCTCAGCTTCTTAAAGGAGATCTCCGAATGATTTTCGGACTTTTACACTGAACAATACAATCACTTATATTGAGCACAGAGTTTCAGAATTTAATGATGGGATGAAGAATATACGAATTGATGTTTTCAAATTTTATGACAAATTGCAATGAACTAAAGGATGATGGCATGGGGCTCAAGGAAGCAGAACAAAAGAAAAAGGCATGCATAGATTATATTCATGTTAACTTGCAAGCAAGCGGTATCGTAATGGAACTACACTGCTTCATTTCTGAAATATGTGAGTCTGCTATAGGCCTCAGTCATCATCCTTGTTAATAATAATAATAATGATAATAGACATTTATAGAGCGCCTTTTCCACTGGATGCAAAGCGCTAAGACATGTCATCCCTGGTCGCCATAGGAAATAAAATATATACAAAATACCAGGCAGTGACAGTATAAGTCCAGTGCACATAGAGGGACATCAAAATAAATAAGTCTTCAAGTTTTGTTTGAAATGATCGAGTGTGGGTGAAGATTTGAGAAGAGGAGGGAGCTTATTCCACAGCCTAGGAGCACAAGAAGAGAAAGCTGCATCTCCGGCTAGTTTTTTCGTGTGTGGTTGTGTAAAGATAACGGATGATGAAAGACGAGTGCGCCTAGAGTGAGAGTGTCGTACCAGACACTCCTCAATGTACTCTGGAGCTCTTTTGTTGACTACTTTGTAGACCAGCAGGAGAAGCTTGAAGGATATTCTTGCTTTGATTGGCAGCCAGTGGATTTGACGTATAAGAGGAGTGGCATGAGAACGTGAACGAACATGGTACACTAGTCTAGAGGCAGCATTCTGAGCTCTCTGTAAGCGATCCGCATCAGCCTGACTGATTCCGCCAAGAAGAGCATTACAGTAGTCAAGTCGCGATAAGACCAATGCACGGACTGCTGCGTGACAAGTAGAAGCATCAATAAATTTTCTGATCCTCCACAGATTTCTGATGTAGCAGTTAGCTAACTTACAGATCTGTGAAACATGCATGCTCATCTTTGCATCAGAGGAAAAGATAACTCCAAGATTGCGCACATGATCAGATGGAGAGATGAGAATTGTACCAAGAGCAAGTTTGATGTCGTGTACAAGCTTAAGATGGCGTTGGGAGGCGAGAACAAGAAACTCTGTTTTCTCTTCATTGAGTTTCAGCTTGTTCAGAGTCAGCCATTCCTGCACTTTACCCACACATCTGGACAGTGCATTCAGAGTGAGTTTAACACTGGAAGGGTCACTGGGGTCAAACTCAAGATAGATTTGCGCGTCATCTGCATACATATGATACTTAACATTTTCAGTACGTAGATTTCCAAGAGGACTGGTATACATGGTGAACAATAGGGGCCCAATCACAGATCCTTGTGGAATACCAACTACTGAAGTACACTCCCTAGACAAGTGACCAGACACGCAGATACGACTCCTTCGGTTTGTGAGGTAAGAAGCCATCCACTGTAGAGCTGAACCTTTGATACCAAAGGTGTTGTGTAAGCGATCGAGCAGAATTTCATGATCGATTCTATCAAACGCAGCTGACAGGTCAAGCATTACCAGCATAACCCCTTTCCTTTTGTCAATGCTGCGAAGGATATCATCTTGGACTTTGAGGAGGGCTGTCTCGCAGCTATGGTTACTCTTATAGGCCGACTGACAGGACTCGGAGAGATGAGACTCGTCCATGTACTGAACAAGCTGAGATGTGACTACACGTTCGATGATCTTGGATCTGAACTCGATATTGGAAACTGGTCTGTAGTTCTTGAGAATGTCCTTGTCACATGAGGATTTCTTTATCACTGGAATCACAATAGCTTGCTTCAGTGAGTCTGGGAAGGTTCCTGTTGATAGAGAGACATTTACCAAAGCAGTGAGCGAAGGAGCAAGAATCGGAAGATGCTTCTTCAGCAACCATGTAGGTAAAGGATCAAGACAGCAAGTCTTAGAAGGACTCTTCATGATTATCCGTGTAAGTTCAATAGCAGTTACCTCAGAAAAAATCAAATTCATGTTGAGTTTGCTGATCTGCGTACATGGGGTTCAAGACCAAGTTGCTGCACTGGTTACTCAGGTCACAGCTAATATCTTTGACCTTATCAGCAAAGAAGGATGCAAACTGGTTGCTCAAATCTACAGGTGAATCATGAGCTGGTAGAACAGTGTCCTTGCGGTTGAGGAGAGAATTAATGATTCCAAAAGCAGACTTAGGAGTGCAGTCTGAAACATTTTCCTTGAAGTATTCAGATTTAGCAGTGAGGAGAGCCTTCTTGACCTTGTCCTTTGCGTCGTGGTAAGACCTAAAGTTCTCGGGGGATTTCACTTTGTGCCCTCTCCTTTCCGCCCTGCGACGTTCCCGACGGGCAGAGGATATATCCTCATTGTACCACTGAGGATGACGTCTGCGTCTGAATGTCCGCACTGTAACTGGAGCATGATGATCAAGCACAATCGTCACAGCAGAGTTAAAGAAGTCAACAAGTTTATCAACATCTCTACAGTCATCAAGAGAAGCACCCTCATCGAGCAATGTACCCTGATCATTTGAAAAATTCTCATGGTTCATATCCTTGTACTCTCTGAAAGAGAGAGTTTGACAAGATACCTGTGGCTTTGGTATGTTTAGATGAAGACAAATAACATAGTGATCAGATTCACCGTTGTTACAGATCTCAATATCATTCACAATTGACTCATCTGATCTGGTGATCAAGGGGTCCAAAGTGTGACCGAGTCTATGAGTGGGTTGATTAATGTGCTGGACAAGATCACATGACTCCAAGCAGAGTTGATTCTACTCACGTCAGCCTGACTTGGACGATCAAAATGAACATTTAGATCCCCACCTATTACCAACTTTCCTGGAAGCAGATTCAGTTCCTGGACAATATCCTCAAACTCTGCAATGAATGTGGAAGTTTTAAATCCGTTCTTTGCTGACGTTCAGAGTAAAGCCTGGGTTACACGAAAACCGAATTCTGCTGAATAAATTTGGACCGATTCTGCCCGACTAATGGCCTGAATCGGATGGAGTCGGTGGATTCGGAACCTATTCGTCTCTGATTCGGGGAGCTCCCCGAATCAGAGTAGAATCGCCAATCTGGCTATATTCGCGAGACTATTCTGATCATTCTGCCCGCTCATTCGACCTATTCAGCCGCTGTTCGGTCGTATTCTGGCCTATTCGGCTCACTTGCCTGTATTCTCTGTATTCGGGTAACGATTTGGATGGATTCGGGAGGCATTCGGGACATTCTGGGCAGATTCGGCTGTATTCGTGATATTCGGGTCTATTTGGCTAGATGATTCGGGCCGTTACTCCCTTGATGATACGAGTAGGCCCGAATCTGCCCAGAATACCCCGAATGCCTCCCCGAATCCAACCGCATTCCATCCGAATACATCCCGATTGTGGCCCGAATGAAATTTGTCGGGGCCACATTCGGGAGTAGTTTTGAAGGTATTCGGCTCGTTTTGAACATTTCAAAACGAGCCGATTTCCTCCACGAATGTTCCAGAATACATCCCGAATTTTCGTCCATTCGGGGAAGGAGAACAGAATTCTCCCGAATCCACCCGAATACGTGTATTCGGGTGGATTCGCAGCTGATTCGCTCCGGTGTAACCGAGGCTTAATTTGTTTAAGGTTTTTCAAAGTATTGGATCTCTGCTCAAGGACCACAATAAATTCTAAAAATCTATACATGGAGCTGTCGATTTATATACTATCAGATGTGAAATTGTGAAAATTGTCTGATGGAATGCCCCTTTCAAAGGGCTCGAATTTGTAGATTACATGTATATCCAATGTAGAAGGGTGTTGAAAACAAGGCACTGTTCAAAAATATAGAAAGTATTATGAGTTGAAGTTTGCGAAGATGATTTGTTTTAATCGTGAAATTTGCTAGGATGATTTCCTCTTAATGACGCCGCTAAGAGGTCCTCAAGGAAAACTTCAGCTCGACCACAGCATTAATGTTTCACCTTCGCAATTGTACGCTGGAACAACGTGAAAGGCCCTATTACAAATCATGTTAATGAGGAAAGAACAAAGAAAAACATTTCGCCTCTGCATGGGATGGATCTTGTAGAGAAATTCATTTTCACGGATCGCACATAAGCTGGCAATCCTCACGAAAAAAAATCTACAATTCATTATAGCATTAATGTGGGATCCAAAGTAATGTGGCTTGTTATATTATGATCCATTATACTTTAATATACAGATATAAAACATTGCGGGTCATCTTCCAGTAATTTAGAGCAGGCCCAGGTAGATAGGAAATTACCGACAGACTCCACATCTTCTTTTGTCTCTCATTATAAAACTCACTTTGGCCTGTCATAATAGATCACACACTGCCATGTCGTATCCATTACCCTCTGTGATATTTAGGCTTTCTGAATGTTTCAATTAATGAGGCACGAAGATCATCGAAAGCATTTTGTAATAGAGATCTGCCAATCTCATCTACATGACTTGTATATTATTACTCATTTCGCCGTTAATCTCCTTCAGTAGACTTAAGTCACTCTGCATGTTGAAATGGTATAACAGCGTTCAATACGTTTTCATTTTTAAACGAGGACCACTTAGCTTGTCTATTGCTTGTACACTACAGGATCCATGATCTGAAACCGTTAACAAGGCATATAACTACAGTCGTAGCACATGGATGCAGACGAGTCTTTGTGGCAGACAACCAAACATTTACGTATTGATGAATAGGCGAGCAATCCGAAAAGACAATACCTCTATACCATTCAGCATGGAGGCACGTTACAATAAAGGTGCTACCCACAATTGCACTGTCGTAACTATTTATATCATATACAACTGTTCAGGCATCACATTCATCAACAATCTACGTGTATTATCAAAGAGCTAATTCATGCGTTTCCGCGGTGTTTGCTGGTGCTTGAGGACAAGACAGCATTGTTTTTTGAGCCAGTCATGCTTTGCATTCACAATCACATTTACTGCGCAGTAACTATGTGGTACAGCGCAAGTCTATTTTTATGGAAATGATAAATGATCAAACTATAGGCCTTTCTGTGTTCGTAGGGTAATAAAGTGATCTTGGCAGTACAACAGACACAGGTAACTAACATACAGATGTTTACTCATCAATAATGAAGTTAAGTCTTGATATTCATATATTTTTGTGAATAAGATGAAATAAGTAGCAGGATACAGGAAATCAGTGACATCATTATCATGTGATTTTGAGGATCCTTTAAAAGAATCTCATAAAAAAAAAGAAAATCTGTTCTTCGATTTCAGATTCAGTTTATTAATTACTCTATTGTACAATGAACCTTTCATGATAAATCAACAGTATCGTTCTCATCAAAAATTTGGACAAGAATTTCCTCAGATTTGTTGTTTCTCTTATATTCTGCCTCGCTGTCGGTGATAATCTCTCTACATCAACATAAAAAGTGCAATTCCATACTATAATACAGCGTATTCCCATTACAACGAACACGGTAATAAAGAAATTCTTGTTACAACGATGTGAACATTCAGGTCCCCCAATTATCACCTATTTTACTCTACTGTTTGGTTATACCGAATTTCGATATAACAAAAGAAAACCGCCAATCCCGAGGACTTCGTTATAACGGGAGTGCACTGTAAATTTGGCACAACAGAAGATGTTACAACGGTGTACAGTGCATCCCCGTTATAACGAACGCGGTTGTACAACGAAATTCTCTAAACAACAAAGGAAAAAGTCCGATCCCAAAATTCTTATCTGTATATTCTACACGTACTTTCCTATTCCGTTACAGCGAAAGTTCAATATAACGAAAGAAAACTGCCTGTTCCGAGGACGTCGTTATGACGGGAGGCGCCTTTAGATGTATACCATTATTGACATCAAATCGGGGAGATTCCACTGAGCTATTAGGAGGACACTTGTGTGCGTCTTGAATAATCATTTTTATCAATAGGCAATTTTAATTCACCCAACTTCTGCAACTTTTTTGAAAGAGAATAAGTGTGCAAACCAAAATACAAAAGTGATATGGAGACTTTCAAATGTGGTAAAATAAGATTTCTTGTAAGGTTCCAGGACAGTCACAACAGACGTAATGGTGATGACTTTGTCTGTTTTGTGTAATTTCCATCTGATGCGATGGCTGGATAGCCCATATTCAGCTGCAATAGCTGTTCTTCCATGGGTCCAACTGGATGAAAGGCGCGCGGGACCACTTCACAGCCGGTTAAACACCCTGCTCGTTGCGATGAAAAAATGAAGCGCTCGGAATCATTTACGTGCATGAGTTGCGACTCTCTCACACACGGGACCTCCATTTTATGTCCTATCCGAGAGACAGAGAGTTTTGCCTCTTACTAGAGGGGACGGTATGACAGCACGCAACATTGCTCAGTATAGGACCCGGGAATCGAACCTTGGTCCTTTGGATCGTGAAGCAGACGCGCTACCGACTGAGCTAACTCACTATACCCTTATAACTTGATGATGCTGCTGCTGTCGATGATGATGATGATGATTTCAGTTCTCAAATTCTAAAATCTTTTCTTTATGTTACAGAACATGCAGAAATTAATGTATTCTGAAATTTACTCTCTAAAGGAGGCTCCTGAGATAAAATCGAATACTTAGTAAACAGCAAAGTATAGGTTTACCGGGTAGCGCTGGGGGGGGGGGGGGGAGGGGATTCATGGATGGTCCGCTTCATTCGCTGCCCACAGGAGTACTGTATACATTTGGAAAACATGAGTACATGTACCACCAGTCAACGAATAATGTGCATCGAAGCTTATGCTCCTTGGTTCTGGTCGTTGAGATTCTTCGGCTACGTGTGTGCTCACGTAGAGATCAGTGATAGTGCTGTACACCGCTTTTTCACAAAACAAACAAGGAAAAGTAGAAATTACGCAGTGCGTAATATGTCCCCGTCGGAAGTAGCATTTTGTAGCAAAATGTGCAATATAGGTAAAAAATCAAGGTCAAAGGTCAAAGAAGTCAAAGGTCAAAATTCTGTGTAAAAGTTTTGAAGCCCTCACCTAGTGCCATCACATAAAGCAAACGGAATCGAGATCGGGTTAGAAATGGCGAAGGAGTAGCATTTTATAGCCAATGTACAATACAGGTCAAAAATCAAGGTCAAAGGTCAAAGAAGGCAAAGGTCAAAATTCTGTGTAAAGTTTTGAAGCCCTCACCTAGTGCCATCACATAAAGCAAACGGAATCGAAATCGGGTTAGAAATGGCGAAGGAGTAGCATTTTGTAGCCAATGTACAATACAGGTCAAAAATCAAGGTCAAAGGTCAAAGAAGGCAAAGGTCAAAATTCTGTGTAGAAGTTTTGAAGCCCTCACCTAGTGCCATCACATAAAGCAAACGGAATCGAAATCGGGTTAGAAATGGCGAAGGAGTAGCATTCTGTAGCAAAATGTACAATATAGGTCGAAAATCAAGGTCAAAGGTCAAAGAAGGCAAAGGTCAAAATTCTGTGTAGAAGTTTTGAAGCCCTCACCTAGTGCCATCACATAAAGCAAACGGAATCGAAATCGGGTTAGAAATGGCGAAGGAGTAGCATTTTGTAGCAAAATGTACAATATAGGTCAAAAATCAAGGTCAAAGGTCAAAGAAGTCAAAGGTCAAAATTCTGTGTAGAAGTTTTGAAGCCCTCACCTAGTGCCATCACATAAAGCAAACGGAATCGAAATCGGGTTAGAAATGGCGAAGGAGTAGCATTTTGTAGCAAAATGTACAATATAGGTCAAAGGTCAAGGTCAAAGGTCACGACTGAAATTCTGTGTAGAAGTTTCAAAGCTCCCATGTAGTGCTATCATATAAAGCAAACAAAATCAAAATTGGCTCATAAATGACAGAGAAGTAGCAAATTGAAGATTTTGATCACACACGGACGGACGGACGGACGGACACACACACGTACGGAGCCCGTTTCATAGTCCCCTGCTCGAACTCGTTCGGCGGGGACAACAACGTACATTGTATAGTGAACAGGGGTGCGACCTCGTAACAACGAGCACGCCCATAACGAAATCTCGTTAAAAATAAAACGATGTTAAAAACAGGTCTGAAAATTATTACTATTCATGTTTACTTATATATACTCCAAAATTCCCTTCGGGTAAGATACAGTTTGTTGTAACGAAAGAAAACTAACGGTCCAGAGGACTTCGCTATAACAAGAGTTGCCTGTAGCAGTCGCGTACTGATGTCACCTCATTTCAAAGGTCCGTACAAACCGATACTGTTGTTAAACTCATCCGCCAATTACTATATTCATACACAGTCACCCACTCTTTCTCGTTTTCTTTCTCAATATTAAAAGATGTAGACATTAAATCTATCAGAAAGATGAATTTCGTGTGTGTGTTCATTGAAAGAATAATCAAGGACAAGTTTATAAACTTAAAGTATCCAAATTTCATGATACTTCATCCTGAAGCTTGCAATTTTATTCTATACAAGAACAAAAGCTGTGTAAATGCAAATTTACCAAACAAAATACCGCCATCTCTCTTTTTCCTTGGCCAATTCACACTTGCCCTTCACTCAAATAGGGGAAATTCCCTACGTTTATAGAAGAGAAAAAGAATGGATACTTTTAATATGTAGTTACTTTAATGCAGTGATCATAAAAACTTCGATTAGATTACTCAGTTGTCCTTTCGCACTCGTCTTTTCTTCTTCTTTTGTTCCTTTTGGTGATGTGATAGGACCCCCTATCAGAAAAACACGACTGATCCCAACGATAGGTTTCGTCCCTTTCAAGTATTGTCTCGTACTGACGGTGTGCGTTTTGACTGCTGTGGCAATTTGGGTGAAGTACAGAAGAGGAAGTAATTTCACTTAAGACGATAAACAAAAATAATATAAGAGGAGGGGAAAACCCTAGCAATAAGCCCAGGCAAGCCCGGGTTACATGTGCAAAAATATGAGGCGATGAGACTGAGTATTAATATTAAAGTATGATTTGGAGACATCGTCGCTTCCAAAATTGGTAGCGAGCTATAAATACTTCTGACAAGTCATGACGGGTCTTGTCTTTAATATTTTGAATATTATTTTTTTCTGTCAGCTGTCAAACGTCTGATTCATTTACAAAATTTTATAAAATCAATATAAGAATAATCAAACTTGTATGTTTTGCCTTGTTTGCTTATTAGTTTGCTTGCTTATTTTGTTTGATTATTAGAATAAACAATGGGAACAATAAATTGTGATCCAGGAGAATTTAAGCCAAATATGTATGTGAGGGAATTCAGCAAATATTAGAAGCACATGAGCGCAGTTTGATGAAAAAATATTCCGTTCCAAAGTTATGAGTTTTGGTGAAGCCATCGCTGGGAAAAAAGACCAAATGTCTAACGTCTGAAAGTAACCGTGAAGCAGGCGTGCCAGGACGGTCCCGACCCCATTACAACGTAACGGGCCGTGAGGACAAGTATAAGACCTTTTACTGAGATCTTTGGAAGACCTTGCATCAAACCTCTGAGCCTCCTGGACTCGGCAAAACCTTTCTTATCATCCCTCCTCGGATACCGTGACGGACAGCTAGTGCATGAGAAATCTTAGCAAGATCAAAGGTGCGTTTGCACTATGTTCCCGGCGGCCACGGCAGCCCCATTTGCCTAAAACGGATTGCGCCGTGGGTATAGATGAGACATTCTCCTGTTTTCCCCCGTCGCATTCTAGTCTTGTTCGTTCCAGTCCTCGCCCCGGGGAACATATACATAATATCAGACGCTGTTCTTACCACGTCTGGCCAGGCTAGACTATCAATATCATTCCGTCGCGTTCCGTTACGGACCTCCTCCAAGTTTTTTTACGGCGGGCCTATCACGCGCCGTCGTGTTTCGTTGAGTTCACCCCGTTTTATGAAGGCATACAAGATTCCCCATTAGCAACGGGACTGTCGTGGCAAATTTTTTGACACTTTAAAAAGTTTGCCTGTCCCGTCTCACCTCGTTGTTTCACGTCTATCCCGTTTTGTCCATGGTGGCCTGAAACGTGGCTGCCGTGTTTGCGGGAAACATGGTGAAAACGCAACAGTAACAAAACTTGAATACAGATGTGAAGAGGGGGTGGGGATGCGGGAAATGCGCTAGGACCCTAAAGTGGAATATAAAGCAAATAATCAACTTTTAGTTTCAGGCAATGAGAAAAACTAGGCGATCTGAATGTGTATGCTATCTTTCCTCAGCTGCGCTTCGGAGAGATAGCTACATCCAGATCGCCTCGGAAGTGATAGCTTGTCCCATTACCTTCACCAACGTTGATTATTAATTGCTTACTATACATCTGTTAATGTATAATCATTAATCCATCTACATATAGAGTTCAATGGTAATAATCCATGCACCTCTGGCGGCAATATTGCGCACGATCATTACTGTGTTGGTGTATGGAAGGAATATTACCGCGGTTGCGTTCTAATAGAAGGGTTGTCGGGGTAATGTCGAGGCAACGTCAGGGTAAAGTTGGGGTGATTACCCAACTGGCTAGGGTACAATTTGGCAAAAGTTACACCGACAACGTCCGAGCAACATTTTGCGGGGACCGTTTTATGAGGCAGGGTTAAAAAAAATAAAAAAATAATAATAATAATACATATACCCGGACGTTGTCGGGGTAACTCTAAAACGGCGGTTTAGTGTTTCATGCTTGATGCAAAACGACCAGCGCCAGACAGTGTGTCTGTTCAGGTTTACCAAGGGCTTTCTGGAAAGATGACAGGGTGGAGGACGAGATGACCAGACTTCCATTTACAATATAAGCTTGTGGCGTGCGTCAGGTTGTTTAGGACCGTCGCAGCTTTCTGGTTACTAGAAATGGACGCAGGGTTTCTCGAAGCGTAGCCTATAGGTGGAGCATTTTTCTCGAACCGGAAATCACGAGGGAGATGAAATCGTATAACAGCTTCTCGGAACAGCTGTCAACACGATCCCGACGGACCTGGGAGGTTGGCACAGAGGGGTAACAGCGGATACATCACGGAGGGGCACGTCAAGACAGCGAGTATGAGCACTTGGCATTCATATACACGAGCTCATGAGTAGGCCTATGCTTCGTACTCAGCTGCTGAAAAGGCAAGCGCCAGAACTGAGGTTGTGTATGTGTGGACGTAAAAGGAAGCGCATCAGTTTGAACCTGCAAGGCGCCTGGATGACTAATATATCTCTAACAGAGTGGGAGGGAGCTACTTTACAGTGTACAACCTCGTTGCCCTACCTGGCAGTTTGCCTGGGTATATAGGCCTACATAGTTCTGTTCAGCTTCAGAAAACTCTGCGTCATTTATAACCAGGCAGCTGCACATTTACCCCGAACAAAGCACTCTAGCTAAACAGCTATTAAGTGTATTCAATAACGTACAGTAAAACATGATACAAACTTTCAGGAAAACACAATAAAATATATAGCACTTATATAGAATATAATAAACAAACTTTTCGGCCTCGATCATAAACATATATTCAGCATTCCATTAATTGACCATTTTTGTATTTTTCCTTTGAACATTAAAAATTTACTGTCTGTGTACTTTGTTCGTGCGTGCTTGGAGAATCGATTAGGGGATTATATTGTACTAGACATATTTTTCTTTTATATTTATTTTTCTTTCGAGACTCGGCCCGATTCTACTAACCATGTTTCCTGTCATGCTAGCGAGTTGTTTGTGATAATTAGCATCTATCACTACTTGCATTCCAAAAGAGAAAATCAAATCATTCATCATAATCTTGATCCCTTATCTTTACACCACTTTACCAGGAAAATAATTTAGCTGATTTAGTACTGACCTCAGAGATCGATTCGTAATGAACACGCAAACATCCAATTGTAACACTGAATTGGATGCAATTCCAATTAGGTATTCTTCACTGTTTCGACACTTACTTTCTCTCCCACAGACGTTCTCTCTACTTCCATTGATGTACTGATTGAAAACATTAATTTACCCATTTAACTATCAGAATTGAATCTTTAGAACTTAATTATTCCCAGACTTCTTGCTGATTACGTCAGAGAAACCACAAAAACGAAATATAAGGCTTAGAGCCGAAAGTATACCTCGAATCAATGGCGGCAAGCAAAGCCAACCACATGAAATCACAAAGTTGTTGATGAAATAACAGTAAGCTCTCCTCGAGTCACTGCCTTGTAAGCAAAAGCCAGATTAAGGTTATGGCTAATCGAATATTAGCTACAGACTAACTTTTAGAAAATCGCCATGCGTACTTCAAGATTTTGCCGTATTTCTAAATCATCCAATTCACTAGTCCATAATAGGCAATATGTATAAGGGCAATTCCACGGTAACTCGCGTTTCAAATAATGGGTACATTTTTGGGATAATGTGCCAATATCTTTGTAATTGGTAGGATCTACAAGTTACTTTTTTCATCATGGGTTAAGTAGACATACACCAACTAAATGAATCCAAAAAGAAAAATAAAGGACAAACATGTTGGGATTCTTGAATCATTTAATTTCGGTAACTCGCGTTACACAAAAAGGACATGGTCAATTCTATGAAGACCTCTTTTTGGAAAGTCTCCTCATACTAGACAATCTTGATAAAAGTTTTCCTACCTTGAATTGATAGTGGGTTAGGACTCATAAATTAACAATATCAAAGTTGAGTAACAATGACCTGGAAAAATGTAGGGAGCCTTTATGTCGGTAACTCGCGTTACGGTAACTCGCGTTATATTATGTCCACTAACACAGGGTGAAACAAATTGATGACATACAATTGTTCTGATGGCACTGAATCTTGTGCTGAATAATCTGAGAGATGCTTATTTGTGTAGATAGTAAAATGAATAAATGTTAAACAAATATTTTACTAATAAACCCAATAGAAGAGTGTGTTTAAGACTAATAAGAGCTTCACTCCTCATAGAGACCTTGAATATGATTGAATATATACTAGATGATATAGGTGTATTATTACATTGTAAGTTTCAGAGTGTAAAGATGAAAAATGTTGAAAGTCTTTTTAAAGCAAAACATAAAAGTATCAAACCCTATACAAGTTTACGAAACAGCTTACAATCTTTCAAAAATTCAAATCCTATCTTTGTGAGGACTGAAAACTAGTACATTTCTTTGCAACTGATTGACAAAAAGACCAGTTCGTAATTCCACTTTGTGCATGAACAAAAAAAGATCATTTGTACGAACAGGCATTTTGGTTTGTAAATTCACTGACATAAGCATCTGTGATGCGATGATTATTCTTGTGATCCTTATCTAAATGATGCTTGCCAGCACATCCACCTGACAGCAAGAATGGCATTTTGCAATATAAACGGAAATAAGCTGTTACTGCATTCAATACAAAACAATGAAATGGATGCCTGCTAAATTATAGACTGATGGGAGTATTCTGATCCCCTGATCTAAATGCAAGTTCATTCTTTTTTTGAACAGAAGTTCCATAAATTGTTATGTCATGCAAGCTTATGCATTATGCTGCTTTGAAAACAAGTGAAGTGCCGAACCAACTGAGAAAAAAGAAAGGTCATTTGTACCAATGTGTACATGAGCTACAGTGTATACGAACTGGCTTATTACCCTACATCGACGTAAATAAGCACTGAATTTATCAGTGTTTTAGTAGTAGCCATGATAAAAAAGTCATGGGCGTACATACTCAAGCAGTATTCAAACTTACGACCTCCTGATCACCGGACAGGTGTCATCTCCACTAGACCACCGTGCTTTCGCCCGACAGCAAGTGCTGGTTCTAATCCTTATAACATGCAGTGGGTACTGCATAATTATTCAAATTCATGAAATTCTTCTGTTGAGATGTTTTCATTGCAACTGATTGACAAATTGCCCTACCTGTACATCAACGTTAATAAGCTCACTGAATTGATCAGTGTTTTATTAGTAGCCATGATAAAAAATCATGGGCATACATACTCGAGCAGGATTCGAACCCATAACCTCCTGATCTCCGGACAGGTGTCATCTTCAGTAGACCACCAAACAAGGATTAGAACCAACACTTGCTGTGCTTTAGCATTCTGTAATAAAAATTCTGTAATACTGATGCAGGAAATTCAAAAGATAAATCTAATGGTCTCATTCACTGCTGGATACATGTACAGTTTGTACAGTATGCAGTGAAAGCCAGGCTAGACTCTTCAATGTGGCATGTGATCAGTGGCCTTGATGCTAATCACAGTTTATTAGGCTGCTCTCCTTTGTTTCAGTCCAGCATAGTGTGTATAGCACTGCATTTGATTGTTTTCACCACAATCTAGCTCAATTAAGTGCTAAAATTTGCTTATGTTGGGGGAAACTTGTGTTTATAGTTGGTAACTCGCGTTACATGCCGGTAACTCGTGTTACATGGTAACTCGCGTTACACTTTTCATTGACATTTTTTAATGTGATAACAGTGTTTATTCAAGTCAACATCCTGTGTACAGTATCAGGGTGTGATGAATTTAGAAAATTATGATTCCCAACAAATTACCTCCACTGCTTCCTTCAGAATGAAAAATATTTCTTGTTTCGGTAACTCGCGTTACATGGCTCAAGGGCTGAACTTTCATGTGGTGATTAGAATTTTTTGAAGGTGGCATAAAAATTTCCTCATGGGAGACTGAAGTAGAACCAATTTGCTTCTTTAAAATAAATTAATTGAAGTGCTAGCAGAATTTTTCTATTAAAAAAAATTATATCAAGTTAAGCATGCATTTTAGCAATTTGGATGACTGAAAAATTGTCTTCAACATTTGTAGCTGTTTCTCGGGAAATATTTGACCGATTGATATAATTCTTTGAGTTTCTTTAACTTCAATATATGGGTAATACATAATGAGTAATTCTTTTGCAATATGATAAAGTTGAAATTTTAGTGCCATGTCCACATTCCCATGGAATTGCCCATAAATACATAATGCAGTACAGCATTATATTCACAACTTTCTGTATACACTGGTATACAGTATATTGTAGATAAAGAATTTACTCTTTCCACTTATCCTTAAACAATGTTGACATTTTGGTCTCAAGTTGTCAACTTGGTATTGGTAGTCAACTTGACTTGGTATTTGGAGCAGATTCAAGGTGTTCAACCTAGAGCTTTTATAATTAGAAGTACTTGCACTCTTTCTCTTTCTCTTTCTTTCACGATATAGTTGTTAATTCCCGAGTTACTAATCCAGCTGTGTAAAAAAAAAATTAAAAAAAATGTTGAATTCTGCAGTGCTCAGAATAAAACAAAACAGAAAGTGGCCAATAAAACCCTTGTTCCCAGGCTAACGCACTAAAACTTGTTGAAAATCACTTTTCCTGATTCCAACTGTTTCCCTCACAAAACCACATGAGGCAAACTCTTGTCTCGCTTGACTTAATTTCATGTGCAAATTTACCTGAGTCTCTCAAAATTATGTTAGTTTAAGACGTGCTGTGCATGTCACCTTGATGAAATCCTTGAGAAAGTCAAATATTAGTACAATCATGTACAGTATATTATAATTTAGTCTGTGTAAAACACAGTGAACCCATTTCTATCAGTGAGGCAAATTGTCTAACTTCAGACATAGCAGCAGCCATGCTGAATGCTCCAACAAGTGCATACAGCTGTACTTCACATCATGTCAAAATAATGCACTACACAAACTGTTTCATTGGTAGTGGAATACGCATTGTCAACATTACACCTGTTGATGTACAGCTGATGCATTTCTCCTGTGCATTCTCAGCCAAGACTTTACAACACATAAAAAGACTTTCTAATCCAATGTAAAAGATATGAGACTTCTAATGTAAAAGGTAAGGCAATATGATATGTGAGCGAATTCCAGCTTTCAGGATAAATGTCATCAGTTAACAAAAGCTTAGAATCAAATGACTTTGACCCTGTTTTACTGAGACTGGTCTGTACACACGTACCTCAGCTGATTTTGGAGGTGTCGACATACAAAAAAAATCTCCATAGCAGAGAAATGAAAGGAAATTTTCTTTTCAAGCACATATCAAAGTTATAGTAAGAGCTTAGAGTATGCCTGGAAATTGACATTGCAAAGACGTATAGACACAGTTTTGGGTGTGTGTGTTTTTTTTTCCAGCTCAGAGATTTTGATGAATTAACGTATCCTCCCTCTTTCTCTTCTCTTTCTATCTCCTCTTCCTTACACTAGACTAGATCTATATAAAGTTGTAATTCCATGATCAAACAGCATATCAAGGTTTCAAGCAGTCATTCTCGGTTTTGAATTAAACTCTTACCAACTCGCTGTATGCCGCGGCACAAGTGTTCCGCTCATCTTGTGTTTACCCGAGCCCCCGCTCTGCTAGCTACCCACGGAACACAGGCGATACAACTCAACCAGTTTCTTTAAATATGCACACCTGTGATATGATAATGTGTTGGAGTGTGACACTGACATTTGCCTTGCGTTCATCATGCCGCCTGCAGTTGACATCATATCCAAACATACGATAATTGAGTAAACAGAATGGAGCTCAGGAGCTCGCTATTCGGTATCCATGGCCGGCCTGGAGTCGAGGCATGGATACCCGAGGCCGGGCCGGCTGGGTGGCAGCGCAGCACAGCTGCGGTGCAGTGTACCCGATCGTACCCATGAATTTAACTTTTCTTCTGGAAGATGAATGGTTCATATATCATGTAAAACATGTTTGCGTGGATTAAATGTTCAGTTCAATTCTTACCTAACTTTCTTATGGGTGATGGTTTACGGGATGAGGCAGTTTTCGCAATATACTTTTGATAGTCCACCGACTGGACAGGACCTTCGGAGCTTCGGTGTAGTCCCGCACTACTTACAACGGTGCTGGCTCTCACATCAGAAATTATTGCTGAACTTCGTCGTATCGATCGTAGTAGAAGAGCCAACATCTTGACCTTCGACCACGTTGACTTTGACCCAGTTTACGGCTTTCGAAGATGATGATTATGATAAGCAGCACTGCAGGGACAAGGAAGGCACCCGGCTTACTAATTTCTCAGTGGTTATTATACCAGCCAGCCAGTAGCCCGAGCGAGAAGTGTGTGCCTGTTCCGTGTATACTCGAAGTACAGTTGTACGTAAACATTGAACACACGACGGCACACACGTGTTTCGTGGTGTGCTGATCAGGCGTGAAGGACTGCCCTACACAATCACCCCATGTACACCAGCTTCCCGTGTACCACCACAGTATGTCATACTACGCGACATGATATGGTGTATAAAAAGTCCAGCAGACTACTTGTGTAGTACACCGCAGTTGTACCTCGAGTACACGTTTGTTTTGGTTACTTTTGCTTTGCTTCAGTTGTTTTGCTTTAGTCAGGTGTTTTATAAGGATAAGGCTATTACCTCCGCCAAGGGGGGAGGTGATGTTTTCGTTACCATTGGTTTGTTAGTTAGTTACAAGGTACAGTAGCCAGTAGTTAGTTAGCTTGTCCGTGTGCAAAATAACTCTAAAAGCAGTTAACGGATTGGGATGAAACTTGCAGTAAAGGTTGAGAATGTAACAACCGATTAACTTTTGGTAGTGATCCGAGAATATATATATTTTTTTTTTATTTATGAAGGAATTTTGATATTTTGGCAGGTAGGGTCAATGAATTTAGGAGTTCAGGCTGCGCGTATTTGAGGTTTGCATGCGCGCATTAAAGTGCGTGCTCTCACGGTTTCTGCAAGGCCGAGGCGCGCCGTGCAGCTGAGGGTTTATGACTTAACAAAGGTTTCTATAATTATTGAGAAATCGAGCGACTTTCAGCACACAATGCTATGGTACGTATTATGGGTGGAAATCACTGATATCTCTGATGGAAGAACAAGATCAGTGGTGGAAATGAGCTGCATGCTTGGCGGAGGTCTGCGCTCTCAGAGTGCTTCTCTAGTTTTTATCTACTATCATGATCTTGAATTCATTCATTTAAATATTTCTTAAGAAATCTGTGTTTGTTTGTTTGTTTTTTCTCCTGTCTTTCTATCTTGTTTACTTTCTTTGACTTGAGAACGGGCCCTTAAAAGTGCAGATGACAGCAGTAATCCTAGCTGTCTAGCTGTTGCTATAATGTTGAATATCACACAATCAATCAACAGCAACAACAACAAAAAATGATAAAGTTAAAGGGGATGGCTAGTAACTGATCACTGGGAATCAGTGATAATGCTGGGGGATGATTGTTCCAATCCTTGTGGGACTCATTTTAAGAGTTTATCATATATATTGTTGTTTGAAAATCATTTGCTTCAGAATGGTCTCATATTAAGAAATGTGCAATTTAACTTTTGCAGGTTAGCATGCCTGTACAGTGACGAGGCATTAAACTGCACAGCACTTAATATGAGACCATTCTGAAGCAAATAATTTTCAAACAACAATAGATATATGATAAACTCTTAAAATGAGTCCCACAAGAATTGGAACAATCATCCCCCAGCATTCCCACTGATTCCCACTGATCAGTTACTAGCCCATCCCCTTTAAATTTAAAATCAAAGGATAAGATTTCCCATTTCAGCCTACGTGTAGTTTGATATGACGGGACTTGATTTTGACAGCATTTCGTCCGACTTTGGATCTGAAATAAACAAGCGTGTTTAGTCTGAGACCATTGCGATTTATTTCGGATTCAAAGTCTGTCAGTCGTGCGATGCGACCGAAAGTCATATACATTGTATACTATAGGATTATAGTGTGCGGGGGCTGGAATACTGTTTGACAGCATTCCATCCGTCATGAGTTTGAGGCGAGGCGCCATATATTACCATCATTAAGATTACTATTGTTATCCTATATTGTACAGTAGTTGTAGCACCATCAACGACAACTTGATTATAAAGTTCTAAGTTGTTGAATTAACACCAGCGCAGTGTCAAAAATATCACCAGCTGCAGTGTCAAATAACACCACGAAGTGCCAGGTGAACATCCGTTTTCAACACCATCACAACATTCTTTCTACACCTGTGGGTGTGGTCCTCTATTGACACTTGATCGGTGTTAGATTTAACACCCATGGTGTTAAATCTTACACCGATGTTTTTGCAGTGTAACGTATTCTGAGCTAATAAGGTTCTCTGTAAGGTAAATGAAACTCATTAGATCGCCTGGTGGGTAATCATGAAAAGATTGATTTCGTGGAAACATTGAACTAAATGTACTGTTAAGAGCATTCGTATTGTAATTGAACATAAACTGACTCAATTGCAAAGAGAGACAAATCTTTAATTTTTTAAATCTTGTATTTAGTGAAGAGGGGATATGAATGGGAGCCTACCGGTAAGCCCTATTTGTGTAAATTCCCTACTTTGATACGAATTGTTGTGGTGTTGTTGTTTTTCCCTTATGCCAAAGTGTCACAATGAATGAAAGTAGGCCTATACATTGGAGTTATTATAAAGATCACAGATAAGAAGTGAATTATTCTTGATAATTATGTTCAAACATGGTTATACGGTTGGACAGTGCATGATGCTTTGAGCGATTATAACGATCATTATGTTATTTTTATTTTGTATGAATATACATTACATCATTCATGTACCTGAATATTGTTGTAATTATGTTTCAGCCTATCTGCGAGTAGGTTTGATTATCACTGATTTTGTTATAAATGAAGTGTCGTTGAGCCATGACAGTGTTTTTGCTTTTTCATTTTACAAGTGGACAAACAGAGATAGCTGAACTGAACTGTATTGAACCGATTGAATTTTGTTTTCCTGATTCGTCCGAACATACTAACACAGGGGCGGATCCAGGAATTCTGTAAAGGGGGGCGTGACTAATATTTCTGGTGCCACTTCCGGGTTTCATTTCATATTTTTTCATACTAACACAGGGGCGGATCCAGGAATTCTGTAAAGGGGGGCGTGACTATTATTTCTGGTGCCACTTCCGGGTTTCATTTCATATTTTTTCTTTTTATTTCTTTTGTTTTTAACGAAAAATAAAGGGGGGCGTGCGCCGGTTGCGCCCCCCTCTGGATCCGCCACTGCTAACAGACACGCACACGCGCATGTTTGGGGGGGGGGGTGGCTTAACGTTTATACGTGTGCATAGATAGATAATTATGTGATATACGTGCCAATTATCAGGAATCGAAAATGAAAGGGGAAATCCCAAACAAGAAAAGGGAAGTACATGATTGGAGAAAGTTTAAACAGAACACGAATGCCAACAAAGGTCAATGTGTCTGTGTCTATGAAATACGTCATTTAATATTGTTTAAAGGTTCGCTGTTCAGAGCAACAACGACATTTTTGCGGCAAATATGTACTAATTTTAGGAACACTTTGACATATTTTAGAGAGACAGAAAACTATGTTTATTGCATTGTTATGTTGCAGTTTATTTTCTGAAAACCCGAACACAATTTACGTACAGACAAGTACGTAGTGTTTGAACAAATGCGGTGTCGGTATAAATAGTCATGCAGAATACGAGTCGGCCTATAAATGTGATACATTATTTAAGTAAAAATGATCTGGTGGTGTAATAATGATTTGATTGTGATTTGGTGAAGACTATAGGCGATTCTTCCGGAAGAAAAAAAAAGGCCGAGCAACATTTTTGTAAGTAATATGTAGACAGGTAGAACTGCATGAGTTCTCTTTTGAAGTTTTGTCTAAAGTGACAAGGATTTGATCCCGCTAACTCCAAGGGCAGTGATACCGTATTTTGGTTGAACGACTTTTCAACACTGGTTATGCTTTGAATTTCATGGGGGTATAGTGAGGAGGAGGAGGAGGAGGAAGAGGAGGAGGAGGAGGAAAAGGATGGACCCGGACGAAGAAAGTCCCGTGTAGCTCTGTGTCAATATTCTTGGCATCAATTTGGACGTCAGTTATACCTGTTCTCCAAACAACGCCAAAGTAGTTACGACATTAATCTCTGGAAGGCCCACGTGTGTACATTTCATATCGGATGTCGCACGAACAAAGTTTTGGAGTGTTTATATACACGAGATGTCATTCAACAGAATCCGCAGTATCTGGTATTTAAAAAAAAAAAAGTGATATCATATATCATGTGATCATCGTTCACCGTGACAAGGGACCAATTATCCCAGCAAGTAACGATCCTCCTCTTACACCGTATCCAGGAGATGGGTAAAAATCGGCGCACAGTACTTACACGTCCTATCGTTATGTTGTGTCATGCCAACGAAAACTTTGGGTTTTCTCGTTTTTAGTCTTAACCTTTAGATCAATTAAACAAAATTGACATCACGGATTTAGAGACTGATTATAATTTGGAAATGAAGAAAGTGCGTTTGGTGGTAAAAAGCACATCATTTCTTTAATATCCAATTACATGTTTCATGTTTATTCGCCTTTCCCTGCCGCTGTCCATCATAGAATCACATTAAAAAATCTGGAGACAATATATCAATACTGTTTTAATCATAATATAGTCAAAATAAAAACCGAAACAAATCTGTCTGCAAAGTCTCTGTGTTAAAGCTTTGTGTTCTCCGTGCGCCTTATAAGACTGTCTCCTTCTCGTATTGCTCAACTCCTCCTCTCTCCCTCTCTCTAGAAGCATTTTTTTCAATGTCTGCATCTCTTCCGTCTACCGCCATTGTCATGATTGTGCTTGAGCTGCTTGTTTCTCCGAGACGACGTGATGGTTGCTCACATCGTAGAATTGTATGTAACTTGATTCGCGAAAGAAATTTCAGTCACAACGAGTTTGAGACATATAATGCATTATGTGTAAGTCAGTTGTATCACAAAACATCCTACCATATAAACATTGCACAATAAAGCCTAAAGTATCAGGAGATATTATCATTTTCTCAATAAATCATATCTGTGGACGGTTCATTCTAGAAACAATTTTATTATAACTATTGTTCACATTTTGTATATTTAACAATATTCAATATTGTTCACTGTTGATTTACACTAATTGATATGTTCACGTTGGCTGTTTCTATCCCTAATATATAACTCACATCTCAACACGATTTTGAAGCACTAAACCTGGGTGTTTGTTTCATCTGTAAATGGTAAATAATGCCTTCAAAACAGATAAATGAATCTAAAACTAAGAGAGAGAGAGAGAGAGATAAATCAAAATATTGAATATCTGTGGTAAGTAGTGATGGTTACCTTCTTAGGTTCTGCTCCATGAAAGGGCAAACGTTAAAATGTGTGGTTGAATGGGAAAAGCTATGCTTGAGCTTTATCAAACATCATTTTCTTTCTGTATAGCGGGATTGTGTCTTTATGAAAGTGACCAATCTTCTGGATCTTTAAAAAAGCACTTATCACGATCACTTGGCCATTTTATTATCAACACTCCTCGATACGTACGTTAGTTGCTTACAATTTTATAACTGCAGGGATTGATTACTCAAGGTTCAAACTTGCTGTTCAAAAATTTAACTGGTATTTTCATTCACGCAGAAATTATCATCAACGGGCCATAATTTTTCTTCATGTACCTTTGATTTAGTTGAGATGATTGCTAAGTTTAACGAAAAGCCTTATAAAGTATCTTAGGTGGAATGAAAATCAGTCTATGAAATGACAGTTAGCCATGCAGGAAGATAATTACAGCAGCAACCTGATTGACATTTCGAAAGAATATAGTCCTTATGACTAGACAGAAAAACACGTTACTGCTTGCTCTTATAACAGTTCCACTTTCAGATCTTTCACTTCAAGCAGTAGGTCACGCGACCTGACTTTTAGATGATGATTTCAATGAGTTAGTATGGAACCTGACAAAAGTGATCACTTACAATTATGATTTGATTTGATTTGATTTGATATGATATGATTTGATTTGATTTTATTCATTCTCCGTATGGCATCATTTACAATTTTTTTTAATATAACATAATGATATACAAATATGAAACTCATTATAGCTAGTTTCAACAATTTCAACAATTTTGATTACAAATACATATAAGACACAATTACAATACAGTAATATGAATTACCATACAGAACGGTCGCCAATAATAAGCCATAAGCTTGACCCTTTGGCAACCGATGATACGTTAATGCAATAAAAGAAGGGGGTCCAACATGATCATACACCACTTGACCGGGATAGGCGATGTGCAAACATGTGACGGCTGAGAAAGAACATTTTGAACTTCCCCGGCCTCAAGCACCTTAGACATCACTCTAACCTGCTGTTCTACCCTTTGTAATATCTTTCAGATGCTTGTAGGCCAAGTTTGAGAAGAGGCAGGGTAAATAGCGTGATTCAGTTAAAGGTCCTGTTTACCATTGGGAGCAGTGATTTAAAAAATATTCGAGTTATCACATTTGATGCATATGTCTAGGTCAGTTGTATCACCAAACATCCTATACCATATAAAAATTTGGCAATAAAGCCTAGAATAATAAGGAGGTATCATTATTTTTCTCACTAAGCCATAACTTGTTAGACGGTTTAGTCTAAAAAGATTACTAGTATAACTATTGTTCACCAACAATACTAAACATTGGTTATACTGATTACCTTTTTTACACTGGTTGTTTCTATCCTATGTAACTCACATTTTAGAACTATTTTGAAGCACTAAACACTAAAGCTGGGTTTTTGTTTCATCTACAAATGGTAAACGATGCCTTTAAATGGCTGCTTGACTGCTGCGATCTGAGTCAGGCGTATACAAAAGCATGGACAAGCATACGAAAACAAGTGATGATTGTCATGTGCGAGAAACATGTTTTCTTTTTCTTTTTTTTGACGATGGAAATAAACAAACTATTTGAAAAAAACAAAGAACATAATGATGAGATGGCTATAAATTTACATCAGCAACAAGAGACAATATGCCTCACTGTGCCTCTCATCCTGTTTAGACAATGTTATTGTCCTAAATTTCCTGACGGTTTCCGTGGTTTCAGATATATGATTGCCTTTCAGTAATAGCGCAAAAGGACAAATAAGATATTAAATGCAAAGGTGCCTCTACAATATCACCATGACAACGATGAGCAAGAGTACAACTGGAATCCAGGTGAAAACACCTTATTGACCATGTCCTGGTGATGCGACCCTGAGATGGTGAGAAACGTGACGGGGTGACTGAGTTCGAATTATGCCTACAGCTTCTTTGGTCAAGGTGAGCATTTATGCGTCTAATCCAGCCTTTATACCATGTTCCCGGCGGCCAAGGCAGCCCAGTGTGCCCGAAATGTAATGCGTCGTATGTAACTATGATTATGAGATATTCTTCTTGTTTCCCCCGTAGCCCAGTGCCTAAATTGCGTATAAAATACCATGTACAGACAAATACGAACCTACAGACAGTTACAAAATAAAATATTTATACGTATGATAGAAATGAGTGAGAAAATATCGTAATTACACAAATCAATAATGTTGACCAATATATAAAATACTCAATAAGGACGTAGTACACACCTTTATAAACAAACAGGACTATGAAAAATACTGTGGCGATTGTAGTCTTGTTCGTTCCAGTCCTCGCCCCGATTAACATAGCTATCAGACGCTGTTTCTCCCGGCGTCTGGTTAGGCTAGAATATCAATATTTTACTTATTTTCATTTTTTTATTCTTTATTTTTGATATTTTCATTTTATTTATTTTTTCTTCCTCTAAGTTTTGTTACAGTCTATAAGGCCTACGTGTCGTCACGTTTTCTTGCGTTCACCGAGCTTTATAAGGCATACAAGGTTTCTCATTAGCACCGGGACTGCCCTGGCATTTTTTTTTTTTTTTTTTTTTTTTTTGCGGGGGGGGGGGGGAGGGGGCTGAAATGACTTCCGTGGCTGCCGGGAACATAATGCAAACGCAGCATTACAATGCGAAGAGAATAAACAACTAGGTAGATCAGACAATATCTGCATACAAACAAAATATATGTGTTGACAAGAATTGAGAGCAATTTTAGGAGAAATTAATCTAACTGTAAGGAGTTCTCTCTCTGACTTACAAGAAGGAACCTTTTCACTTATTGGAAGATAAACAGTAGCTCAGAATTTTCAAGCTGGAAAAATTTCTAAATAGTGCCTTTAAAAGAGGAACAGTTAAACTGATGGAATACCAGGACGAAACAAAGATTATTCAGACAGTAGGCCAATAATACAGAGGAATAAATCATGCATGTAGTACACTCCGCTCAGATCGATATACGTATTGTACATCGACAATGCCAAACCGTTTGTAAGTAATATTAGCGTGGAATGCCAGCGGAAGCCAGCAATAAAATAATTATAAACGTGACACGTATAGGAATCATGTAGGAACAGTTTGAACATAGAGACCCAGAATAGTCTGTGTGTGCGTGTGGGGGGGGGGGGGGGGGTAACAAGGGTATACCAGGTATATTGGTAGTTAATAAGAATAACTCTTCCATGGAATAATGAAATCGTGAATGATCAAGTTCTGTATAGCCATATATTTGAACCATGATATCCAGGAACATGTTTCAAAACTATTATATTTTATGTATCTTTAAATCTACTGGCATATCTAAATTTGGATAAAATTCATATGAAGTCTTGATATTTTCATGCAGGACATTACCATTCATTCATTACCACGATACACGCTGTCGCAAAGTTTTACTTAACTTTGATGACACGAAAAATCAAGATTTCTATGTATATACATATACATATCCGAAAATGAAATAAGGTTCGTCGTTCCGAGTGTTCATATCCAAAACTGAAGTAAGTTCGTCATTCCGAAGGTCCGTTTGTCCGAAAATTAGATAAGGTTTGTTATTCCAGCGGTTCGTTAATCCGAAACCGAACAAAGCATGCATGAGGTGTGTACTTACGAGCCTTCCTGATTACGAACCTTATTCTATTTTCGGATCAAATAACTAACCTTTGAAGTAATGAGCCTTACATTTCAATTTCGGATTAACAAATCTTCGAAATGAAAAACTGCAACCACTGCATTGTATTATAGCAACTATCACTCTTATCATAATGGAGTTTCGATAACTCTGATATGAGTTAGTCTTTTTTTTTTATTCTGCTTCGTTAAAATTTCTGTTATGAAAACAGCGTGTGTGTGTTTTTATACTGCATCAGAACAGTGTGAAGATAAAATGTATAATGTATCTGTCTTGTAGTGTTTTATGACGTAATGTCCACTGACGAATCGGCAGAGAAACGAGTTATAAAGATACGATGATACTTTGTCATCTTATAGCTTGTAGGCCATAATGGGCCAAGTTGACATTCCTGTTTGAGAATCCACTTGTATAGGCCTATAATATCGCCAGTGTTATATAGGTCATCAATGGATTGTCAGTTAGAGTTATATTTTACGTCCAGTGGTCGGCATTTTAAGTTATTGATGTTGGGTAGAATGACAGCGAAGTTTGACTAAAGTAACTCATTCTCTGTCATATGCATCTTTTACCCTTTTGATAAAAACATGCAATACGTGACATTTTGCTCAAGGAAACCATGTGTGCGATACATTTGCATGTGTGTCATGTTAAAAGTAATTTATGTCGTGAATTACGTTATTAATGGTAGTTGCGTTTTCAAGTTTTTTTTTCATTTATGTTTGTTTAAAAGTTAAGGTTTTTTCCCATCGAGAGTCAAAACACATACTATCATTTATCTTTACCTACAATCATGCCTCTCCTTTATCTACAAAAGAAATCTGAGACTGTCAAAAAAATAATTATCCACGTACAGAAATACCCAAAAATTATATATATATATATATATATATATTTATGTACACACAACTCCTCATCACACACATACACACACACACACACACACACACACACACATTTTGGAGTATCTGTCTGTATGTTGTCATTAGATGGTAGTTTTGATTGCTTGGATTGTGGCGCCATGCTGTATATACTAACACAAATGGTTGAGAAAATTGTATCAAGAAGAAGTTAGTCATGTTAGTTCGAAACCGACTGGACAAAAGCCATCAAAATGTTGACAAAGTTTAAGTGATAACATACATACAATTTGATACCCTGGAACTCCACGGCTTCCTCAGACGGTTTCTCTTTTCAAAAGATCATTCAAGTAACGTTATGTTTTCCACGCTTTTAGTGTGGTAATCTTTTTTCAATATTACTACGATTTCCATATCAATGTTCTTTAAAATGTATAATCTCACTGGTTCTTGATAACTATGTATCCGAATTTCATAAGTACTGCATCCTCCAATCAAAAGATATATGGTTGTATATATTTTGCATTCTTGTTTTACTGCCAATCATTTTGTAATCTCATCATAGAGAAAGTGGAAATATGAAATAAATTTGAACTTGAACTTGAACTTGAATTGTGAATTAAGTAGCTTGGAGTCAGAATAACTGAATATGAAAAAAACAACAAAATTTTGCTAGGAATATGAACTGCTCGACGGTGGAAAATTAATGGCTATGATAAAATGTGTCATTCGCTTCTCAACGTACACTCTTTTGTGTGTATAGTCGTAAATTGCCTTTTTTTTATTGCCCGATTCATACTGGTCCTATATCAGCGTATATGTATCATCAACATGAAGACACACTGTGGTTCAGAACTCTCACCAAAGCATCTTCAATTAATAATGGGAAACTCTTATGATATCATTCTTTTGATATTCAGAAGAACACTCGTCAGTGTTAAATGAATGGTATAGTTTTGGTTGAGACCTGGCTTCAGGTTCCTAACATTTTTGGTGAGATAATGAAAAGTCTCTTATAAAAATTAAAAGAGCATGTAATTCCAAGAGGAATTCAATGTTAATTTAATGAAAATTCGTTATGAAATGGCTGAGATAGCCAAAACAAAGCGATACTTAACAATTGTGAGACCCGCCTTTTATAAGGATTGCTTTGTTTCACTTTCTTTTTTTTTGGGGGGGGGGATATCTCGATCATTTTAAAAACAATTTTCATCAAATAAACCTTGAATTGCTCTTTGAATGGAATGCTCTGTAACTTTTCATAACTGGTTTCTTAGTATCTCGCTAGAAGGTAAAAATTCAATTTTCATCTCCATCAGTACTACATACCAGCCTTATAACTGGTAGCATATGTAGAGTATGCGATACAGAATTTGCTTTTGTGTTTGATTGTCTCCTTCTTAACGTCATCATAATATGACTAATGTAACTTACATCGAATGTATGATCAACATTCGGAATAAATGTAAGGTTTAATTTGTGTTTTGTACTGTGTTTGTGTTTTAACAATCATTATAATAATTTTATGTCAAATCGTATTGCACATCTTTGTTTTCTTCTTTTTGCTATGACATTGCGTGTAATGTGAGGCACAAAACGAGCACAGACTTTTGTGCTCCACTGTTAACCGGTCTCCTGTCGCGGATCTACACCGATCAAAGATGCCGAGACTAAAGGTCTCTAGGTCAAAATGTAACAGCACTCGTTTTCAAAACAGGCGACTGGTGTAAAAAAACACACACACACTTTTTGCACCTTTTTTATTACATGGGAAATCAATTTTAGAGTTTTGCATAATTCATTATTTGATCATTCAATTTCAACAGTAATGATGATGTGATCATCATACAACTCTCATAATGTGCTGTAAATGCTTCAGATATCTTGCAATGAAAGCTACAAATAATTTCATTAACATTCCTCACTGATTATGAAGACATGCAAAGGGAACTCTATCCTTTAAAGCACTGTCCAGGGTTATTTCTTTGTTCATTTTTTCCTCTCCGTCGCTCACTATGTGTTTTCCCCAAACTAGATGTTGTTCATGGACATAATACAAACTAAAACGTGAATGTGACATTTTGTTTCATAGTGAAACAAAGTGCGCTATACAGAGAGACCTAAAATTTTTGGTAGGGATGCATTGTACACACATTATTTTATTTGTTTTTATAAAAGCGGGTACTTTGAAAGGATGTCAATGGAGCTTTTAGCGTCTAGTTGGGTGATTTGATGAGTAGAGGATGGCACGATAGCAAAATATCTTTACTGTCAATCATTTCAGGCCCTACATGAGCTAATTGGTTGCTATAAAGGTAGCAAACAATGGTGTACCTTTTCCACTCATTTGAGTCAAGGTAAACAGTTACAAACAGAAAGGGAAGGCTTCCAGAGTGACGGAGAAATTTCACAACACTTCACTTAAACTGGGTAAATAAGTGGCCACATTACCAAATCCTGAAGTCTCCCATCACACATGTTCATGTCATGATCGGTTCAGGTCTCCCCCCCCCCCCCCCCAAAACAGAGAAGAACACTTTCATTGTTTAATATTATTCCTCTTTCTCTCTCTCTCTCTCTCTCTCTCCCTCTCTCTTGTGCGCAGTGCTATCGAACAGGTCTAATAGGATGATGAAACCGCTATGGTCTTGATATGATACAGTTCACCTATCGTTCTTAACAACAATAACCCAATACATGATTTTTTTTTCCCCTTAAAAGCAGAGAAGACATTTCTGACGCACTGCATGCATGCAAGGCGACCAAAAGAGGAAGAAAAAGAGGGAGAGAGAGAGAGAGAGAGAGTTTAGATCAAAGAAAAGGCCTCTTCTATAAACAATGGTGGGAGGACGACGCAAATGTTATCATACCGTTACCATGACAACTATTGAATAGGCCGAAGAAATATCCTTAGCTCAGCGAGGTGACATTACATGGTATTCACTTCAGCTTGATCGGTATTGGAGATAACTTCGAGCCCGATATAATCTGAAATCCAAATCAAGTGAAACACGTGTATACCAAAGTAAAATGAACACGACAAAAAGAGACTCTTAGGATAAATATTATTCTGAAAAACTGAAGAACGGAAACTCGAAGGCGGACCAGATAGAGGCTATTGCTTGTGTTAATGTTACTATTCTCCCCATTTATTTTCTGATCTATATTGAAAAAAAAAATGTATTTGCGTCTACTGAGGATGGCTCTTAAACGAGCTTCAGAGTCAAACATTAATCTAGACAGTCGAAATGTAATCGAATCGAGATTGTTTGTTTGCTTCTATTGTTTCGTATTAAGTATTCCACGTTTTACAAGTAAATCATAACCACACAAAATACCAAGAAACTGAATGTGCAATACAGCAAAGAAGAGAATTAATGAACATGAAACATGGGGAATCTACATCGAAACGTTGCGAAGATCTACATTCCAAGCAGTTAATTTAGAATCGATTGCCACATGAAAATAAATTTACAGTTCTAAAGAATTAGAATTATGAAGTTGAAAACTCCAATCCTTCTATGAATTAATCGTGAAAAACTGACGTCCGTTAACAACCAAAATTTATGGGTGATGTTCATTCTTCCAAAGGTTCTTAATCTGAAAATGAAATAAGTTTCGTTATTCAAAAATAAACGAATTCCCTTCATCTGTTTCTTTGATCCGGAAATAAAATATGGTTCGTTAATCTAGACATTGGGGTGCTATTCCGAACGTACATTAATCCGAAAATAAGATAAGGTTGGTTATTCCGAAGGTAGGCCTACGTTATTCCGAAAGACAAGAATTCCTTCGAGTCGTTGATAAGATGATCGTTAAAGAAGACCTTCCGATGATGTCCAGATTTATACATTTTAACAACTATAAATAAGTCATACTGAGGACAGAGTTTCAGAATTAATTATAGTTGGGATGAAGAATAAGAATATTTTAGAAATTTATAACAAATTGCAATGAACAAGGATGGTGACATGGCAGGGTCACCATAAGAATGCATGAGTTGGGGCTTAAGGAAGCAGAACAAAAGAAGAAAGCATGCATAGATCATACACAGGTGAACTCGCAAGCGAACGGTATTATAATGGAATTACACTGCTACGTTTCTGAAATATGTGAGCCTCTATGTCATCATCCTTGCTCAGTGTAATTTGTATTAGGTTTTTCGAAGTATTGTTTTTCTGCTCAAGAACCACAATAAATTCCAAGAATCTATATATGGACCTGTTGATTTATGTACTACAGGATATGAAATTATGAAAATCATCTGGAATGTCCCTTTTAATCCAAAATGAAAGGCAGGTTCCATTAATCACAACATTTGTAGTGATATTCCGAAGGTTCATTAATCGGCAGGAAGGTACATGAATGGAATCATGTTTATTAAAACTCTGACATTTACAGAAAAGCACTTCGTGTTAAAGACGCGTATGTTTCCAAAATCCACAGTTGCAAAACACAACCATGATCATACACTTATGTTTGCATGCGAAAGAGCCGTTGATTTCGAATATTTCTGCAACAACACCTACTTCCATTTTCTCCTCTTTCTTTCATGCAGACAATCGCTGTAACTCGAGTAAATGTGCCCCATTCAACGTCTGCACAGGTGGTTTCTTTCAGGAGATTCTGTGATAAAATTTTTTCCCCATTATTATTATTATATATATATATATATATATATATATATATATATATATATATATATATATATATATATAATCTCTCTCTATATATATATACAAATAATGTGCTATAAAAATGAAATGGTGAATCAACATTCTAAATATTGTCACCTCCAACTTTTATGTAAATGTTAGATCTAACACTCAAGATGTTGGATTTACCATTTCATTTTAGAGTGTATATATTCATAATTATGACCATGCATCATAAAACCGACAAAAAGTCGCGAGACCTGCTTTTCCGTGAGGACTCAAAAAAAGAATGAAAATGGAACACCTGTTCCATTTTCGGTTCTTTTGATATTTTCTGAAAGAGCAATTCTATTTTGATATATCTGTAAAGTTTTGGATCATGAAACGAAAGGAAATTGTCCTTTTAGCAGTTTTTTTTTATACGCACCTTTGTTTCGGTCTGACAAAGGCTTTCTCAGATTTGAATATTCAGAGCACTAGAAACCCTTCAAACTCTTTTAATTTTCAACTCTATATAGTAACTTTTGAAAAGACATAGGTCATGATAGAATGTTTTAATGACTTAGAAACTTTCAGTTTAGTTTAATAATCCGTTTATAGTGGTTGCCATAGAGTTTTATATCCTGTTCTTTGCAGATGGCACAGATTGGTGAAATTGCGCGTTATGGTTAGACCCTAAACTTCAAAGCATCTTTTTTCAGTACACTACATCATTACTTTGATAGATTTAGAAAGGACATTAATTTTTTATTTAATCGCATGTTATATCAAAGCTTAGAGTCTGCTCTTTTAGAATCTGCCCTTAAATCAAATCCATGTCTTGCGAGTTTTTTGGTGCTTTGATGATGCAGGGCCCATGATTTATACCAAATTAAAATTGCTTCCGGTGAACGTTTCATTAACGACTGGTTTGGGAGGATACTAAAGAGAATAGGGTTTACACTTTCTCTAGCACACTTTGTACTTCTCTTTGACACATTCGTAGAGAAACGTTCAATAGTCATCATAATGTTTCCCTAAACCAGGGGGTGTAGAGAAGATTCGGAAGGAAATTCCTGTCTTATCTGTTTTGTTTTGCTTTGTTTGTTTGTTTTTTCTCTCTTCGCCGTCACACAAAATAATTCTTCTGTCATTGACCATTCAATTCCCTGTTCACCACTTGGTTGTGACTTGGTTGGCATGGCAACAACAGGAAATCGACAATCACTCGAGACATTTCCCGAATTGAGATCAACATGTTTTGTATTAATCAACTTAGGCACGACAGGTTCTAAAACAATGCCAAGTTGAAAAGCATATTATATTACAGGGTACTGAATTTTCGTCCTGGCCAAAGTGTTCAATTTCTGGCTTTGTAGAAGCTCTTCGTATTGAAGAGCAGGAGCAGCGTAGAATAATTGGATAAAAACAAAACCTCGGAGACAAGGAAGATAATCTCGCAAGTTTAGCTTGGCGTGAGAGGTCAAGTAGAAAGACACCGTAAGTGGATCATATGCGGTATCCTGGTATCAACGTATAACTGACAAGTATAGACGGCACCAGAGTCTTTTGGCGTTAATTGGTCTTCCCATTATACACAATACAACGGAGCTCTTCTTCGTCGAAAATGGATTCAATTTATGAGTTATCGATTAACTCAATAGATAGATCGCAATTCTTCCCAACCCCTTCTGTCTCATGAAATGGATTCGTCCTCTCAAACATTGTATATAGGTAACGAGACACAGCCTATTGCCGTGTATGTATTTATATTACCCAGAGAATAGATAATTATAGTCGCTCGAATTACCTTTCTCTTATGAATCCTAGTGAATGGTTTATGATGCCTGGAGCTAGACACGGCATTACTACTGTAACACCGCCCTCTAAACGTCACGTCCTTTCGACCAATCATTGTCGTTTGCTTTTTCCTGTCAGCAGTGCTGATCTGAAGTATACTACAGAAAGCTGGATATCGATACATTGTACCAAGTATCTCCCTTGCGGTGAGATAAATCGATCAGTGTCGGTGGCAGACGTTTTCCCGAGTCTTCAATGATACGGGGATATTGGATACGCAATGCTCTGTGCGTTCAAAGACAAGGATGATAACTGACAAGAAGGAACGTCCTAAGTTGTATTGGTGCATGCTGTAGCATGCTATATTATTGTACACAGAACCTCAGCTTTCCTCATTTGAAGAAGACACACTAAATCTTGCAGGATGGAGCGTTTATCGGACACACACAGTAAATGAGGTTGGACATAGCTGTGGATTCAGAGCAATTGTTTTTTTTTTATATTGCTACATCAATAGGATGAAGGTCAATCTTGACTATCTTTACTTTGGGAGAGAATGCCTGAAAATACACACTGTGTGGCCAAACTAGTTATCGCAATGGATGTCCGTGTCCTGATGACATGATAAATAATTGTTATCACAACACTATCATCGCAAATAGCTTGTTCGCTCGACGAATACACGAAAATCTACTAGTGGATTTGTGGATGACATCACAGCAAATATTTGAAGGCGAGCTTTGTGGATAGACGCAAGGATATTGTAGCAACGTTATCTTAATACGGTGAGTTTGCAAGACTTCAAAAACAGTATACTCCCTCCCAGTGAACCGTGAGCTTAAGAACTGTTGTATTAATTTTGAATACGCGTTGTGTTGATTCATTTAGACGTTTGCGAGGATGTTTGGGAACGGATTGTTCTAGGCCTTCCACCTGACTGAATATAAGAAGAACGAGGGTTTTAGCCTGTCATAGATATTGCATTTGGATAGAACAAATACTTCAGTTGCGTGAGGTGAAGGATTGTCAAATGTCATCCTTACTGGACTGGAATTCAATGTTTTTCTTACACAACATACACCTGACTCACCTTTCTCATCACGGTGCCTCCGAGAAATCATTCCGTGGCAGCTAACTCCATGATCTTTTTCTACACAGCCTTCTTCAAGCTTCAGGACTTTTAAGATAAAATAACGATGAAAATCCATGCTTTCTTTGCTGCTGAAAGACGATTCAGATGAGTTTGATACCTTGACTTCATCTGCAATATCTAGAAAATCGTGCCTTACATTATATTTTTCAAATATTCGACGCACCAATCAAAAGATTCTCTTCGTGGTAATGACATACTTCCAAAGTACGGTCAACTCGTCTTTAGATTGTGACTTTGTGCTTTCCAAAGGAAGAGTGTGATCGGCATTTTATTCATATCAACCCTGATGTTCAACATCCTTGACCTTCAGGACATCATGGCTTGGACACCGAATGAGGTATGTCCGTCCGACCTCCTTATTTTGAATTTGACTGACAGCCCGTATACAGAGTTTTACCTGTATTCCCGAGGTGAGACTATTCTTATCACTATCGTTATGCCCATCATTTGGGTCATCGGTGTCCTAGCCAACGTCGCCTTCATTTTCGTCGTCTGCCGTCTGCGTCGCATGAGCACGGTCACCAACTACTATCTCGTCAACCTAGCCATTGCTGATATTATGTTCCTGTGCTTTGCTGAAGGTGATAAAATCGGTCGTTACTTGGCCTCGCCGGTATACGACGACCAGCATGGACTGAAGGCGGTTGGCTGTGCCATGCTGAACTACTTTGTGCAGCTATCCTACTATGGGTCAATTTTCCTGGTTACGCTGGTGACCCTTGAGAAGTATTATGCTGTATGCCGACCAGTGCTTCATCGGCTCGTCACCGGGACGTCCCGCACCATCAGGCTCGTCACACTGGCCTGGATTTGTGCTGGTGTCTTTGCCCTCTGCCTGATTCCGGGTTGGGTGAATTGGCAGGAATATTGTATCATTTGGCCGGACGAAGACAAATATGTCGGGATGCCCAACTTGACCGGATACTGTCAACCTGTCTCAGAGGCTATGCGCATCGTCGGGAATGGCCTTCAAACAATTCCTTTCTTTATCGTTATGGTTCTTAATTTTGTCATGTACGCACTGATCATACGCGCAGTAAACACGCGCGTAGCCGTCCGCGAGCAGCAACAAGGTATGGCAGCCGTGCGAAGTATTCAGATGCGCAACCAAGTCGTGCGCATGCTCATCATCAATGGAGTCATCTTCTTCGTTTGCCTTTCACCTTACCAGTTCTCATCATTTGCCATGATGATATCCGGGGCCATTGGTAAATATCTACTGGACGATAACCAGGCTATACAGGTCATCTGGGCAGGTCGGATATTGTCTTATATTAACTCTGCTTGCAACCCCTTCGTCTACACGATGACGAATCCCCGGTACAGGAGCGCCTTCGCCGAAGCCTTTGCCTGCTGCCCAATGGTGAAGAAACGCCTCCGTGTGAAGGCCAAACTTGATGAAGCTACCACGCAGACCACAAGTGCTGATCATAAAGAATCCGCCATTGACGATAAGCCAAAGGTTATCAAACCCAGTGATGACTCCACAACAGTGTAGCAGACTACCAGACTCCCCAAGAATTAGCTGGTTGAGTTCCTTATGATGTTTTTTTGGTCTTTTTTGTTGTTGTTTTGTTTTGCATTTATGGTTTTGTTGCTCTTGTTGTTATAGAATTCTCTTGATTTTGGTGTTGCTGTCTTTGAGAAGTATTATAGAACTGTGGAAATTGTTGCTTCCAAAGGGAGTGTATTATGTTGGTTTTGCCCTCCACAATAATTCCTCTAAACATGGAAACTCTTCGAATTATTGCCCTTAACTTTCACTTCTGCATTCTTCCTCTTGATACCAGCCCTGCCCTGGGGTAGTTTACATCTTCCGGTTTGTTTTTGTTTCGTTTTGGCCTGGCAGTAAAAAGTGGTTTTTTTATGGTCACGAGTATGATAAACTTTACATGCATTCAATACTAATACATACGTTCAATACTAAGAGATATGGTTGCTGTCAAGGTTACATTCACATTACAACAAACAAACAATGCTATAGGCTTTAAGAGGATATCCGAGTTGATCTGTTCTTTTACAGGAAATGGGCCTGTACAAGCTCTTCCTGGACAAGCGATATTCAATTCTCATAAAACAAGGGAAACAATTCAATTGTATGTTGACAGAAAAGTTGACCTCTCAAAGCGAAAGCATTTCCAGGCGGTATTGTGAAAGATTTTTTCTTGTTTTCTCTAAAAGACCTGGACACTCCTCATTCGGACTTTCATATTGACACAGCGTTGGCATGTTATGCATGTGATATGGCTAATGCTATTCGAGATACAGTGTAATGGTGCTGAAAGGATAAAATAATCGTATAAAATGAAACAGAGAAGTGGGACTGAGTGCCATGCACAGATAAATACCTCTAAATGATTTACGTCATTTGTTCAAACTACACTGTATATTCTTCTCACCCGTTTCTTTTCTTAGACAATGATAATAGTGTCTACTGCAGCTGGAAGTATGGAGTCTGACTATGAATTCTCTTTAAAGCCTCATTTTAAAAAGCGTTTTCTAATTTTTTGTAGTGTGATTCTCGGTGGTAGATAACCTGTAAATCAAAAGTAACAAAAATAAACTCCTTGCAAAAGGAGATACACCAGCTGAATAGATGATAGTAAAGGTTTGTCTATGTATAAACAAATGACGTTGATATATCCGTATAAATAACGACAAGATTGTGAAAATGGATATTTCATTCTAAATAAGATTGTACCAGGAATGGTTGCACTGTAAATATGCATGGAGTGAAATAAGACCTACAAATAACGATTAATTTTACTTCACTCTAATAATTATGTAAGATACGATAGCCAAGGAGGTATAATATGTGTTACACTTGCTATAACATCACATTTTGCATCAAAATTCTTGAGCACATGGCACAACTTTTCTAATGTTTCTCTTTAAAGCTAAACACGCTAGTCAAAAAGTGTAATTGATTTTTGCATGTTTGCATGTAACGCTTATACTTTGAACAAACACGTGTAATAGACGGTATGAATTACATTTGCTGTACATGTATTATCATTGGCTCATAAAAGTATATGATATTATTAAATGAAAGACGGTCGTAAAGTTATGTGTTACGTGTAGGCCTGGATGATACTTTAGATGTCAGAATTGCATTTTTCATATTAAGGTTCCAAACGTCTTCTGAAACCCATAACCTTGAATCACCTTCTTTAATCGTTCAATGTAAATAGACATGATGATATAGATGTTAAACTTGTTGATTCATGATCATGATCAGTGTTTTGTAGCTGTAATTAGGCACATTTTGTTCAATGTTTTAATACATTTCACATTGACAAGATATGAGGAGAGTAATTTGAAATACATGATAATGCATTCAACCAGGCACTATGTCATCTTGAAACAAAATAAAAGAGAAAACCGCTGCAGCAAAATTGGAATACAAACATAATCAATCCTCATTTGTTTGTGTGTTGCTTAAAATAGTTATATGAGTTTGATTCGATTCGCCGTCCAAACTGTCCAAGCCGGTATCACAAAGCGTAAATAAGCATGAGTGCGCAAGTTTGTGAGTGTGTGTGTGTGTGTGTGTGTGTGTGTGTGTATGTGTGTGTGTGTATGTGTGTGTTGTGTGCTGTGATTAGAAAAAAAAAACTGATGTAGTGTTGATGGGTGAGGAAAAAGAAAAGAAACACCGTTTGAAAAATAAAATACAGGAAAGGTTGAACATGTATATTTATTATCAAAAGACTGAAAGTGGTAGAAGAAACTTTCATTTTCATCAATGACGTAAATATATGCTTTTAAAACGAATATGTTTTTTTTTTCCTATACATGTCCCCAGATGGGTAATTTTGGAAGTAAAAAACAAAATGACTTTTGATTTTTTGTTGTTTTTGTTGTTGCTTGTTTTTGGAATGGCAAGGATAGAGTAAGAAGAAACAGTGTGTAAAAACCATGGGAACGGGGGAGTAAAAATTATGAATTTGCACTATGAATCAAAATGCCTGCATTATGTAGTAGAAACGTCTTATTTGTGGAAAAAGTACATGTATATTGTTTATAGATTGCACTTTGATAACTCTATTGAATCAATTAGAGAAAGATTCATTTTCACATTCCTATACATTAGGAGTTATTCTTTCAAAATAAAACAGAAAACAATATCGTTTTATAAGGAATTTGAAAAGTTTATATAAATTACAAAGGAAAGATGATCAAACTATAACGTATAAGGGGCATTCACATCGAGCCTGCGTAGAGTTGCATAGTGTTGCGTACCGACTACGTCAACGTAGGCATATACCATACGTTGCAGCTACACCGGCCTACGTATGGTTATACGCTGAGCTACGCAAAGGGAGACGTGGGGTACTCGAAAAAAAAAATACTAGACTTCTACAATATGATAATTTTTTTTTAAATTATCATTTATACGAGTTCTTTTGGCGTCGAGCACAGGGCGCAAAGAAACGCAGTATAAACGCAAGTCTACGCAACTCAACGCTATTGTAACGCCAAGCAACGCATAAAAGTACGCAACACTACGCTACTTTACGCCAATACCTACGCAATGGTGTGCTATTCTACGCTAGTCCAACAGAAAATCCTTTTAATATCTATTAAAGGATAAGCTGCCCAATACTTCATTTCTCATTCATGCGGTCGCCTAGTTTGGTCAAAATGTTTCATAAGTTATATGCGGCCAATTTCGTCGTAGTGAATACACAACACTACGCAACTCTACATAGGTCCGATAATAATGATAATAATTATCCAGGGTAGCCTCTTCAGTGTTGACACTGCTCTACCAGAGGGCCCTGCCATTATTGTTACCCTAGCTTTGCCAGGAACCCCATACACCTATAGGTGGAGAGGGACATGGTGGGTAAAATATCTTGTCCTAGGACGTCAGCTGGGCGGGATTCGAACTCGGGTGCTGCCATCGGGAGTCGAGAGTCTTGTGATCCACTTTGCCACAGCGCCTCCACGATGTGAAGCCACGCAGAGGAAACATGATTTAGAGGAAGAAATACAACACTGCTTAATAAGTAAGCCTACACAGAATTCCAGTGTAAACTCTATCATGGTGTATTACAAAGAGAATAAAAAGCAGTTTTCTGAATTTGCATTTATAGAAAAGAATCTATTCTACCCTTTGTAATCAGGAAGAAGAGTCACATGGGCATGGTATCTTTCGGTTTCAGTTTGTTTTACTTCTCCAATTTCACATATGAAATTATTATGCAAAATCAACTAGGTTCACATCAAAATATGAATAAAAGAGAATTGGGAATACTTCAAGGAAATAGATATAATTACGTGAGTACACGAACAGACTTCCTCATAAACATGAGGCGTTTTCACATCAGACCGATTTTTCGAAATAGCGCGCTATTTTCTGACTTGGAAAATTAACCCGATCACGAAATAGCGCGCTATTTGATATTAGCCGGGTTCACACGTTCACCAATTAGCGGAATACAAATCTCGAGATTTGTATCCCGATCGTCATCCCGAGTTTTTTGCACGTGTGGACAGAAAAAACCCGAAAATTAGCGGGATAAGCATCGCGATGCTAATCGCAAGAAATCTTGCGCTGGTTCGCCAATTAGCGGGATAATTGGCCCCGCGCTGGTACGTGTGAACGGTCGGGATTAGAATCTCGAGTTTTTATATCCCATCATGCAATGCGCACATCACAACAGCGAGGCCTCAGCGAAGAGGTCCTTCACCTCTATGGAGCACAACAACAACAGCGCGCGAACCACACCACTGACGCGTAAAAGACAATGGACAGTAAGTGCGCGCAGGCAGTGATAAGCCGGGTTCACACGTACATCAGTTAGCGGGATACAAATCTCGAGATTTGCATCGCGATCGTCACCCCGAGTTTTTTGCACGTGTGGACAGAAAAAACCCGAAAATTAGCGGGATAAGCATCGCGATGCTAATCGCAAGAAATCTTGCGCTGGTTCGTCAATTAGCGGGATAATTGGCCCCGCGCTGGTACGTGTGAACGGTCGGGATTAGAATCTCGAGTTTTTATATCCCATCATGCAATGCGCACATCACAACAGCGAGGCCTCTGCGAAGATGTCCTTCACCTCTTTGGAGCACAACAACAGCGCGCGAACCACACCACTGACGCGTAAAAGATAATGGACAAAGGTAAGTGCGCGCAGGCAGTGATAGAGAAGGGCGCTGTGTGACCCAGTTTGCAGGCTTTGCTGTTATCTCTATCGGCAATTAGCGGGATAATTCGGTACGTGTGGACGCTCGCCAAATTAGCGGGATACCGATCGCGATCGCTATCCCGCTAATTTGGTACGTGTGGACGCTCGCAAAAAAACTCGGGATGTGCATCGCGATCGTCATCCCGCTATTTTGTACGTGTGAACCCGGCTATAGAGAAGGGCGCTGTGTGACCCAGTTTGCAGGCTTTGCTGTTATCTCTATCGGCAATTAGCGGGATAATTCGGTACGTGTGGACGCTCGCCAAATTAGCGGGATACCGATCGCGATCGCTATCCCGCTAATTTGGTACGTGTGGACGCTCGCAAAAAAACTCGGGATGTGCATCGCGATCGTCATCCCGCTATTTTGTACGTGTGAACCCGGCTATAGAGAAGGGCGCTGCGTGACCCAGTTTGCAGGCTTTGCTGTTATGTCTATCGGCAATTAGCGGGATAATTCGGTACGTGTGGACGCTCGCCAAATTAGCGGGATACCGATCGCGATCGCTATCCTGCTAATTTGGTACGTGTGGACGCTCGCAAAAAAACTCGAGATGTGGATCGCGATCGTCATCCCGCTAATTTGTACGTGTGAACCCGGCTAATGTGAACACAAATTAGCGCGCTAATTGTATCGCTCTGATCGAAAGAATTTCTCGAGTCCAACTCTGGAAATTTCCAAAATAGCGGGATAATTGGCGAACTAGCGGGCTATTTGATAATGTGAAATCGCCTCAAGAAATTAGCGCGATGCATCCCATCATGCCTAGCGTGTGTGACCGCGCTGTACTGGTATACCCGACATGCGCATGCTCAGCTGTCGAATTAGCTCGAAAAAAAAAAATCGGGCTATTTCTCTTCGGGCTGATGTGAATAGGAAATGAAAAAGCGCGCTAGATTGCGATCGCGAAATATATCTCGAGTTTGCATTTTTATCGGGCTGATGTGAAAACGCCTTTAGAATATAAACCCCCGACAATTTTATTTCATGTTTTTGGTAAAGAGATATCCACCCTATAAGCGGAGGGTGGTAGAAGATCCCCTGCCTTCCTTACACCACAGATCTCTATGTGGGAATCATAAGGATCAGTAGAATGCGGTCAGTTGTGCGCGTGCGCACTTATTACAGACATAAACAAGAAGTTTTCTCCTATCTCTTGCGAATTTCCTGCCAAAAAACTGAGGAATGTTTTTTCCTTCTTTCTTTTCATTCCAAACGGTTATTCGGTATAACGCGCTTTTTATTTTGCCGATTACATTTTCTTTTTCAGTGAAAATGTCCCATGTTCAAGTTCTTTGTTTGTTTGTTGTTGTTTAATTTACCTCCACGTCGCATATCGCTTTAGATATTGTTGCGTAATTTACAGCATATACTGATATGAGTTTATAATTTACTTTATTTTGGACGCAGCCACGAAGTGTCGCCGGAGGCATTACGTTTTAGGGCTGTCCGTTCGTCCTTCTTTCCGTCCATAATTTAAAACTGTTTGAGGTATCCTACTGAAACTTGGGATTATGTATTATGATATTATGTATGAATATACAAAATTGTTGCATTTTTACCAATAAACTTTTAGGTCCACGTGTTCATGGTCAAAGATCAAGGTCAAATTCTGAAAACTTCCCATTTTCTTCCCACATTTATGTTATGCATGAAGGTATTTTCATGAAACTTAGTGCACTGGTATGCATCTCTTGCCAGATACTGATGTTCTAGGGGGGAAGTTTAGGACCACTGGGTAAAAGGACAAGGCTAAAGGTCATGTCAAAATGCTAAAATCTCACTTTTTATATATCTCAGAAATGACTCAATGTATCTTCATGAAACATAGTACATATGCATGTAGGATCTAGCTGCCTGGTAATGATTCAAGATAAAGACCAAAATTCTACTATAGGGCCTATGGGTCTAATGCTAAATAATTATACACCTTACCTTTTCTCCATGCCTAAGATTACAAGCTGAAACTAAAACTGAACTTAACGATTAATGCATGAAATTAAACAAACTATAGGTACACATCCACTGCTGCACAATGATTCCGAAAGGGAAAAAAATGGCCATGGGGTCGAAGGTCAAGTTAAAATGTAAAATTGCCACAATTCCTTCACCCCCCCCCCCCCCCATATTTTGAAATAGCCCGAAGTGTCATGAACGTTTTTATTAGCAGTTATTGATTATTTGAATAATTTTGACCCAAAAGGGTCAAAGGGCAAGGGTCAGACATCAAGCGGAAATGTTCAAATTTCAGAATAGTTGCTTTCTGAAACAATTCATAAAACCGTCCATCCAAACGAACCCTAATTCAAGGAAAGTAAACACTTAACAAATTTGTGACAGAAGACATGTCCATGGCGTCTCACTACCGTCTCACATTGTCGAGACCATGGATATGGCGGAGGTATACCAATTGCCATAGCGACATTTCCAGTTGAAAATTGATTTGTATTCCTTACATTAAATTTACTGATTATGAACGTGTATTCGAGTTCTACTATTAGTCCAGGCTAGGCTCCATAGAAAGTGCACCTAACCTTGTTTTTTGATATATACAATGTTTTTTGATGGTTTCTTGTCAATTCGAGGGTGCTGATTCCAAATCCGATTGATGCCACTCGCGTAACCTTGAGCATTTTCGGCAAAACGCAAAAATCCAAAATGGCCGCCAGATATGCTAATTTGGCCATGATAATCCCAGTTATGTCAATTTTATGACAAATTATTCCATCAAAGTTTTTAAAATTTTTGTTCCTTGAGTAATTCTACTTGCACATGCAAGAAATTTTTCATTTGAAGAGGTACATTTAGTATTTTAAGCTTATTTTCAATTCAAAATGGCCACCACTCCTATACTCATGTACGTGACTATATGAATGGCAAAAAAATATGCATAGAAATAGAAGACGAATTTTCAGTCACATACCTACGCTTTTATCAAGTTTTGCATGTGCAATGCAAATCTGATGAGTGCCACTAGCAAAACAAGCAAACAAACGGAAAGTTTATTGTTTTTAGGCTTATTATTCTTCTTCTTAATACAAAACTTCAAAATGGATGCCACTCATATACCCCTGCACAATATGATCGGTAGAGCGTGTGAAATAAACAAATTTTCTTTTTCTTTTTTCCTGTCACTCAGGTACACTGTTTACCAATTTGTGTGCTGATTATAAATCAGAAGGTTGTTACTAACAAAGGCTGTTTTATTTTTTGATGCAAACATCCAAATATGCTACCTCAATCTGAATTTTTCCCTTGGTATTTGGAAAAATCCATCAAAACTTGTATTGACGCCAACATCAAGATCGTTTATCAGGAATTGTTAGATATGAACATTTGATACTTACTTGCCTTGAGATGTTAAACATCAAAATATTCATTCTGATTTACTGAATTAAAGACTGAATCCTAGATGATGACACAAGTGAAATTTCCAATTAACTGTCCTGTTCTACATTATCTAAAAGCGATATTATACAAACTTTTCAGTCCCCTCATCCGAGAAAGAACATGAGGCAGGGGAAAGTGGAAAAAGGGACCATCTCACTTCCTATTGTCAAATCTCTGAAATGAAAACAATGCCCCAAAGTTTTAATGTTAACCCAGATGAATCATATATGGTAGATGAATTTTACCACCGTTTTTTTCGGAGTGAATGAGTTTGAGTATAGGCCTATGATGTCGAGGGAGACTCTGAGATCTGTACAGTGCTGCCTCATTCTGAAAGCCGTGTTATAACAACTTCACACTGCTTGTCTTTAATCTTCAGCATTTGCAGATTCAGGATTGCTCTCGGTAACCAGACCAGCTGTGTTAGGACTCTGAATGATGGCCTCCTTAATGGTGGCTGTAAACTAACTCCACTAGAGGTCTTTTTAACATATATGTGGTGACATTACATTCACTTCACGGAGGAAGTTTGCAGATGATCTTGCCTTTACGTCTCATAGAAAGTCCTTGGATGACATGAGCCGAGTACTGACCCATCTCGAGACAATAGTGGAGTACTTCATCTTCTGGAAACTTTGCCCCAACCTTTATTAGATTATCATCAGACCCATGCCTTCCATCTTGGTAACCATCTTGCCAACGCTATGTTCAAGGTAGCCCTCTGTGGCAAGCCTTCCAAGCATAGGCTAAGGAAGTCCACCCTCCTTCACTGGCACTCGATCACTCTCCCTCACACTGGAAGGAAAGGATGGCAAGTGTTACCAGTGCCGTCAACGCATACCCTGACCTTCCAAACACGATAGCATGGGGGGGGGGGCATTTCATGAAGCGTTTTGTCTGACAAATTTGTCTGACAAATTTGCTCTCAGCCAATCAGATGCAAGGATTTGATAGCTTATAACAGTTTGTCAAAAAGAAAAGATCTGACAAAACACTTCATGAAATGCCCCCTTGAACAACCTCCCATCAATGCGCCTGAAATCCCACAAGCCTAGATTTCCCTACTGTCATGACTGTAACTTGAAAGTTTTGACCCCAAAACAGGTTGGTACAGATGCTGGTCTGATGTCATCTCTGATACCATCCAAGTTACCTACAACCAGGTACAACACTGTCTCTGGCCTGGCAACAAAGCCACAGGCTTCAACGGGTGGTGATCAAGCAAGTCTTCATGTCTTCATCCTGTTTCTATGGCAAATAATCGCCCTCTGACCCCTGAGGAAGTGCTCAACATCACCAGATGTGGTTGCAATTAGAACAATTGCAGGACTAATATGCATCTTTAGCCTGAGAATTCTGCAAATTTGGGGCTGATGTCGCCTGCTGCTAAACATACAATTAAAGGGTTCTTTAAAAACAATAAAAATGACAGTTTTAGTTTTAAGACAAGACTGAATGAGATCATGATGTCAAAGTGTATATTATCAACACCTGGGAACTGTGAGAGAACTGAAAGAGGTATCTCACATTGCTCCTTGGTTGATGTTTAATGAACAGTTTGTACGGTATTGCATTAGGATAGTTTCGTTTATGCCTTCAACAGTTTTTGTTGTTGTTTTAATTCAAGAAGAAAATCAGGTTTGCTCGATAATATCAAGGCGGCACTTCTAAATCAAATCATATCAAAGTGATGGAGGTTATGATCCATTTCGAACTCGCCTCAGGACTGCTCCCTCCCCCCCCCCCCCCCAACTCCTTGCTGGAAAAAAAAAATCTACAATGTAAAGGGTTTTTAGTTGTGTCTTTAATGTCCGATGTGTTTTTGTCTGCAACCATGTATCTCTGCACTTACTGTATAGGATTTTTCTGTACTTTGTTAATATGGTTTTAGGGGAATGCATAATACAAGCTTTGCTTTCTAGCTTCCCCTCCATTTTCAACATTATTTGATATATACAATGCATCTAGGCTCCTTGATATATTGTGTTAGTATTACATTTTTATATTCAACCGGCATGTAGAATATGATGGTATATTGATTGCTTGCGAGACGTTTAGTGAGCTTACGCTGTATATTTTTGAGACTTTTGTTGAGACAAAATGAAATATATAAGAAATTGTGTTCAACATCGTAAGGTTTATGAATATTAAATGCTCATATATGTAGGCCCCCTATATATTGTAAGTGACACCCAACATATTGCACATGCAACACTTTATGATAGCGTAGGTACGGGACTGGAAATACAGTAAATTTGTTCTATATTTCCATGCATATGTTTTGCCATTCATATAGTACATAAGCATAGGAATGGCGGCCATTTTGAATAAAAAATGAGCTTTAAATGCTAAATGAACCTATATGAAATGAAAATTCGCTTGCAAATGCAGATGGAGTAACTCTAGGAACAGAAATGTACAAAGTTTGGTGGAATAATTGGTCTTATAATGCACATTATTGTGTTTATCACGACCGAATTAGCATATACCTGGCGGCCATTTTGGATTTTTGCATTTTGCCGAAAATGCTCAAGGTTACGCGAGTGGCATCAATCGGATTTGGAATCAGCACCCTCGAATTGACAAGAAACCATAAAAAAACATTGTATATATCAAAAAACAAGGTTGAGTGCCTTCTAGCCTGGACTATATACTACTACTGGAAATGAAATCAAACTTGAATTGAATGATAATTGTTGGAAAGATTCGTAATATTCAATTTCATTCAATTCAATTTCTATAGTATGTCATGATAATTTCGAAAGGAAACAATACCTTCGTAGAGATTATGTCATCATGAATTTGTACAGTATCAAAGGAAGTAATCAGTGGCGGATCCAGAGGGGACGCACCGGGCTCTCGGCGCGCGCCCCCTCTTTATTTGTTGTTAAAACACAGGAAATAAAAAGGAAAATAACGGGGATGCGCTCCCTTTCATTTCGTAAAAGGGCCTCCCCTTTACGAAATTCCTGGATCCGCTCCTTGAAACACAGTTTCTCATGAGAGTAAAATATATCAAGATTATCATAACAAGACCTACTTAAAAATGCATGTCTCTATGAGAGAAACTCTTATTACTATAGATGTATGACCTTGTAGAGGAAGTGGAAAGATGATATTGCCCTAGAAGGAATCATATCGCACAATTCAAAGGCAGTTACACGGTTAATCCAATCGTGGTGAATGTGGTGGTATCATGACCCGTAGCACGCTTGCAGTCCCCCCCCCCCCCCTCTCTCTCTCTCTCCCTTACATTATCATTGTTTAACGTTACAGAAGATTCCCTCTAGCCGTTTTGCTGCCTCGATATTTCATTTTGGATGTTCTCTTTCCACTTCGTACGTTTACGTGCGCATCGCAGTGTGCTTAGTCGTATGATCATATTTTAATACGTTATTATGAACGAAATGATTTCTGTTTTCCCTTTAGAGTGTTTATGTCTATGTGATAATAGGGAGATTAGATTTTCGCGACGGAAACGTTCAGAGGGGAAAAAATGTTCTGAGCATGCGCAGAATCGCGTATCAAAGTCGATCTATTCATAGTTCGCGTCGTCTGAGTTTTCACTACGCGTTCTATGGTATTTTTACGTCCGTTCAATTCACGACGTAGAGAGCTACTGCATTAACCGATCATGCCATTTCATTTCTCAGCGTAATCTAAAGCTACTTTTCAACACGAAGCAGGGAAGAGAACGTCCAGCGCAAGCGTCATCTCAAACGTCCGCGCCGCAAATCTAAAGCTCCCTAATAATGTCAACGACTCCGACTGTTTAAAATGACAACCATAGAATCGTGTAATTCAATTCCCCTCTCCTTTGTTATTCTGTGACGGGGGTGGTTCCATGACACTTTGAAAGATTTGCACGCCAAGCTTAACATACATCACATGAACTAGCCCTAATCCTAAACCAAGTCCTTGGAGAAAATAAGACTGGAGCAATAATTGTCTCAGGAGCAAATGTCGTGTCTCCGACGGGAGTACAAGCTTCCACTTCCTGTTTCGGAGGTATTTTTGGTATGTTTGGTATTTTTGGTATGTTGGGGGGCATTTCTGAAATTACCATGGATATCAATAAGTGAGCATGTCGCAGTGTAAGAGGTAGATGTTATTACCTCTATCTCTTTTGAAGACAAACCGTCTCTTCTAGAGGAGCTTATCCAATTAAACTTTGTCATTTTTGTTCAGTCTGTTGCTCTTTTTTCTTCGCTCTATTTAATATTTCCTTTGCCACGCGGAAAGGAGTATCTGACACACCCAACGAACCATGTCACTTTCGTCCATTCATTTATTTCTTTTCGTTCGAGTAAAACAGCATGTCTTTCAAACGATCTGGACAGCTTTTTCAATCACTTCCCAGGCACTTCCTGTGAAATTGTTTCCTCGAGTATTCGATACAGTCTTGTCGAGGAAATAGAACCGCGAGCCAGATATATTAAATTTTGTCTTCAGGCGTTGTTATCTTATGTGTATGTCGCTATGAAAATGGAGCTTTTTTTCCTCAGCGAAGTAAGGCGGGCTTTTTAGACCGTGTAGTCTGGCAGTCTGACGCCATATTGTTGGATTGAGAGATGAATACCAAAGTGGCTTTGAATAGGTCTATCGCTGGGTTAACCAGGAGCCCCGCCCTAGATTCGCCTTTCACATGCACCATCGTCTTCTATTTGGCGAATCGTGAACGTAAAAAAAAAAAAAATAAACACAGATTCAAAAGCGGACAGACAAGATTCCCTGAGTTAATTAAAAATCCACGATTTTTTTTCCATCATCCCCCTAATAAAAAAAAAAAAAAAAAATCTTAGAAAGCATACTTATGTATGCGTGTGTATGTAGACATAAATTTACCTGTACATCATGTGCTTTTGCATTTATATGCCTATGTGTCTGAGCGTGTATGATGTGAATATGCTAAACGCTTAATACCTGTATTGCTTCCTCATTACATTGTACCTTTATTTTTTTTTTCGCAACAGCAAATAGGTAAATATCAAGCAAACTTTCGTGTACAACCTATTATATTGTGATAACAATATACTTTGACATACATTACTCGTATCAGCATATGTTTTTTGTACATTCATATTGGTTTTGTTGAGATTGGAAATGAATAAATGAAATTAAATAAGACACTCTTCAAAGCTTCACGAAGTGAGATGAGAACAAAATCCAAGCTTTTTTCAACCAGCAAGACCAGTCTGAGCAGTACTTGCTAAAACTGCCTGTATGGAGCCCTTCAAATGCCAGCATTGTCAATTAGACAAAGATCAATATTGGCAATCCATCCGGTTCTTGTTGTTTGATACGGAAAATAAACACTACAACTACTACATCTAAAGGGCTTTTTACACTTGTGTTTCTTAACCCCGGACTTTCTCTGACCCAGGACTATCGTTAGTCCCGTACCAATTTTTTCAGCTTTTTACACTCGCCAATTAGTCCCGTACTATCTCTTGTCCGGGGCTAAGGAGAAAACTGACCTTTTTACACTCGTATTTCTTAGCCCCGGACTTTCCAAACCACATGAATATTCATAATTACGCTGTGTACTGTACACGTACACGGACGCACCGGCAGCACTTGATTACCTCGTTTCTGATTGGTCAGTGAGGGTCGCACTTCGTCTCCGTCGCTTAGCCCAGGATTATTTTTTCGTTCTGTTTACACTCACTTGCTTGGCACCGCAATTGCGGTGCTAGCACCGCAATTGCGGTGCTAACCCCTGCTATTTTGCAGGGCCAGATAGTACCGTACTATCGGTGGGGCTAGCCCACTTTGGCAAAAACGAGTGTAAACAGAAAGTGGGCTAAGGATAGTCCCGTACCAACGGTGGGGCTAAGGCCCCCCCTTAGCCCCACCGATAGTCCGGGGCTAAGCAAAAATTTACAAGTGTAAAAAGCCCTTATTACTTCCTATCTGCTATAGAATATGAACTGATATGTGTTTCTTGAGTAGAGAATTTCTTCAGAGATAACCATTGCACCAGACTTCCTGATGTGGGGACTGATAATCGTTAAAGTACGTTGTATGAAAACAACCAGCTGTGTCCTGTGGTATGTCTGAGTGGTGAAGTTGTTTTTCTTTTACTGATGTTGTTTCCGTGTGAGAAGATATATCACTTCCTCTTGGGAGAGCTTGAATGGACTTAAATTTAATTAGCTTATAACTCTTATTACCATGGTTGTGTACTATCAAAAAAAAAAACAACAACAACCAACAACCAACAGACTTCCAGGTCATCCCTATAAGGCAGTCACTATTTGCCTTCCCATACACTCCCCACACATCATGTCTCTCCCCTCCTCCACTCTCCTCTCGCTAGATTCTTAACAAATTGCTTAATATGTTTCGTTAATCGACAATCTTTTAAAGAGAGCGTTGATTTGGTTGAGACCTACCGTAGCTTCAGGTTTCTTATACATATAATTACATATATATATATACACTTGGTGATTCTATCCTTCTATGAAGAGTGCTCGATATCCTCAAAGGAAGAGCTTTAGACAGAAGTATTGGAACAAGTTCACTCGGTTGACAGCAGGTTCATCCGTATTTATTGCTACTCGGAGTTTCATGTCACCTCCATGAGGCGCAATCATCAGGCAAATGATTGATGATGATTGCGCCTGATGATTGAATGCCTGATGATGAATGCCTGATGATTGAATGCCTGATACACACAACACTCAGACACACACACACACACACACACACACACACACACACACACACACACACACACACACACACACGCACACACACTGTAGAAATGCGATACCCAAATCCCATCGAACCCTTGGAAAATAGACCGGAGGAATAACAAACTTTCGGAATATCGAGCTGTAGCTAGAACCATCAGTTTAAGAGAAAAGGAGTTGGTTTTATCAGTGCCAGAAGGAAAAATGACCCAGTATCTTAAAAAAGATCTGAAATCATAATAGACTCGACCGTAAGGAAGTGATAATAAAATGTGTTATGCTTTGCGGGATTATGTACACATTATAAAACCAGCATGTCAACTGAGCCCGCTTTTAAACAAAAACTGTTTTAATGTCAATATTTAGATTGGCTTTACTGTGTTTATACTCAGAATATCGCAGACACTGAAGATACATTTATTCAAACTTTGTACAGAGAAAGTTCACTTTCACCAGAAGGCTGCTGATGGATAGTTATTACTTATACTTTCATATTTTCTTTCATTTTGTTTTCTCAAGGTTGTATTGACTCGGGATGTTTTGTGAAGACCGAGCTAGCCGTACCCTGTAATGCTATACACTCCGGTTTATTCTAACATTCCGACAGCTATATACAGAAAAAAAAAATAGTAGCAAAGTGGTTGTCGTAACATTGACGTACTTAGCATTGGTGTTTGTCTTCATACAAGATCACAGACCAAGTCAATATTGAAAGAAAACAGGAACTACGCAAATCAGATTCACATTGTCCTTATTTGGGTATTGAGTTGAGATGAACTGAGTTGACTCTTTGTTTCCACTTTGTTCATTTTCCAAATGAAGTACACAATCAATAAAAATATATATAACGTCTACAATACATAATCAGTTCAATACAATTCAATTCAATCCAGTTCAGTTCAATTTAATTCAATTCAATTCAATCTAATTCAATTCAATTCAGGAGCTCCCCCTCTCCATCCAACGTATAATCCAGGAGGTTCTAGAGAATGGAGTCACAACCGTCTTATTTCCTTTGCTATAGATGTTCGAAGCCGCCGCTCAAAAATATTTGAAGCATGTGCCAAACAGGATCGGCCGCGCAGATAGGAAGACAATTGACTCGTGTCTCATTGCATAATCACTAGCCACTTTCAAAGGAAGACATTTCTTCGTGACGGTAATTACTTTTCGCTATCCCTTCTTATAAAGGGTAGGTGGTACAGACATGAGGATGCGCGAATAGAAATTGAGCAAAAAATGCTGAAATAAAGAAGAAAAATACTCCACTGGTCATACCCGGTCACTAATCTGAAATATCTATCAATAAAGAATTATACTTGAAGATTATTCCATATTAGTTTCATTTGTGGAAACAAAGCGGAAAAGTGATAAAACCAGCTTTTCAGGATGGTACAGTTTTAAACATTTTTACATGATACAGCTCCGATTTACACTTTTACGCAAATTTCTGGACGAAATTGTCTTTTGTTTTACATGCTTTATCATTAATTGAAATTTCATTTCATTTAATAAATAAAAAGCAAAATATGGCCAACATTATGATAACGTTCAAAATTAATCTTCAGAATGCTCAGCAAGATGGCGACAAGGAACATCGATCATAAAAGGCACAAGTGTACCTGTGGAATTCCTTTGTACATCAATAGAAATCTGACAACTGTTTGAATAATTACAGCCATTTGGAACTCCATGTATAAAACCTCCTTGGGAGAACATAAGTTCTCCGAAGTGCCATGTCCGAAGTGTCAGTTGACAGATTATTCTGGTCATCTGGTCTTACGCAAGTAGGTGCCTATTTTGATTTTATATTCATTGGTCGAAGATGAATTCCATAAATTGTTACGTCGGGCAAGCTTATGCATTATGCCACTTTGAAAATGAGTGAAGTGTCTAACCAAATGAGGAAAACAAAAAGAATAATAATATACAGGGATTTTTGTTTGTTTGTACAAAAGTCATAAATGTGGACCTGAGGTGATTTTGAACTAGCTTTACACACTAATAGTCCATCACTACAAAGAGACACAGACAGGGACAGCTGAAAAGAACAACCATTCCATAAGACAGGCACTGGTCGCAAATTTCATGAATTCTGTCATGGGTAGTATGCAGGATCGACTTTTGGGTGGACACACCGAAGATCAAAGGTGAAGTTCAAGTTACGAAAATACCAATATTCCCCCATGTGTCCATATATAATGTCTTAGAGTGTTTTTATGTAACCTGACGTGTGTATAATATAATGTATATATATGAGATTAAAGGACAAGTTCACCTTCATAAACATAAGGATTGAGAGAATGCAACAATATTAGTAGAACACATCAGTGAAAGTTTGAGGAAAATTGGACAATCGATGCAAAAGTTATGAATTTTTTAAATTTTTGCGTTGGAACCGCTGGATGAGGAGACTACTACAGCTTGTGAGTCATATGCGTACAACAGTATAAAGAAAATGTAAAAGAAAATTCAACATATTTTCACTTTTTTCGCATAATAAAAGAGCTCTTGACTTGCCTCTTTCTAAAGGCAGGGGGAATAATATTGCCCATAACATTTGTCGGTAACGAGTCAGGGGAATGTGTACTTTTTTCAAAAGATGGAATTTTGTGAAATTCTCTTTATATTTTCCTTATATTGTTGTACGCAAGTTATTCATACACTGCAGTAGTCTTCTCATCCAGCGGTTGCTGCACAAAAATTTTAAAAATTCATAACTTTTGAACGGATTGTCTGATTTTCCTCAAACTTTCAATGATGTGTTCTACTAATATCGCTACATTCTCTCAATCCTTATGTTTATAAAGGTGAACTTGTCCTTTAAAACCTAAAATGGCATTAAAACCATATATATATATATATATATATATATATACATATATATAATATATATGTATATATAGAGTATATACATTATATTATATATACATATATATATATATATATATATATATATATATATAAGGTTCTTTAAGCAAAGCTGTGGGTTACAGGGTTGTAGTTCAAAGGTTACATCCGGTCAAGTGAAAATGTTCTAATCTGCATTTTTGTCTCTGTGTTTAGGAAATGGCTTGTACTGTTTTTGTGAAATTTGATATGTATGCATATTTCCTCTGCAGTCTTTCGAAGCAAACCTGGCATCATCAGGAGCAGCTGTATCAGTTACGATTCCGTTGTCCACCAGCAGTAGACCAAGCAGTGCTTGAATTTCTCCTAATATTGATGTTCCGAAGCCGTTCACGTCACTGTTTCTGCAGAGAGACTAGCTCATGCCTATAGGGCTCACACCTGTAAATAAAATGGAATGTCCCAGACCCCTTCACAAATTCGTACCAAACATAACAAAGCAAATGAAGAAAATAAATTAATTAAAAATCATTAATCAGTTTGACATAAAACTGAATAGCTGCAGATATTGAGTATGAATTCCTATACAAACTTCATTTTGGTTTGAAGATGAAAGCTGTTCTCATGGAATTTGAAGGGACTGTATTGGGTGCGTGTACGGAAAATAAGTGATTTTTTTTTTTTTTTTTGAGTGAAAAGAACTCGTAGTCTGGCTTTGCTGACCCTTGGACAGAGTTTAAGCCAAAGAACCTGCCTTGGAAATTTGACGGATGACAGGGTATAGCTCACTTATTCAGGTTAGTGAAGATGAAACTCCTCATTTCTTCCAGCTATTTTACAGAATTTTTTGAAATTTGAATTTTGACACATGTCTCTATGGGGAATTACCCGTACTAGAAAATTTGGCCTACATAATCATCATTTCCGTGGGGGCGCTGTGGCATAATGGATACGAATCCTGACTCCCAATCGGAGGATCCGAGTTCTATTCTCCCCGCCAAGTGCTTCGTCCTTTTTGGACGGAATGTTTTTACCTAACGCGTCCCTTTCGACCATGGTGTATAAATGGGTACCTGGCAACGCTATATGATAATAATAATGACAGGGCCGTCTGGTGATCAGTGGCGAAACCGAAGAAGCTACCCTGGACAAATAGACCTTAATATTTTTATCACAAAATTACAAATTACATATTTCATTTTCCGCTTCACAACTTAAATCATTTTTTTTTTATTTGTAAAGAGGGAAGATGGAATGGATGAGTATTATCATAACCCATTGTCTGCCCCTGTACTATATTGTACTCCGTAGTCCGCACAATAGTGCCTACACATCTCGTTTTGCAGTGCTTGTCTGGAATACAAATGATTCTGAGCTCTTGATCCTTGACTCCTGTGAACCTGTGATTTATGACCTTCTGTCTCTCGCATAACATTTACTTTCCTCACCAAGATATCAAGATCTTCCGTCACTGACCTTCTCGGTCAAGTACATTTATTTGACCGTGAAGAGACTTCGACTTTAAACACTTATTCCGCTTCGCTTTTCTTTTCCACCTGTTCATTTGCTTGTGATGGGTATCCACAATCTATGTCCACAATCAACGCTAATTGTCTGTCTTTCCATGACATTATATAATTGCATTGAAGAACCTATGTTCATGCTGACTTGTTATGCTTCTATAATACCCTCAACATTACTATATCATGTAGCGAAACGAATATCTCAACATGTTGCACATAATAATCTTTTTACTAGTATCTTTTCTTCAGATTACTTGGACATACGCCCACAAAACCTTGCAAACCAATATTCCACTTGTGATCTTATTTATCAATCATTGCTTAAGTACTGATATGTTTAACAAAACACAGTGGAATGCACCTTACCCAAGACCGAGGTAATTTGCATGTTCCTGTGCGATGTATTTTGTTAGTCCCATTAGTAACACGAATAGCGACCCTATAAAAAAGTTAGGGTGGCGGAAGCACTCCCAACTTAGGCAGCGATTCAGAGGTTTATTTCGTCATATTCCCTATTATTAAGGCTTATTCAGTGATTAAAAGACCTTAAGAATTTCTGCAACATAAAGAAAAGAGATATGAGTAGCGAGGCTGAAAAGAGAGAAAAACGAATTGTTGACTTTACAAGGCCTATATACCTACTCCACCTAGTGACACCAACAATAAATACCATGGTGAGTATGCCACCAAACTACGGACATGTGGTATCATGGACTTGATTGGGGATGTGGGTGACTTACTGTGAGCTCTTTTTGTGAGGGTTGAAGGAACAACGAGTTTGAATGGATTGATACTATTCAAGAGCACGATGGTGTCACCGAGACACGGTGTGCATATCAAGCTCGGACTCCTCGGACCATACGGTAGTGAAGAAGTTGATACCAAACATGACGACCGTTATTCTAATATTACAAAAACCTAATCTATCAAAGTCGCGTTTCCTCACTTTTTAGATAAGAATTGTCCGAACTTGAAACATCAAACATAAAAGGAAAGTAATCGATCTTAGTATATTTTCCTTACTACTTCCGAGCGGCAACCTCCCAGACAGTGACCTAATCGAGCGGTCGCCGTCTAGCGATTTAGGGAACAAAAATGATAGAGACAAAACTGACAAAAGCACAGAAGAAAACCAAGGAAGTAAATCGAGCGGTCGCCGTCGAGCGATTTAGGGACTAAAAATGATAAAGATAAAAATGACAGAAGCACTGAAGGAAACCAGGGAGGTGAGAAAACCAAGGACTGGATAGGGAAGAGAAGCTAGAACAATGTGGAAGAAGCAGGGGGAGGGATAGAGGCAAGGAAACCCCACCAACATCTCAGCATCTCAACATCTCGGCAACCAACATGAGGGACCTGGAAGACAGGGACAACCACTTTGGGGCAAAAGAGATGAAAGCTAAAAGTTAGTGTCGATATGTAGACTTCGTAATAAAATGGTTTGGTTACCTTCATACTCATTTATCAAAGACCTATTGGATGAAGAAGTCATGAATGACAAGAGATGGGGAAATGAAGATATGAAATTAAATAGGAATAGAAAAATACAGTTGAATATAGAAGCAAAAAACGATATTTTGGAGTATTCTAATCTTTGTTCCATTTTGGGTATTCCTCCCTTTTGCTTGATTTCCTAATTTCTAGTTATCTGTGGTTTTACATAACTGAGGTTTGGTAGTTGGTAATTCAACTCTTAAATCTTTAGCCTCGAGTTTTATCTTAATTGATTATTTGATTATCACATCACAAATCACGTAGGTACTTGAATAAACCCAGGTATAGCTCTTGAGAAATTTCCGGCAGAGACCGGCGGGCGGCAACCGGTACTCCTACGGGACACCGGTAGATGACCTATCGATCACCCGTCGGTCGCTGAGCGATTTAGTAAAAATCGGCCGGTAGCCGGTGGCCGGTGGCCGGTGGCCGGTGGCCGGTGGGAGATCGTCCAGTTGCCAATGGGGCATCGCTCAGTGACTGTTCAGTCTCTGCACTGAGAAGATCTCTATATTTTGCAAATTTTTAACCTAAAATCGACGGGAAATCGACAGGGCATCCCATCGCTCAGTCACTTCTTGGATTTTACAGCCTGCTCGACATCTCCAAAAACTGCTGGGCGATGCCAAAATTTTAGCGGCGACCGAGTAGGCTACAAATCGGTCGGTCGCCACTCTTGAGTTGTGACAGTAGCCTAGTAGATGAGCAGTAGGATGAGACATGTACAGTCCCCTTAAGACATCGCACGCAGTACTCGACAATCGACGGATGCCAAACATAGATTGTTTCGTTGATTTTGCTCATAATAACGATAGGTATACTCGCAATGTTGGATAATGAATTGTTCAAGGTTTTAGGTGATACCAAACATGACTACTACCGTAATAATAATAATAATAATGATAATAATAATACTAATAATACTAATAATAAGGATAACAATACTAATACTAATGATAATAATAATAATAATAATAATAATAATAATAATAATAATAATAATAATAATAGTAATAATATTGATGATAATAATAATGATGATGATGATGATGATGACAGTAGTAATAATAATGATAATAATAATAATCTATTATAGATCAATATTGAATCTCATTAGTTTTTATGCTGGGTAGGCCTATAGCTACAGGTGTTCTGTGTGGAGTTGTATCCGCAGTAGCTGTTGAACCGTGGGGCATAGCACCCCCACCCCCCCCCCCCCCCCCAAGGTGACACCTTCCTAACTAGACAAACAAAACAAAACACATTACAACTTTACCCGTGCTACGTACGCAGCAGTAATACGGTACTGCTACTCTTTACACCTTACACTGGACCTTCAATACACCCTAACACAATTACACACAAACGTATACCCCACACACTATTATATACAACATAACACACATATACACACACGCGCACACACACATACATAAACACACAGAAACATAAAACAGACATACAAAGGCAATAAGACACATCTTCGTCTGTGTCCTGAGAGGTTGCTGAAAAAAAATGATTATTTTCTGGCTTTCACAATATCCCTGGCAAATCGAGAAACAAATCAATAGAAATTCATGACAAATATAACTTTGTTTATTTCAACATTTATTCTATTGACACCATATAACTTACAAGTTAATAAAAGCATAGAAATATAGATGCGTTTTCTTTGTTGCACGCAATAACACTGTTATGGCCATAGCGCATCAGGGGAATGAAAGTTTGCTATAGAAAACTCATTAGAGGCATCAATCACGCTTTGCAACAAAATTGATGCTATATATAAGGAATTTCCTAGAATACAGTTTGTCGAACCTTTTCTGGACTTATTTAAAGACAGAGCAATGGAAAAGCGGAAGTGTTGAATTGATTATACTCTTGGAGGAGCCAAGTTGAAGTGATGCTCGTCAAAATCCAAAATTCTAGAGAGTTCTCTCTAACACGACCTAGAAATCGTCCGATTAAATTAAGACCTACTATATATTTTGATGTTTTCCGAAGACTTTTCATGAATAACATTTCTTTCCTTACTATTATGACCACTATATTCTTGTCTTCATTCTTCTTCTCTTATCTTTGTAAATAAAAAAAAAAGCTTCCATGAACCAAAACAATGTCCAATTCCGCGATAATTATACGTAAATCAAGTAATCATGAATGGACAAATCGTTACCGGTTACTGCACATTCGGTGCCCTCTCTGTAGCTTATTTGTCTTGTTTATCGACTGAAACCATTGCAACGTGTGGTAACATATACATGAGATATTTGGATTATTCATTTGACAGTTGATTAGTTATCATAACAGCGCTGCTGGGGGTTGATAACGCCTGTCTCACTATTAATTACCGCACAAATACCCTTTTAAAATGATCTGTTTTCGGCTATAGGATGAAGTGGAACGTAGAATGATAGACTCTTAGCCACTCTGAAAAAGGTGATAAAATATTAGCACACAATAGTTCATTGTTGAACATGTCGTGAGAAGCGATTCACTACAGAAATTATAGGGAGCATATTTATAGGTTTTTCGTTTACACTTTTTACAAGAAATAGCAACACATACACATACAAAAAAAAAAAAAAACAATCCTCAGAAGATGGCAGTTAGCCTGTTTCATCACATCATACTTCATTAGATTATCTGACCTCACGCCATGGTGATGTGGTTTGTTATTCGCTGTACAATATTGCCATGGCACGTCACAAGACCGACACCCACGAGTCATACAACCCATGATTCATACAGCCCAGGAGTCATAATAGCCCTTGAGTTCGACACTAAGCAAATAAGGCCACGAGATTGACACATGAAGGCCCGTGTTTAATTCTGAACCCGTGGGATGATTTTACCCAGTGTCGAACTCATGGGCTGTAGGCCTATGATTCGGGGACCCTTTTTCGATGCCGAATTCATGGGCTGTATATGACTCGTTGATGTCGGTCTCGTGGAATGACCCCCTAAAAGTTAGCTATTTCGTGTCATCTGTTACTAATCTTACAAACAACTGCGACATTACATAGTATGAGGAGAGCAAACATATATCTGTACATATCAATTCTTCTCAATCGAAACAAACAACACAAAAAAACAACAACTAAGTATCAAGATCCCCTCAGTGCTAATGTTGCATATATGATTTTCTATACTCTCCAACTTATTTTGTTCTATCTTTGCCAAAAAATCCTAGTTTTGAGAGACATGTCGGGCATTAAATGACTCAATTTTTCTCCGAATTTTTCCCCTTTGTTGATATTTGATAACTCATTTTTTTTTGCACTGCAAATAAATACGCCTTTATACACACCCTGCTTTCAAAATTAATAAATTTCTCAATATTTTTTCTGATAGTTTCCCCTCATAATTATTTTTTCATATGATTGCTTAATAACTCTCATGATTATATAATAATAATTATTATTATAATTGAACTTTGTTGAATTTAATCATCTCATCTTATTTGCATTTGTGGTTCTGACACGGTTTCTTCATAACGCCTTACGAAATAAAATTCACTATCTTTTGTATCTTATTTCCGATTCTGATGAGTCTTGACATTCTATTTGGAACGAAAATAAGACCAGGTGGAAATTGGTTTTACATCATTCTAAAAGCCTCTTGCAATTTTTCTCACTGACAGTTGTTATCTCTCCTCCCTTATCGGGCCAGCAGAGTTCGTGGGAATCAAGAGCGGTACCCGCATCTGGCTTTGATGGCAGTATTCATTTCATATTCTATCCTTGGCGTTATATTTACCACATGCATCAAAACTTTTATTCGCTTGCAACAAAAAGAAGAACGTGTTAAAAAGCAAGAGGAAACCAGCAAGAGATTACAAACACACAGACATAATACGAAAAGAAAAACACACAAAACAACATACAGAAATCTACCCAAAATGTTTAAATTTAGTCAATCCAATCAAGATACCAAAAGTTTTGTTTTATTACTTATAGATAAAGAAAGGAACACAGAAAAACAGAAATGCAGTCTAAAACAAATAAGTTAACATGAAGTTAGCAGCTTTAGGATATTATACAACACTGCTTTAAATAGGTTAAGAGAACATAGTTACGAACAAATCAGATAAATCATAATTTTCACTTATGAATTTAAGTCTCAATGCATAGCAATCGCTTCCCACGACAAGAATCGCTGCGCACGATACACCAGCTTTCGCCGCGCAGTAAGTCTTTTTAGTCATGTATTCAGATTTATAAGAGTTTCATCCCCTTGGTATCTAGTAGTAACGTTTCTTTGAAAAAAGAAAAAGAAAAAGCCAGTCAATGCTTGCTATCCAGTTTACATGATTGTGAGGGTTTGTGTTGCGTTGGTCAAATTTGTGTAGACTTTATGGTTGATAGGATCAGATACTTTTGTATACTCTCAGCATGTTGGTTTAAGGAAGAGAGAAGAGATAGGTACTAAAATATTATAAAAATCATTAACCATGACAGTTTAAAATAGATGCGAAATGACGATAGCTTGTAATGCTGCCCTCATGCCTTCATGTAACTACTCTAGGTCTCTAGCGCACACATCATCAATATTGTGCAATAGGAAAAGAGCGAAATACGGTCTTTTAGCTCATAGATCAAAGATGAATGCTCAAATGCTTGTGATGAATGAACATGATGAATAACGTCAGTATTATTTACAGGTATTAATCTACACGTTGCAAGGAGGCCTACATTCCTAAGATATTCATGAAACTAGATAATGAATCTCAATCTTCACATTGCATTCGCCTCAAAGTAACTAACTCAATGAAATGGTATGAGACATAATCCTAAATCGTATAACATGTCAACCTGTATATATTAGACCTACTAACGTCTTGCTAACAATCTCGTGGTTTCAATGTGTAGGCCCTATCATAACATTTTGAACATAATTATTTACTTTTCATTATAGTTGGCATTCACAATCAATGCTCACTTTTGCTCCTTTAGCATACAACTTTGTTTCATACTTTCTGTTGATTTCCTCTTAGAGACGGGTTTTTTTGCCCAGCAATTATTAATTTTTGTTAAATGATAAAGTTATCACAAGTGGATGAACTTCAAACAAAACTATCGACACGAATTTTAAGCTTTATAAACAGGTACAGTTTGGATAGTGTATGCAGTACTATGGGTAAAAATACTGGTATCATAATTCTGCATTGCATCGATATTGAAATTCAAGGCAACTGCGATCCACCTTTATATATATTATGTATACAGATAAGTCTAATCACGGACCATTTTCTGCCAAATTGTATTCAGTGAATATAATTATCATGAAAACTACATGTACATTATACATAACGGTTGATTTCGCCGTTAAATCTAGATCAAGGGAGGGAATTTGCCAATATATCTGTCATAAGTTGATATAAAGGAAATGTTTGATGGTAAAACATTACCTCAAAGAAGGAATGTCAAACAGCTATACAGTATTCTGATGCAACGGTACCAGTAGGTAGCGGAAGTACTTGTGGGAATGAAAAAGTAGAAGTTGATAGTGATTGTAATAGATGAACACTAAAGACGATCAAATTTACTCTATAGATATGAAAAAATCTTAGGAACCCCATTTAAGAGTGTCACTTTTTCTCATATTACTTTGAGTCGGTCTTTTTTGTTTTCTTGCACAATGTTACGTTGTGCCCTCTATGAACAGCTCATGATTTGGTCGTGAGACTGGCGCGCAGCTGGTGTTTCGTGCGCAGCGATTACGTATACCCGTAAAACGCAGTCATCATACAACGTTACATGAAAAGTTCAATGTGTTAATCGTTGCTTGAGGATATCCATGTACCAACGATTAGATAACCTCATGGTCTGTGAGATCCAGGGATAGCCTCCAGGAGGTGTCGTACCTGGGAAGTTCCGTCCAACCTTTGACCCTAGGGCGCTCTCTAGCGACAGCCACCGTAGCGGAGGTGGGTCTTACCACACCTGCTTTCATAAGAAAATGACACGTGACTGCTGTGATAACGAAAGACAAAACACCACAGAGGGTAATCACCACCACGATCACCACGATATCCGTGGCGCTCAACTGACTCCAAAGTGAGCGAGATGACTGCACCTGGGGTGAGGGTTCATCCGACGTAGATGGCGCTGGTCTGCCGGTCAGGTGTGGGGAGAGAATACGTCCTGATGCCCTACTTATCCTTGTCCATTGGTCAGTTGTGGGTCTTGGACTCGGAGTCTGGCGGGACATCAAGGGAACTGACCAAGGTGATGTCATCATTTGGGCAGAGTAGCTGTTGTCAGATAGTCCAATTAAAATGCTGCCCTGGCTGGTAACTGTCACTACAAGCAAAAGTGTAAAATTCCATGAGATGATCTTAAAGACCTCAGCGTTCTAATGGAAGGATTCTCATCAGATGTATCTTTTGTTTTTCACTTTGTTATGAAACTATAGGGCCGATAACAAGATCCAGGTTTAAGGGCAGACTAGAATAGATAAACAAATTAAGGACTCATTCGCAGAGTCGATAATAAAACAACTTTTTTTGGGGGGGGGGGGGGGCAAACAAAAGAATAACGGAAAACGTCGCGGGGAAAATCATTTCGTTACGAAATTTTATCTTATCCTTATCTTAAACTTACTACAAATTGGTCTTATTCTCTAAAAGGTGCTACTAGCTAAGCCACTAGTCACTTCATAACATAATTCAATTAAAATTTCTATAGAACCGTTGCATCCGACATTTTAATTCCACTTGTCAGGGTAACAGAGATACACAGAGCAATAAGCAGTTCATATTACGTTACATGGAGAAATATCTCTGACGTTACGTTTTTACAATCATGTGGCACATAATAATGAATGATGATTTTTATCTTGGGTTTGTATTTCTTTATCATATCATGTACAAGAAAAACATTGCTCAAACAAAAGAATAATGACATGATTCAATCAAAATATTACCTCAATCCTAATTTCAAATTAATCTGTGTAATATTGAGTATTTTTTTGAAGGAAATAGATTTGTGTTTAAAGTTAGACATTGTGTTTTTGTGCATGGCGACTTACCATCATTATCAGTTGGATACTCCTCGGCCAAACGGTCAAGTTGTCGGTAGCTTTTAGGGCGTGGTCTGTACTCCGCCATTCGGACCCGCAATGTAGCACCTTGCGCACACAGGTTGTCTTTGCTGGCCCCGTTTTGTTCACATTCGTACACTCTTTCTTGCGGGGCATCGGGCGGGCAGTAGGAGCAGCGCAGGCAGTCTAAGGCAGATTGGTCCCAGTAATACCCTATTTTCACATGCGGCGCCAAAGTGATAAATGGAAGAATTGAATCAGAATGATGGCATCTAACCAAAAGACCCCATGGATTTCATTTCCTTACGTTCAAAGACACATGCACCCCCCCCCACACACACACACAAGAAACGAACAGATCTCTAAGCTAAAAAAAGAAATAGAAAAGAACAAAACTAATCAAAAGAAGAAACAACCCCATGACTGCATGTACCATGTATACTGCGAGCAACCAATCTTTGTTTTGCCTTTGTCATCAACACATTTTATTCTTTTCGAGATAAAAACAGACAAATGAGTTGATTTGAGTTTATTCATTTATACGCGGAAATAAAAGCCTGCTTTCAGCTGGACAGCTGTTTTTCAGCAAGTCCATGTTTTACATCGAATAACAAACCATACATACACACGGCGAAAATGCAAACATATACAATGATATACAATAAATGACAAGCACTGAACAAGTTACAAAAGAAAATCAATGAAAAATACAGATATTCAAAAACACAAAGAGAAAATCGATATACTTCTATGGACACATTAAGGGATTAGTGCCTAAACGCCATAGGTATGTTAGCATTCACTATCATGATGACATAATACTCATCAACGTTTCATTTTTTTTTCTGTCGACTGAAAACATTAATAGGAAAAACTGATACAAATACCGTGACGAAAAAACAAACCACACACACAAGTCGATTGCTCGAAAGATTTGCCATAGGAATGTCTATATTTGAGTTTGGATATATTCAATTCAATCATAGTTTATTTCCAGTCAACGAAAGTCAAAAGCATAGTACAAAGTATACATGTCATGAAATAATATTGTTCACACGTTTACAAAAGATTCATGTAGTATACGAGATAAATTATAGAATAACATATATATATATATATATACAATAATTCGGAGGAACAATGTATAGATACTTCGTGGGCGAGCGGAAAATAGATTCGATTATGGAAAATAGTGATCCACTAAAAAGCAAAGCTTGTCGGACGTGGATCGCTACATAAATAATGAGTAAATGATATACTATTCAAGTATTTAATATAAGTTATTTAAGTCATTTATAACAATATACATGTAGTTATTTTGAGATACACAGGTCGGGAAAAATGAAAATAAATAGAATACTGATTTTATATTGATTTTATGAATATATATAGAATATTGATTTTATGATAATGATACTTTATTCTGTTATGTTAAGTTATTTTATTAAAATAGCATTAAAATATATAACATTACATTTTAATTAGATGGTGTATTTTACTATGTTATAATTATCATAATAATGAACCGTGTTATATTGCATTAGTGTATATCAAAATTATTAGAATTATATCATAATACTTTATACATAATTAATGACGGTTTATTGATACAGAGTTAGGCTACTTTAAATAGTGTTAGGCCATACCATGATTGAACATTAAGAAAGAAAGGTATAATTACGAAAGAATCTTACAGACGAGCTAAAAACCCACCTCTCGTACAGCTGGGCTTGCACAGCGTGTCACTGATCGGACTGCACGCCTTCCTCCGCTGGTGTGAACTGCACCTGGTGCACGGCACGCAGTACTCCCCTCGGTTCCACGCCAGTGAAAATGACCCTGAGACGTTTGAAATCATAGCAAACATTATGATAGGCCTATGTTTTCTTCTTTATCTTAACCATTAAGGTTGGCATCTAGTGTTGACATTGCTCTAGTCCTGATGGGGTCATCCAACAAGACCGACACCCATGAGTCATACAGCCCACGAGTTCGACATTGAAAACAGGTCCATGTAGTGAGTCATACAGCTCGAGAGTTCGCACCAGGCAAACAAAGCCCATGACTTCGACACTAGGTAAAAACAGCCCACGAGTTCGACAGGTGTCGGTCTCGTGGGCCTTGTTAGCTCAGTGTCGAACTAGTGGGCTGTATGACTCGTGAGCTGTATGACTCGTGGGTGTCGGTATCGTGATGTGCACCCGTCCTGATGGCCTTTCCAGTATTGTCTCTTCTCATTGATACATATGGGCCATACTGGGCAAAATCATCATGTCGAAATGAAAAATGCATTGGATTGGACTCGAAGCCAGGACCTGCTACCTTAAAGGGGAAGGCTAGTAACTGATCAGTGGGAATCAGTGGAAATGCTGGAAGATGATTGTTCCAATCCTTATGGGATTCATTCAAGAGTTCATTGTATATCTATTGTTGTGTGAAAATGATTTGCTTCAGAACGGTCTCATATTCAAGTAATGTGCAGATTAATGCTCCGTCACTGACCAGGGACGCTAACCTGGAAGCATTAAACTGCACATTACTTGAATATGAGACCATTCTGAAGCAAATCATTTTCACACAACAATAGATATACAATGAACTCTTGAATGAATCCCATAAGGATTGTAACAATCATCTCCCAGCATTTCCACTGATTCCCACTGATCAGTTACTAGCCTTCCCCTTTAAAGCCATGGTCGTATGATGATGATAGAGAGCATAGAAGTCTCCTTTATTTCTTGCAAAATTTAATGCAGTTAAAAAGATGAAATACAACATAATTCACACGTATTATTCAAAGGAATGACGTAGGTCATCAGAACAAAGTGGTAACAAGTCAGACTTTAAAAAAAGGTGAGAAAAAAGAAACAAGAAAAGAGAAGTAAATTCAAATGTAAGAAAAGGATGTCCCGTAAAGCCTCAAGGGCTTGCAGTGATGGGATATACCTGTAAAGAGTTATACTTTTACGGTATAGACCTACTCACATTCTCGGATAGAAACACCCAATTAGGTTGGAGTAGAGAGACGTGTTTGATAACTGTTTGATCACTATGCAGATACTGTAGATAACTTTCTCTACCTTGATACGCCTATCTTGCTGTCATCCCTAAAATATGATTTAATCAAATGGAGAATGATTAGCACTCTGAATATCAGCAACTGGAGTACAAGTTAAAATCAACCACGACAGGTGAAAAGTCATTTTCATGATTTCATGAAACGACAAATCTAATCTAGAGCTATCTCTTCATGATATCGAAGTAATGCTGACGATGATATTGATAATAATGATAATAAAAAAAGATAACGGAGCATCATTCTTTGACTGATATTAGCAAAGATAAGTTTATCTCTGTACGCATTAGCAGGATTTAGCATTGACCACTGGACATCATGTTTGTGATTTAAAGATAGATCTCTCTCTCTCTCTCTCGCTTTGAAGTCCATGCAAAGTGTTCAGAATATACAAAAAAAAAAATCTTACATCTTTACGTAGTAACCATATTGAGAAAGTCATGACCAAACGGAAAATTTCCTAAAGCGAAGCGTGTATTGGTACTTTAAATAGACTTTTAAAGAGACTTTCAAAGTCTCTCTCAATGTTTTGTCATTTTACTTTTTCGTCGCATCATTTCTCTTTAATTGTCTCTGTCATTCATATTTTTGTTTAAATCTATTCATGTATTTTAGAAATATGTATAAACCTATATGCATATACTTTTATATATACAATATTTTTTTCGTTAACGCATAACGTATCTTTTAGAAAATCCCCTCACAACAGCTGCCACAGCGGAAGACTATGGAAGCAGTGAGGCTACGTCACCAGTAGATGGCGCTATTATAATCCTTGTAAGGTGCATGCATCAATTCGATATCATTGAGAAATTGATTAAAGTGAATTTACTAAAAAGAATCGGTGATGCAAATCTACAGTGTCGCGGTTAATCTGCTCACCGCTATTTTGCAGCGGACACAGAACCAAGATGATTCCACGGGCTTGTTTGTTTTTAAACCACGCCAGGGATCTTCCTGACTGCTTGTTACAAAATATAACACCTGGTAATCGGGTCATTTCGGTGTTCTTTATTTTTCCGGTGAGTGGCTAACAAGGACCAGCTGGCAATAAAGAGATCACGTGACCATCACTGAACAAAGATTGATAAAACACAATATCCGGTGGGATTCCCACTCCTCCACAGGCCACATGAAAGTATTAAGGTGTAATTTCCATGTTTGTGAGCAACTTGGCTTGTAGCAATCTTTGCTATCTTATGATTTGTTTATTTCAAGAAACATTTGTTTGTTACCTCTCTTGTTTTATATTTATATTCATAGCGATGTTATTGCTATTACATTTAGGGGTGATATAGCTTTTGGTTGAAATGAGCTTCAGGTTTCCAACATTTTTGTGAGATAATGAGAAATCGCCCATGAACTTATATACAACTTTAGGAGGAATCCAAAGTTTATTTAATGATAACTGGTTTTGAAACGGCTGAGATATATGAATAATAAAATGTGGAACAAACCTTTTATGAGGACCAATTTGTTTTACTTTGAGGTTTTTTTTAATATTTCAGCAATTTCAAAACCAATTTTCAATAAACAAACTTTGAATTCCTCTTAGAGTATGCTTTTCATAAGTGGTTTCGAATAAAATTATCTCGCAAAAAGTTTATAAATCTCAACCAAAATACCATCAATCCCTTAAAGCAGTTTGGGCAATGTATAAAATTCATAAATGTTCTGGTGTTGTTATCTAACAAGTTTCACTTTTTTTTTTTCATCCAATTTTGATCAAATCAACACTGTTGTGCTAATAGAATTTTACTCTTCTTTTTCAGACAAACTTTTTGAATTACGCTTTAAATTTGGACAAAATCTCCTCCATCAGGGGGTGACCGCTCACTGGTGATATGACCTCCACCAGGCTTCAAAGGACAAGTTCACCTTATACTACACTCGTGAACTGAGAAAATGCAGCATTATACACAATAAAATATATCAGTGAACGTTTGAAGAAAATCAGAAAATCCATTCAAAAGTTATGGATTTTTGAAGTTTCAGAGACGCCATCGCTTGATGAGAAGACTAGTACAGCTTGTGATGTCACACGTGTAGAACGATATAAAGAAAATGTAAAGAAAAGTAAACATAGTTTCATTTTTTCTTGCATAATAAAAGAGCACTTGACTTGCTTCATTTAGAAGGCAGGGAATAATATTATACCTTTAATATACGTCATTGACAAGTAAACGGAATGTGTACTTTTTTTTTCAAAAACTGAAAGTTGTGAAATTCTCTTTATCTTTTCCTTATCGTTCTACACATAGGATATCCCAAGCTGTACTAGTCTTCTCATTCAGCAGCCTACTGTGCAAAAAGTTTAAAAATTCATAACTTTTGAACGGATTCTCTAATTTACCTCAAAGTTTCACTGATGTCTTCTACTGCTACTACTACTACTAATAATAATACATTACATTTGTAATGCGCTTAATACAATGTTTCTAAGCGCATAGGGAAATATTGCTGCATTCTATTGACACAAACATGAAGGTGAAATTGTCCTTTAACTAAAGCCAAGAGGTCTGTTAAACGGCTAGACGCCATCTCGCTTGGCAAACTTTTGCTCGTTCTTGATTACAATTAGTAAACAGCGAGTGAGTATTGAGAAAGGCGAACGTACACCTAAATTTCTCCGGGGATTCCCCGCCCCTATAGTTGATCACAGTGATTGCCTCGACCCCCTGAAGAAAGCTTTTCAGCGGACCACTCTGTATCTCTTTTTTTTTTCCAGAACATAGATAATGTAACCAATTTGGTTTAAAAGTGCGTGCATCCATGATTTTACACCATTCATTACGTCCGATCAATTTTCGTCTTACAGTCAACCACTGTTTACTCAATATCATTTGCAATTCATTAATATTTTGCTCTGTGGAAGAAGAAATGTAAAATATATTGAATCGAATTAAATTGAAATCGAACTAAATAGAATAGAACTGAATAGAATAGAACAGAATAGAGAATAGAATAGAATAGAATAGAATGGAATGGAATGGAATTGAACGGAATGGAATTGAATTGAATTGAATGGAATGGAATGGAATGGAATTGAATTGAATTGCGGTGAAAAAGAAGGAACGACCTCAGTGTTACCTTTTTGGCAAGGGCCGCACACCGTATCAGTGGTGTTTGAGCATCGGGTGAGTACCCGCGAGCCGGGCGGGCAGAGGGAACAGGGAACGCAGCGGCTTGTGTCGTTGTTGGGCGTGTGCTGGTAGAAACCTTCGTCACACAACTCAGTCTCCTAACAACGTAAGATACGATATCAAGAACGAAACGTTGATTGCTGTCGGATTCGAGACTGTATGATAACAAACACTGAGTATCATCAACAAACAGGTTATATGTTTATTTACGACACTTCAATCTCTTAAATGAAGATAAGTGCCGGATATTTATCTCAAGAGTTAGATATACCACTTTAAGAACTTAATTTGAATATCATATACATAAATAAGCATCCTCAAAAAAAAAGGAAAACAAAGAAAGTGTCACTAAATATGCTAGTGATTTGTTGAACTCTGCTTTTAGCTGAATTGCATGTGTAACATGGAATCACTGCGTTCTGTTATGTCAGGAAATTAAAGGAAATTTAAAGTTTGGGAACAACACTCCCAGTTCAGATTGGCTCTACAAACTATTATGCCAGTTATTGTTGATCAATACAAAGTAAGTAAGACTTGAACTTTGCTCAGTTTCATTGCCTATAAGTTTCTTATGTTAAGCCTTTTCTCATACAGCACAACTCAGGGACTCGGTAACAGTAACATGATAATAATAATAAAAATAGCAATGGTAATAATAATAATAATAATAATAATAATAATAATGATAATAATGATAATAATAATCATCATCATCATCACCATCATCATTATTATTATCATTATTATTATTATCATTATTATTATTATCATTATTATCAGTATCATTATTATTATTATCATCATCATTATGATTATGATAGTTATTATTATTATTGTTATCAATATTATTATCATTATTATTATTATTTGTAATCAGATGACAAGCATCCATATCAAAATTTTATAAAACATATAATGCACGTTAAGTTATTCGGTCGGGCGTCAGTAACTAGTTGAACTGTTGATAGGACTACAAGATTACATTATACTTTATTCATTTATATAGTCCGTCTAAGATCTATGGTCGGTTGTCATTATTATTGCACATGTTTGTATTATCTAATGATTTTCATCATCAATATGCTATCGCCCATTAGCATCCTTATTTCTATGATCATCTATCGTCATATAAGTTAATGCTGCAGAATATGATTAACATCAATCCATGGGCAATACTGACACATGCATGAATGAGTTAAAATTTCTTCAATTGCCTAAAATAGTTATCCACTTGTTGATCGAATGTGTTATTTATAGTGTCCACTGTATTCTGTATCATTTTATTATGTATTCTTTTGAGAACAATCTTTATTTAACTTATCTAACAGGGTACCGTCTTTGAAAGGACTTGAACATTATAATCAATTAGGCCTGTTGTTGATTCCACCACTTTAAATGTATTCATTTGTCTTACAATGTAAGCTGCAAAATATTACTGCATGTCTTAACTCACTATGTGAAAATAAATGAATTTATTGAATAGTTGGTGAATTTAATAGTAATATTGAAGAAATTAGAAGTAGGATTTTTCTTGACACTTACACTGATAAATGCATCATTTTAATCATTATACTTAAATAATAAGAGTATCCAGCGACATGCAACATTGTTTTTGCACATGGTTTTGCATGTGATACTAACATAATTCCCTACATTCCCGTCACTTACATCTAATCGAAGGGGTGGGGTCGGAAAAGGTTTCTCTTCTGTTCATATGACCAAGGAGGTACGAGATAACTGTTCTCTCGTATCTCCTTGATAATAACAGATGTTGTGCCCTTGAAATGCTTCTATCAATCAGGTATATCACGTGATCGTGGGTTTTCCCCAAGCAAGGGTATACAGGGATGGATCAGCAGCTGCCCAGCACCCCACTCCCGACACCAACCTTCCAAAGTATTTTGTCGTTTTAGTTTTATAGTTGTTGTTTTTGAGGGGGGGGGGGGGTTGTTAGTGCTCCTACAAAATTGAGTGCATAGATAATTCGCAGCAGACAACATCTGCGTGCAATATCATACGAGGTACTAATGCTTCCAGAACATTCGACTGGGTCTCACCGGTTACGTGGTACATAAGCAATAGCTTCATTCCAGAATAGAGTAATGCTGAGACTTGACATTATAGCTTTACAACATTACATATAATCATCATTATGACTGAATGAAGATACAGCACTTCATGCAATAATGTAATGTTTGCAGGGGTGAATGAAATTCAATGATCACTGCATTAGAGATATAAACATGTTTGATCCTTAACTGTTGTTTATATGCAGGAAGGTTTACCTCCTTCAACGGGTTTAAGCTAGATCGACACGTTAAGTTGAAAAAGTTGTCTTATTTCACCAGGTGCTGTCGCAACTATTCAATGATGCCTTGAGGTCTGAATTAAAAAAATAAAAATAAAAATGACAAAGAATATACAACCATAACCTTTACAATTTGCTACCATCGACACCTTTTTGAAAACACGATGAATGTTGAGGTACTTTGTATGCAGCAATGTAGGCTGTCGCAACTCTTTAATGTTGCCGAGTGGTCTGAATTAGAACAAAATGGTTAAAAATGACAGAGAATGACACCATCCCTTCACAATTTGCAACCATTATGTGACACCTTCTTGAAAACACGATGTATGTTTAGGTACTTTGTAGGCCTAGGTGAGAGTGTGTATGTGTTGGTAGGGGGGGGGGGGGCGGTAGGGCTAACCAAGCCTGGGAATTCCCAGGTATAGGCCTTGTAAGAAAATAGACAAAATCACTTGCCGTAAATCCTCTCAGTGTGCGACAATGTTATTGACAATCGTTGTTGGTCTATTATAGGTTGTACTTTTGGATGATGCTCGTTGTACAGGTTTGATCATCCTAAAATGAAACGAGGTTCTTTTTCCGGAAGGTTAGCTATTCCGAAACCCACAAAATCGATATACCTATAGATGTTCGTTAATCTGCAAATGAAAGAGGGTTCGTTAAACCCGAACATTGTGGCATTCGTTCCAAACTTCGTAATTCTGAAGGTCGTTCATCTGGAAATAAAAACAAGCGCATACTAACGAACCTTCGGGTATACAAACCTTATTTCATTTTTGGATTAACGAATCAACCTTCTGAATAACGAACATCACCCATAAGTATGATCTTTACCAGCCCAACAACGATCGACCTTTACAACAATGGCATCCACTCACAATAAGGAACGCCCGCTGATTTAGACTGTAATTTGTTATCAGTCCTTTACCTGGGAATCCCCAGGCCTGGTGGTAGATTTTGTCAAGGCCCTCTCGCTGTAAAGGCTTGGCTCTCTTCACCATACAGCGAGAAGGCCTTGACAAAAGGCTACAGGCTATGACGACCCCCAGCCTCCTAAACACACACTCAACTAACATTGTGTTTTCATAAAATGTCGAAGGTTCGTTTTTCCGAAATTTTGTAATTCCTATGGGATAAACTGAATTAAGGTACGCTATTCCCAAGGATCGTTGATTAAAAATAAATAAGTAAGTAAATAGGTAAATAGATAGATGAATAAATTAATAAATGAATTAATTAATAGATAACTAAATAAATGAATAAATAGATACATAAATGCCAACGAATGCCAATTATGCCAAAATAAGTGCCAACGAATCTTCGGATATACAAATCCTATCTCAGTTTTGGATAAACAAAAAACGAGAATAACGAACTTTTTTTTTCATCATTGAACAAACGATTTTTTTTTTTTTTGAGGGAGAGACTCAACTTGGTACTAACTAAACTATCGTCATTATTATTCCCCCAGCTTTCTAAAAGAGACAAATTAAGTGCGCTTTTATTTTCATTATTATGCGAGTATAGGGTAAATATGTTTAATTTTCTATTCTTTTTCTTTGTATCATTCTACACGTGTGATATCACAACGGCCACTTGTAGTAGTTTTCTCATCCAGCGATGGCGGCGCTGAAATTCCCAAATTCAAAACTTTTAAACATATTTTCCGATTTCCTCTAACTTTCACTGATGTATTCGATTTTATATTGTTGTACACTTTCAGTCCTCATTGTGTATTTAAGATGAATCTATCTTTTAAGCTGGAAGATATTCGTGTTAGACTGGGAGACATACGTAAAACGAAGACTTAGTCAAAGCCACAGAGGGTTTCGACCAATATTTGAAAAGACTTTTCTCATAAGCAACGTTTATAATGGCATGAAATTTTGATTAACGCAGAGAAAGTTGGGTCTGTGTGTACTGTTGGCAAAGCTGAAGATTGTGGGGGGGGGGGGAGAGGGTGGGTGTATTTTCAGCTAGAATTCTTCTCTCATCGTATCAGTTCAATCTTCCTTTCATTGTTTAGGCTGTTTCGAAAGCCAACCTTATTACCACTGAACGAGGTCCTCTGATTCTAGTAAGTACAAATAAAAATAGGGGCCTTTTATCCTTTCACCTGTAATAAGTATGGAGCATTTTAACCACTGACGATTAACACGATGCATATACAAATACCGATGTAATACATTTAGGTATATGTTTACAGTTCCTGAACAGGGTTTGTGAGTTTATCTCGAATTAATAATACACCAACGATCTGACTTAAGTCTTAGAAAAAGGGCAATATTGCCCCCTCTTTCCGAAGACTTAAAGTTAAATCCTAACACCAGGGCAACACTACTATGATACTTTATGCCACTTCTATGATTATCACTACGGCTAGTTGTCGACTTTGTACTATCAGCTGGCGTATCCATCATGTCCATCAGGCCACGAATGTGTGTGTGTTCTATCAAAAGCTGTTTCGTGCCTTTACATGTCAAACAAAAAAAAAATGATTATAATAAAAAATGGCGCGCTGCTGGGGAAAACCCAGAGCTTTGCATAGTGGTAAAGGCATCGGTCGCCTCGGCACATTATTATAAGTTGAAAGCCTGTACATGGCTATGGCGTCATGTTCGAACCATGAATAAGATATATTTGAGCTGTGTAGAACTTTCTAGAAACAACCTAAAACATTGCTTAGGGTACGTTTGACGATAAGATGCCATTAACATTGCTCTGATCATCACGTTTGATCATCCTTCTTATTTATCTTATCTTAATTCTTGTTATTCTTGTTCGTTGAGCATTTACTCTTGATAAAGATGGCAACGTCTCTCATTATATGTCCTACCAATATGGCTCATGTGTCCTCGCAGAGTGTAATTAACGAGATTGGTCATTTAAGCATATTATGACACAAACTGACAAACTTAACAACAAACATGAAAATGTTGCAGTTTTTTTAGTATGGTCATATTTTTCTCTTAGATTAATAAGATGAATGATACCGATATAAATGAATAGACAAATAAACGAACATATATATATATATATATATATATATATATATATATATATCTTACATAATGTTTGTTTAATCTTGACTTTATTGAAGTTCAAGGTAATGTGAGTGATAGGCTGTATATTTATACACATGTACAACACACCAGGTCCACGGTTTCATTCAAAACGAACGGCAGGATAAAGCATGTACATGAGATACAAAATAAGTGATGAAGTTTACATTACCGTAACACTTACACACACAAACTGTCAAATATTCATCAATCAATCAAATATCAATAATATCACTGCATTACAATGACAAAGGTGATATAATCATCTTCCGCAGTCTCAATACAATAATTCCCATGTAATGATGAAATGATACAAACATTATAAGCCTATCATCATCATCATAATCATCATCATCATCTCATCTCATCTTCACTATTTTAAATTGTCATTTAACAGTATATCCCACACCCCTAAAACAACCACCAATTAATAATGGAAACCCATCCTTACAACTATATTATAAACCATTTTTAGAATATAACAGAAACACAAATACAAAAGTCTACATTGTTCGGTTGATTCTTAACCCAAAATCCACTCTTTCTCCATAAAATCACTATATAATAATCTTTACATGATATTATACCTAGCTCAAACAGAATGCATGTAATGAAAACATTTCCAAAATACAAACAATAACCAGACAACCACGTAATCTCAATAGACAAAACAATCTAACCTCAACTTTCCAAGCATATCATTTAACCATAATAACCCTCGACCCTATGACCTATAAGGTTTACTCCCCTTCCCAACAGAAGCAAAACAAATCTATCTCTCTCTACATATATATATCATAAGTATATATGTATATATAGCCAGCAAAAAAGAAAGTAAACGCTTTTTCAAGTTTACATTTTTCATACAAATTTTGGCTGAATGTTAATTTATCATATACCATATGAAAGGTAATTTGATTGGCTATCAACTTGGTAGGTTAATAAAATAGGGAACTTTACTCATGAGTGAACATTTTTTTTCTTTCTCTTCCAAGGCACAAAAGTAAAAATTGCAAAATTGAACAAGTTGTCATTCATATGTAAATGCTCTTCCATGTAGCAATAAGAACAAAAGACAAATTTAACACAACAAAAAACATGAATTAAGTTTCAAAAATATACCTACGATCTCTACAATATCTTTGAAGCCCAAAAGGTCAATAAAGGCTAAAAATAATGGAGGAAATTGAAGAATTTTCTGTCAACTCCAAATTCGAATGAAGTGAGAGAAGCAAAATTAACAAAATGGTAGGATTTTGAATTGATTTCTCAAATAAGGAAAATTGTAAATTACATTTGTTTCTTTTTATTTGTCTCATGAGTTCTGAAATTACTAAAATGAACGAAAGAAATAAAGATATTTTGTTCATTTCATCTTTTCCCCCTTACTCCCTATGTCATTTGAAGTTTGAGTTGACAGAAAATTTCTATTTTCCCCCTAAAGTTTCCCGACTTTGATTTTGCTTGAGTTTATAAAGAGATAAAGAGAATGAAGACTTATTTTTGCTGTTTCATTCATGTCTCTCATTGTGTTAAACTGATCTTTTGATATCATTGTTATCTTAAAGGGCATTTGCAAATGAAAGACAAAATTATGTCAATTTATGCGATTTTTACTTTTGTGCCTTGGAGGACAAAAACAAATGTGTTCACTCATGCGTAAAGTTTGCCTATATATTGACCTACTAAAGGATGATAGCCAATTAAATTGCTCTTAATTTGGTATATAATACATTGATTTTCATCAAAATCTATGAAAACTATGAACTCAAAAAAGTGTTAACTTTTTTTTTAGAATCATTAACGGACAGACAGACGGACCGACAAACGTACTGCCTCTGGTGACACTTCGGGGCGAAAACATAATGGGTGTGGATTTATTACATACATGTATGTAGCTACAGTGAAAACATTTTACTTCCCCCCACGCTCTCTCTTTTCTGGCATAGAATATCAAAAAAAGGGGAGACTATGACCAGTTTAGAGAGTGCCTGAAAGAAATCATCCGGACAAATTTCCGAACTTGTTTAAGAGGCATGTGTAGCCTCCATTTGTAGTCTCCAATGCGTTTTGAGAAGTTCTTGAAGTCTTTCCTGTCAATGTCTGTAGAAATTTTCCTGGTATTTAAGCTGCCGTTTTCCCACCGTTTGTTTTGTCAGATCGCTTTTTCAGAAAAGACACTGCTTTAACTGCTGACCGGTAGATTTTCCTGTCCTCCTCAGTGCTTTTGTTCTTATCCACTTTTGGACGGAGAATGTTATTCTGTTCTTTGTTTCGGCTAGAGTTTTCGGTTCATGTTCGACCCATGCTCAAAGAGTTGTTTTCTTGGACGAAGTCGGGTTACGAAGCCTAAGACGGCTAATGATATGGCTGAAAGAATCAGCGGCATCCTTAGGGTCAAATTGCGGTGAGGTAGGTCGAATAGGTGCTGTGAGTTCTTTAAGTTCACTTACAAGCGAGTGAAAGCCTCGGACTGAGCTATGTAAAGCGGGGTTCCCACTATCACGATTGGCGCCACGATTGAAATCGTGGTCTTAATCGTGCAGCAAGCGTGATGGTCTTATCAGATTGTATCAGATCTTAAGGTCAATCGTGGCAATCGCGTTAATTGTAGGAAAATTTTGGACGGTTCAAAAATTTTCTACGATTATCACGATTAGTTTTTGATCGTGATCATCTCATCAGATCGTCTAGGATCGTATCCAAACGCAGCAAATCTCTTCTAATCGTGCTTCTTAATCGTGTTGATCGGGAACGACTTTTTCACTTTACTTCCGCTTATCATTATTATTATTTTTTGCCCATTTGCCCTTATGTTACTCATAAATTGATTTATTTTGTATTCTGATAGGTGGTCGCCTGCATCTTTAGATTATTTTTTCCAAACGGTAAATTCTATGACGGTGTGGGGTTTAATTGTCGTAATTTTTAAGGTACATTATCAAAATAATTTTTTTAATGATTTCATAAAATGAAATTTGTATTACAGATTTTTAGATGTTTTCATACATTATGTTAATGATGTTTTCATTAATGAGTTGCTATTACCATTATACAGACACACAAAACAGGATATGGGATAACTTTTGTAACCAAAACAAAAAATGAGCAAAAATAAAATGGCAATTGTATGTCTGCACGTATTGACTAAAGTCAGTACAAAGATGAGAATAGTTTAATAAATCGTGCTTGAATGGGTACATATCAAAGGCAAATGGTTTATTTTTAAAAGTATATTACAGAGTATTTTTTTTTGGGGGGGGGTGCAGCATCCTGCTGTTTGTGTATTGTGCATAGTAATTAAGAGTTCTTGTTTCATCAGCCATCGTTTGACCCCTTTACATCTATTTTGACACTTTTCAATGTCTTTTTTGTATGTTTGGTAGCACATAATTTTATAGGAAAATGGTTATATTTAACTCTCATTATTACTGCAAATGTAAAAGTGACCATTGTGGATGCGAGATCACTCGTATGATTATGACAATGAAGATCACTCTTATTATTTTTCACAGTTAGTTATTCAATAAGTGTAGCAATATACCCCTGCGAAATAATCTTGCGTAAAACCTCCTTTTTTGTTAAAAAGTGACATCATTTTGATTAGGGAATCACTTTTCTGTTATGTGTGTGTATCAGTTATGTTAAACATTGTTAAGTAAAACACTAAATCAAGCCGAATAAACCAAACTTTTAATAACCCATGAGATAACGACATTTTGAAATAAAAAGGCATATGATACATATACTTTGCGAATATGAAATTGAACACATAAGCAATACTATCCATTCGGCCAACTTTCTTATATCGAGCGTATATAACACACAATGCTATGTTACATAACATTCAAAATGATCCCATCTTTCTTAGCTTCCATTTCATCATGTAATTATTTTCTTCATGTATTGGAGAAAGGTCATTTTGTCTTGCTGTTTGTTTTTTTTCTGGGGAAGAGAGGCAATCATCTGATTTTATGTATTTGGGTTCGTTATTTCATTCTTTTTTTTTGTGAGGGGGGAGGGTGAGCATGTCGATTTAATAATCTATTAATTTCTTTACGCTTAATGTTAGACGAGGGAATATCTGAGGTTATGGCTGGCCTGGGTGCTGTTTTCTTTCTGATAACATAATCGTTATTAGCAATACTGCAAAGGTTACGTTGTCATCATCGTCAACCTGTCAAGCCTTGCCATCATCAATGGTTGTGGATAAAGTTAATAGGCCTAATCACTCTGCATAATTTAAGGGAAACAATAAATCTATCGTCAGCTGGACTATAATATTCCCATTCGGGTCCAATCGCGTCTTAAATGGGGGTCGCTTCTGATCCCGATCGTAAAAGATATCGTATTTTATCTCAGCAGCCCGTATTGGTTCGCGGTATTCGTATGGGAACGTATCAGTACGTTGCTGCACGTACCTGATCGTAATGGTCATGTTAGATCGGTACCAATCGTGAACTCAATCAGGACAATCCTGTCGGATCGTATTTGAACGGCAGACCAGATCGTGACAGATCGTATCGCTTGAAATAGACCAATCGTGACCATATCGCATCCAAGCGTACCAACACGTATTGACTCGCATAACCTCGTATCCAAACGTGATATTTCATACGAGTTCAACAAATTTTCCACGATCAGTTACGAATGTCCAATCGTGGCGTTCGCAATGGATCGCACGATAGTGGGAACCCCGCTTAAACGATGAGCAGCAGGAGGACGGAATGCATTATACCTTTGCGGCCCATTGTGCACTTGCGAAGCTTGATCACGTGGTCAGTTAAGTGGCGCCACTAAAACCTTTGATATGGTATAGCAGCTGCAAAGCTATAGGGGGCTGACGGCGATCGGCTGGTCGGGTGGGTCAGCGGGTTGCCACCTTTGACACCCGTTAAGTTCGTTATAACCTTCGAGTGAAAAATACAGAATGTTCTGCCGACAAGTTCTTAAATATTTGCCGATTACATATCATCAGGTTCAACGACGAGTACAAACGTTGAGACACTCATCAAAACAGTGATTACAATGACGATGACGGCGGGCGCGGTCAAATTCAGAATTTGGCGCAAAAATTTGCAGCGGTGATAAACCTTTCCAAGATTGCCGTTGCGCCCTCTATTTGTTTGTGGATATGATATATATGTTTATATATATATATATATATATATATATATATATACAGTATATATATATATATATACAGTATATATATATATATATATATATATACAGTATAACATATATACAGTATATGTACATATATATAATATGTATATTTACTGTATGTTTATATGCTGAGTAAATGCAGCAAAACATTAGTTGAACACAGTAAGGTTTGAGGAAATCGGACAGTTATGAATGTACAAATTTTTGGTGCCGCCATCGCTGGATGAAAAGACTACAACAGCTCGTGACGTCACCGGACAAGACAATGGTATGAAGAAATAACAAGAATTAAAGATTCATTTTCGAAAGCATAATAATTAACAAATCTTCGGAATAACGAACATTTGGAATTACTGTGGCCATGCAGGGAACTTTTCAAGAAAAAAAAAGTGAAGACTTTTAAAAAATTCTCTCAGTAATTTCTTTATATCATTGTCCTGTAGTGACGTCACAAATAATTGTAGTCTTTTTCATCCAACGATAGTGGTACCAAAACTTATCAATTCATAAATTTCAAGCATATCGTCTTATTTTCTTCAGATTTCATGATGTGTTCTAGGAATATTGCTGAATGTACAGTTTGTTTATCATTCCCTTTCACTTAAAAGATTGCTTCTTATGATATAAGCACATTTGTTTTTTCTGCATAGAATACGAAAATACTATAATTGATGAAAAAATGTCTATATTTCCTCATAGTAAACGGAGCACGTATGGATTTACTAACGTAACATGCGCATGACTTTATACTGATGAATTTAGTGTTGAATTGGGCACTCATTAATTTGGGAAATGGCTGTCATATGAAATATGAGGTATTTTTGCGCGAGTGTGTATAAAGGCCTTTAATTATACATTGTGTTTGAGCATCGATTACACTTGTTACCACTCTCAAATTTTAAGGGGTGGGAGAAGGATATGGGAATTCCATTCGTGGTCTCATACCAAGAATCACCTAAAAGGGCTTATCAAAAGTATCAGGCGTGTTGTTTCCTAGAAACTGTAAGATGACTGTACCGATTCAAGACAACGCGCACAATTAAAACTGTTGAAAATGATACACACTTGTACTGCAAAAGCAAAACCGTAATAGCCAAATTTAGATACTGTATTAGCCATTATCAAAACGACTGTGAGGTCATCTGCTTGTGATAGTGATAAAACGGTCATGAGTGCATGACAGTTCTAAGCATTGGTCGTGTGTAGGCCTACTTATTTCCTTTTGAATACAAAGATCGAATTACTGCGGTTCTTGCCGAGTGGGGAATTCAAAGATTCTCTTTAATGTGATAGTGACTTCACTTTTTATCTATAATTTATATACGTCGCTTTGCCTCTGCCTGCCTAGGCAGAGAAGGCAAGGGTACTTACATTACAAAAGTTCGCATTGATTTGGCAATCAAGTCATCAAGATCAACGTGACAAATGCTGTGTTTCCCTAGATTAAAAACGATCCACACAAACACACAAAAAGCAAACATTCAACAGCCTACTTGACAGAGGGCAGGGAGCCAAAAAAAAAATGCTTGTTCTTCAAATAAAGTGTTGGCATTGACAGAATGATAAAATTATTTTACTTGAGTTCTGTTCTATTTTTTGATATTATTGTGTCAACACGTGAACTACTATTACTTAAATTGGAATGAAAATCATATGTATACTGTATAAGTGTATACATGCAACACGTTCATGTATATACATGGTGAGCAGAGAAGTGCTTTTGTTTAGAAAATTTCTAAAAAGTTTGAAAAATAAAACAAAGATAAAGAAATATCGAAATGGCAATCATAGAAAATGGACATAAGATAATACTAACAGCGATAGCAATGATACTGATAACAACGATAAAAAAATGCAAAACTATCATTATGACAAAGAAATTATCTCTTAAAGGAAAATATATATATATATATATATATATATATATATTTTTTTTTTTTTAGATGAGAAACCTTTTGTGGTGCACGTAGAAGCATATAAATAATCAGGATGTATAGCATGTTTTGTGATACAACTGACCTACACATAATTTTATGCATCAAAAGTGATTACTCTCTAAAAAAAAATCGAGTGAAAATATTCACTTTTGAAGGAGTGAATACAAAAAAGAGTGAATTAAGAGTGAAAGTGGAGTGAATTTGAGTGAAAATGTTCATTTTCACTCTTTTTGGAGTGACGTCAGGGATGACTCCAAAATCTTCGAGTGATCCCTGAGTATTTTTTTTTTTTTGTATTCACTCCTTCAAGAGTGAATATTTTCACTCGATTCTTTTTTAGAGAGATCCTGAACATTTTTCAAATCATTGCTCCTAAAGGTAAACAGGACCATTAATAATTTGAACGTTCAGCAAACATCATTCTGAGAAGAGTTTTTTTCGGGTTATAGAAAAAAATAATTTCAATCTTAAAGGCACACAGCAGCAAGATCTCAAGGTCTGATTGACCCTTGATCATAATGTCACTGCTACTATTTGTCTTCTTGGTGAGTTTATATTCTTATGGTCAACACACTTTGAGATTATTCATTCCGACACATTTGCACAACAAAACGCAATTTTATATACAGACACATAAAATACACAGAATATCTTGTTATTGAAACTAATATCTTTACCTGCACGAACAAAATACCACAATCATAATTATCATTATAGTTCTTACAGCTCTAAAGGATGGAAAGTTGGTCTTACCCCTGGTTGAAAGCAGATTATTGCCCACAGTACCATGATGAAAACAGTGACAAGCATAGTCTTAATGGCTAGTATATCTAGGCTCCAGTTAGCACTTCTGTTCACCTAGCAAAAGAGTTGCATTGACACAATCAAAACATCGGCATCACTTCTGCGCCGCGCAGCCCAGACCGTCCGATTGTCGATGTGGTACAGCAGGCAATAACGCGTAAAGCTAATAATTAGTCGCTAGCAGTCGAGTTTCGAGTGGAACACCGAGATGCCTACCTCCCTCTCCACTTCACTGGGCAGTCAATTGTCTCATATAGAAACAGAGATTTAAAAAAAGATAGAAAGAAAAAAATGTAAAAAGCAGTAAACGTTTCGCAATCACTCCATAGTAGTACTAGTGCTGTGAGTATTGGATGGATTTTCCCGTGACTATAAATAGTTATTTTTAGACACGGGTTTTCCCAGCTTCGTGTCGTAACGACCCCACCCTACATGCCTGCTTGCCTGTCGCTAATCACGCTCTGTCTATCCCTTACCCCTTCCCCCTCCCGCTTTGTCCATATGTTGCAAACCCTTGCCCCCCCCCCCCCCCCCCCACTCCCTCACTCTCTCTGATTGTCTGGGGATAGCTCTCTTTCCCCATTTTTCGACTGTTGTTCGTCAGCTTGCGGCTGTCCGCAGCACTACACCGCGACATTACGCATACCGAACACCAGGAAGCATAACTGTATAAAGAGTTTGTTCGCAAAAAACGATAAGTCCACACTTGCCAAACGGAGATACATTTGCGATTAAGGGTCAAGAATAATTAAGAGAATAATAAGAAAAATTTTGCTTTTTTGACCATAACTTCAAAAATGTACCTTATGTAGTGACCAATATATCATTTTTTAAAAGGTATTATTTTGTACTTTATGACAGAGACCTTACTTCAAAATCATCAAAAATGGACTTATCGGTTTTTGCGAACAAACTCTTCATATTTTAACTAAGAGACATCTAAACTTTTCACATAATCCGATGTTTATCCTCAGTTATATCTGTTCTTTTTTTTGTCTTTCTATGCTTTCTGTTAGTTGGTTCATAAGCTCTATCTATCTTGGCCTTATAAATGATGTCTTTGACTATTGCAGAATTAACAAGTTGCTAAACTTGTAATTTGTCCTTGAATTGACAACATAAAGAATAAAATGAACTTTCCTGTCTCGAATGGGCACATTTCTGATACTTTGTCCCAAACTCTGAGCAGCTGAATAAATGATTATCAGTTCCATATTATCTATATACAATAGAGGATATACACAGAAAAAGTTAGAAGTTGCCAACGAAACGATGGGAAGGTGATGATTAATGCATTTATGCAATAAAACACACGCGTATACGATACATAATAATGAAGAAATAAACTGGTTATGCATTTTTGCCAATAAAGAATGAGTTTATTTTTTTCAGTGCTTTTTCCGTTATGGGACCAAAATTGTGGAATCAGTTACCTCTTCAGTTAAGGGAACTGTCATCGACAGAGTCATTCAAATCTAAACTTAAAACTTATCTGTTCCTTTCATACTGAGGACTGTAATTGCTGTATGTCATTAGTATTGGATCTATATCGTATTTTTAATTGGTATATGTTGTATTCTTTATTTGGTATATATTTGTTTTTGTTTACCATTTTCTTATTTGTTGAAATGTTTGAATATGTATATGCATGTAAATATATGATATCTTTTCATTTTTGAAGCGCCATGAGCACTGAAAAGTGGACCTGTGCGCTATACAAGTAGCCACTATTATTATTATTATCATTATTATTTATTCGACTCAAATTTTCAGCGGCATCCGCCTTCTTCAGGAGTCTTGACATTATATATACATGTATATTCATATATACAGATACATTGATATAATAATATTTCACAGTCAAGTTCGAGATGGCAGGTATAGAAATATTCCTCCCTTTTCCGAAAATTAAACGCTATCTCTTTAGTTTTGGTGAGATTTAACTGCAGATAGTTCTTGTCACACCAAGAGGTAAAACGTTCAACTTCGGCCCGGTAACTTGATTCATCCTCATCACTAAGTCTTATAATGATAGTGTCGTCTGCATATTTCAAAATGAATACACTTTCCTTTGCTGATTTACAATCGTTCGTGTACAGGATGAACAGTAACACCGACAAAACACAACCTTGTGGAGCACCTGTGTTCAAAACGACAGGGTCTGAAAAGCAATTTTGAACCCTCACAGTTTGAGACCGATTACAAAAGAAATCTTTTATCCATAACATCAGATAAGATGGTAAATTCATGTGGGGCAGCTTCCGAAGAAGAATGTGAGTCTGCATAGTATTGAACGCCGAGGAAAAGTCTATAAAACACGTGCATATAGCGTCGTGGTTTATCGCTGTGCTGAGCGAGCTCATGTACAAATGTGAGAACAGCAACATTCACAGACTTTTTAGGTTGATATGCAAATTGAAGTTTGTCAAGAAGATGGGACACTGATGGATAAAGGAACTGCATTATCTGTCTCTCGAGGCATTTCATGATGATCAAGGTAAGTGCGACTGCGAGAAAATATAAAGAAAATTCAAAATCATCTTATTTTTACATAATGAAAAGGTACCTGACCGACCTACCCCTTTCAGAATATAGGAGGAATTGTATTAGTATCAAGAGGAATAAATGTGTACGACTTTTCATTAAAAAAAATGAAATTTGGGGGCATTTTCTTCACTGTTGTATCCATGCGTGATGTTACAAACGGTTGACCTTTGACCCCTGCCCCGCAGACCCCAACCAAAAATAAATAAATAAATAAATAAAATAAAGTTTCGTTGTTAAGAGTCAAGAGTCAAAGTTATGATTTCTTGATAAAAATGAACCCTTGAACTGATAAAGAAAGGAAAATACATTTGTCTACAAAATTTTTTGGTGCAGATTGTAATACTATATAAGGCCTACCTTCGGTATATCGAACAGTAACCAATGCGCTTCTATTACCTCCTATATACTGCTTAATTATGTAGGCAAGTTCAGTAAGTTTCCTTCTTAAATTCTTTCTCTCTTTCTTTCTTTACAGTATTTGTTCGTAATTTGTGCTATAGGACTCTCTATGATTATCTGTGTCTATTTATTTACAGTGATACAGCTTGCAGCCATTTTTAAAGTGTTACGTTGTCTATGTACATGTACTTTACAGTTGATAACAGCTGACAGTACATGTATTTTTAACTCAGAGCACATATACGTGTATATTTTTAAACAGTTACTATCAAAACAAGACTTAATACATGTAGAAAACAAATCAAACAAATCTTTTTCAGCCAAAAAACCTCGGAAAGATTCCCCCCCCCCCATAACTCAATGGAATATCATAAACTATGTTTTTCCCACTCTGTTTTCATATGCAGCTTAATTACTGTCAAGCACATTGCACCAAAACACACAGAGAAGCAATGATGGCAAACAGATCTATATACTTATATCCTGTTTTATTCTAAATCCCTTATTCACATGTACAAATTTCAAAAGAAAAATAAAGAATAAAAGTTCCCATTTGAAAAAGACCAGTTGCTCTCTGGAATGCCAAATGTGGCAGCTTGGATAAACACATGTCTGTATCGTTGCATTGCAATCTGACATTCTTGTGTTACAGTTTGAGCTCAGGTCTAGGGTGCTATCATGAATACATATACATAATACGAACAACAATTCCATCATAACCATTTATTTTCTGGGGAATTACCTCTACAATCATCTTGTTTTCTGTAGGTTTCCTCATGCATCATTTTCTGTTCAAATATGAATACGACATATACATGTACCGTATAGACTGATTTGTGCATCTCCTGTAACTTTACAACAGGCGGATCCAGTAATTCTGTAAAGAGGGGGCGCCTTTACAAAATTAAAGGGGGGGGGGGGGGGGATGCAACCCTCCCCATCTTTTCTTGTGATTTCTTTTGTTTTTACCAAAAATAAAAGGGGTGTGCGTCCGGTGCGGTCCTCCCTGGATTCGTCAGTGCTTACTGATATACAGTGTATGTAAGGTTCATTCTGTATTTATTGGATTGTCATTACTATTGTTAATCTGTAGATGTGTCTAATGGAAGAAATTCATGGAAACTTAATAAATGAATAAATGACACTCTATAATAACTATGAGATAAGTAACATCACTGTACATATACTGTTTTTTTCTCCCCAAACTAATAATCTTATATGAGCTAATTGCCCCAGTACTCTAACTAGCATATTCACAGCAATACGAAAACATAATCATCAAAAACTCTGAATAGCATTTGTTTCTGGAGAGAAAAGCATTTCTTGGCTATTGAATGTAGTGAAACTGTGTGGATGTTTCTTCCTTTACTAAATCTTTAGTTTGTTCAAAAACCAAAGAACACCTACCTTGGAAGATATCAGCTGGGGTGTATGTCCATACATTTTATATGATATATATCAGGAATTTATAGCTTTCTGTCACACAAACTTCCAACCACTAATACATAGGACAATACTGACATTATAACAATTATCAGTTCTTAGAATGCATAATAGTACTGTAAATACAGAAACAAAGTCAAACAAACATTATTCATACATATACATGTACCACCATATCAACAGTTATTAAACATATGAGTTTTAACACAAATTTCATTATCAGATTCTGTAATCATCTACTGCTCGGGGGAGATTGTTCCATAATGATGGTGCTATTTTACCAATAGCTCTATCACCAAATGTCTCGGATTTCACAATTATTACAGAAAGGAGATTCTTTGACTTTGAACATGGATTACAACCACGATGATATATGGTTTGATGAGTCTACTGAGGTATGCAGGAGCACTTCCATGAAAACATTTGAATACAAGTGTCAGAACCTCAAACAAGATATGAGCCCTTATCAGCAACCAATAAAGACCATGAAGAACAGGAGTTATATGATCAGTTTTCCTTTTGCGTGTTACAAGCTTTGCGGCTGAATTTTGTTTCCATGAAGTCTTCTGAGCTGAGATTCTGGACCTACAATGAGCAACTCACCATTGCTAGCCAAATGACAAAAAATGCATCCACAATGAAAGTGACGTATCGCAGGTCTGCATTTTTTGAACTGCTATGAATGTACCTTAGATTCAGCCTTCATCAAAGAAAATGCAAAACTTTGACAATCATGTGGAGGTATCCATTAATGCACATAGTATTTTAAAACAACAGCCATATCATTCATCAAGAACACAACTTTATTGCCCACCCACAGCAATCCAAGGAGTGGTGAGAAGCAAGAGTCAACTCCACTAACAATATACATAGGCCTACAGTGGACTTCCTCTATAACATAGTCTTTGGGACCGGCAGTTTTCTTTCATTACATCAAAATTTCATTGTATCTGAACAAATAAACAATAAAAAAAAAATATCATTTTGATAATGTTGCAGCCTGAAAATTTTATTTTGTTGTTACTGAAATTTCATAATAACCCTGTTCGTTATTACGGGCAGTTCACTGTGCACTGAAGTTACAAAAGCTCCTTTAGAGGTTTAGTGTATTAAAAATTCAATTTGAACTAACTAAAATCTATTGCTGTCTTCCACAGAAGTGAGTTTGGGAAAAGCATCATGAAGGGAAAACAGATCTCTATGCAAATGTTAATGTGGTCTTAATTCTGAAAAGGGCATGCACCTGAGTGGATTCAAGCAACAGTGGCATACAAATGTTTGTCCAGTGTTTTAGAAGTTACAGTCAACCTTGCTTAAGTCAAATCTACAATTGTATTTGGATGAAAGAAATACCTTCAACTCGGAGTAAATTTGACTTATGACAGATTAAAATCAATACAACATAAAGAAAAGAGGTCTTGAAAAGACCTTTGACTTGGGCGATTATTTTAATTATGAGAGGTCAAATTAAGCAAGCTTGACTAAATATACAGCTGCACAAGTCTGTTCAGGTCCCTGGTGTGAAAGTGTATAAAAAGGCAATGCAACACAATACATGTATGTTGAAACAGATTGAAGCAATGCTTGCAAAAGTCAGAAAACAGAAATATTTCAGCTTTTGTGACAACCCTTATTTCCAAATTAAATTACACAGAGAGATGTGGATACTCTTTCCAATGTACATTTTACATGCATACCAATAAAAAGATGTGCAGTTGATTCCATGTTGCAACGTCATTATCACAGTAACCACGGCAACATGAAGTCGCCATTTTTTCCATCATGGAAACACGACAGATAAAACTGCATGCCAATGAGAGTAAGATATTGCATACGACACTACGTACTTTCACAGACCACACCTTGAGGAGGAGAGGATTAACTCCGGGAACTCCCTCGCCTCTGTATGAGGTAGAGGGCGTGGTCACACAGGTGGCAGTCTGTGCTGTGGCTTCCATGGAGAACCCTGGCTAGGTCCAGCTGTCTCTGGGAGCTGAAGTTTTCATCAGCAGCAAACCTGCGCATAATGTCAAAAATGCTGCACAGTCTTTGTAGATCCCACCTTACAAGCAAGTCTGCCACGGTTCTCAAGTCTTTGCGCCGAAATACTTGTAGACAGGATGATGTCTCATGGTATTTCACTTCATACAAATGCTGCAAACATGCGACAAATGTATGAAATGCAGTTTCATCTATGGAATGTGATAATACCATTGCTCCACTGTCTTCGATAGTATTTATAGCTTCTTGCAGTCCTGTGGGACACTTCCCACTGGTGGGTGTGTGTTGTTTGTGAGGACGTTTCTTTGTTGGGTTGATATCAAATTCCTCCATGGCAGTGGTAACATCACCCTCATAGTCACCTCCATCAGGGACAGTGCCTTGAGAAGGGAATAGATGAGGTAGTACGTGATTAGATTCAGTTTCATCTAGGGGTTTATTTAGTAACTGCAATTCTAATACTGGAAATATGAATGTTGATGGTAGTGATAGTGATAATTACAACAGAAAAACAGCAGTAATCACAATGATTGCAAAGTCTACGTATTAGTTCAGTGTGTGATGATATTTTGTCGTCACTATCATCATCCTTGCCTTCTTTGCACCATTTTCACTCACATTTTCCTTATCAATGTCATCATGATCACAGCAGTACCTTACATCAGAATGAGGAAATTTGCATATTATAAAAGGAAGTCAAATGAAATCAAAGACATTATATGTATATGTCATGCTTCATGTCTCTCTGTAAACATTGACATGATTTTCAAGGGTATGAGGTGGGAGATGCAGAAATAACCAATGAGAGTGAAGCAAACCAGCATTGCAAGGTAGAAATCTTTCCTCCATCTGTTCACAAAATCTTCTCACATCTCAAATGCTCCTCAGTTTACATGAACTATCACATGATATACAGTGTACCAATGTCTAACTCATCATCATCTGCTGATACATAGTGTAGACCCAGGTCAATAGGTCAATATTTGACTACAGCCCCTTCCCCCCCCCCCCTCCCCCCTCCCTCCTCCACTCACCTGTGGTACAGAATGTCTCTTCTCTGAGGAGCCTAAAGTCTTCTCCTTCTTGAATCTTAAGTTTAACAACCTGAATCATCCCTGGGATGAGTCCTTTACACTGGTACACTCCGTCTTGGAGTTCCTCCTCCTTGGAATCATTGACAGTGAGGAAAAGACGGCAAGAGTTTGACAAACTGTTTTCAAGCCTAAGGCTTGCCGTCCGGTCCGCAGGTTCAATGGGTAGAAGTGTAGGGGCTGGAGGAAAAGAGAAAGACATTAGTAAAAGCTTTAACCAATTGAAGACTAGTCCCGAGTGTATCCTCGGGGAGGTGTCTATGGGAAAAGCGTGTTATAGCAATATCAACTCATCCTCACCGGGTTGAAATAAAGGTAACAGTGTCTGACACACTGGTGACTGTCTCTGACTTACTTTCTCTTGACATCATTCACAACAACTCAAGCAGTGAGAGACAATCTAGCACAATCTGAACTTTTACAGCCTTTCTCTATTGCCACCTAGTCTTCTGCGAGAGCGGAATAATACTGCAAGCCTCTAATATGATGTTTCAAGCTAATGAGGGAATTTCAACTTACATTCTGTCTGAAACTTTGCTGACCATCGCCAGTTAGTCCTTTGGTTGTCAGAGTTCTCCCTTGTGCCAAGCCTGACCTGGTACCAAACTTTGGGCTTCAAGTCCTTGAACTCCTTTTTACCACACATCATGAGCTCTTCTCTGATCCAGTCTGGGGTGCTATCCTTTAACTCACCAATCTGGACATAAAATGTGTTCTGAACCACTGGACACTTTACAGTGACAGAAGTAAAGGACCCAGAGACCTGCAAACCTGAAAATTAAAAATTTAAAAAAATGAGTTTTAAATTACCTAACAATCTTGTTTTGCTACAGTTCTGCGCTCATTTGTTCTACCAACTGATGTACTTAACCCAAACAAATTCATCCTCGAGACATGAAAAATAATAAGTTTGTTCAGATATTTAAGATAGTAAGGTGAAGAGATAATCAATTACTACAGTGAAAAGCACACATCAATATATATCTGCATCTGTTAACTATTAATTTAAAGCTGTGGGCACACCTGCTGGCCAGTCCATCCCCCCCCCCCCCTTACATATAACTGATCAGTAATATCTGTGACACCAACACTTGGTCATAAACAGGTGACCGACTCACAGTTCATGGTCAGTATCTTGACTAGCTCCTTTTTCCGACGTTTGCTGGAACTTTTCCTCCAAATCTTGACTTCATCGGTCCAAAACAGCTGTGGGATCTCCACCATGGACACACAAGACGTCACTGAAAGACATTGCAAGAAATTGATTTGTTTCAATTTTACCTCTGATGCTCCAACAATGCACAAAGTTCAAGATTTCAAATAAAGTGAAATCTGAAAAAAAAAAGATGTTTAATGCCATATTGGTGGCATTTTACCATATGAAATAGCAAAGAGGTACTAAATGAATTATCAGGAGAAAAGCACTGAGCAATTGACTGACATCACACAAAATGTCCTTTTGTTATCTTGTCTCACTAAATTCATTTCCTTGATTTAAAGACATGGGAGATTAATACAGATTTCAAAGAAAGATATTGTATACCTCAAAATCATTTGCATCTTTCCCAAATTGGGTGTTCCTCATCAACTTTAAGATATGACAGAAAATCCAATCTGTGGCAATGGCATGATTGTGAGGGAGGGCTTTGAAGTTTAGGGTCAACTGGAGCATGCTGAGTGGCTCTTACAGTGTGAAAAAAACCCCAAGAAAGTTTAAAACTCCTTTCCAACCAATATTCCGCAAAATTCCATTTCTCTAGCGTAATGAAACAGCAATATTGATTAAACATCTTTCAGGAAGAGGATTGAATATCATTACCCTTCACATGTGTCAGTAGCAAGTCAAAGGAAAGTGCACTTTTTACAACAAAAAAAAAAAAACACCAATGAAATCTTGTAGAATTTCTTTACATTCTTTTATTGTCCAGCAGTGACATCATGAATCATGTACAGTTTTAGTCTTCTTCCAGCAATAGCAGCACTGAAACTTTACAAATTCATAACTTTAGAATGATAATTTCTCTGACTTTTCTCAATCTTCACTGATGTGATCTCGTAATATTGTAGGATTAACTCAATTGACATGTACATTTAGGGAAACTGCCCCTTTAACTACCAGGACCTCATGTATACAGCTCCATCTTACACACAGTACCCCTACTGCTATAGGAATCTAATACTTACATGTACATTGCCACCTCTTGCCTTTCTTTGCTAGATACATCCCTTTCCACGACTTTGCTGGAACTTTCTCTACTATGATCTCCTTACAGTCAGAGCTCCACACAGAGTCCAGGCCACGAACAAACCCACTTTGAAAATCTGACGTTTCTAAGGTGACAGAATCTGCCAAAAAGGGGAAGAAAATAAAGTAGAAGACAAATAAAAAACATTCTTTCAATAACAACAAATAGAGCATCATATTGGTAAATAATGGAACTTTGATATATAAAGAGCTGTTTTTGACAACTAAATATGTCTTTGCTATATCAGAGACACTGTAAAACAAAGGAATATAAAAGGAATGGGATAGATCTACAAAATCTGTTTCTCTGTATACATTTGTATCTGACCTTGTAGTAAAGGGACTTTCTGTATTACTGCAACATTTTTTTTTTCACTTATGGTATGAGTAACAAGCTAGTTGGGAGATCTGCAGAGACTCCAACCCCAAGCACCTTCTGATCTAGAGATTCTCCCGCCCGAAACCCCTAGTAAACGGGAGACTCCAAGTTGATGTGTGCGAAGTTCCTAGGGTTCTAGATGTTCTCTGGTGCCATCTAAGGCTTATTTTTTCAACATACGATAGCAAAAAGTAAGAAATCCTTTCCACCGGGAGACACAGAGCCAGGGCGGGAGAAATCAAATCTCAAACGGGAGAACGGGAGATTTTGCAAAAATGGGCTTTCGGCGGGAGATCTCCCGTCGAAAACGGGAGAGTTGGAGTCTCTGGATCTGATGTAAGTTTATGATCTCTACATCACATGTGGTAGGCCTACCCCTCTGTGCTATTCTGCAATTCCTAAGACGTGCATTAGGTTTGACAAAATAATAATGCATTTGTCAGGAATGCCATAAAATGCCCTGTGAATGATTCTAGAACAGATAATGGAGCTACAGAAATACTGTGGATCATCATCATCATCATCAACTTTAACGGTCTAGTGCTTAACTAAAAAATGCATATATCATATACATATACACATGCATACATGTACATGTAAATGAATATACTCAGTACATACATAAATATGATAATATGTGTAGACATACATGCACAGACTGTTGTATAAACATAATATACATGTATACTTACTTGTACTTTCATACATACATACATACGTACGCACACTGTGTACATACACATGTACATACATACATACATACATACATCAGGGCTCGACACTAACGGTGGCCCGGGGCCACCAAAAATGAAAGTCGGGCCACCAAATTTCAAAAAAGGGCGAATTTGGTGGCCCGCCTCGGGCCACCAAAATTTTTTGAAAAGTATGTCAATAAATTCGCAACTTTTTGCGACGGAAATTAGCAGTTAAATTTGTTTAAAGGATGGATAAAAAGGACTGAATGAGTGCCTGAGAGTGAGTGTTGCAAGTTTGTCGAAGTTTATTTATGAGTAGATAATTATGTCCAACTTCTAATTCTTACTATCATAAAAGTTAAATATTTGACTCATTAAAAAAAAAAGGACTTTTAATGTTTTTTATTGTTGTTTTTTTTCGGGACACCAAATTTTTCTCTCGGGCCACCAAAAATTTGAAATTTAGGATTTTGGTGGCCCCATCGGGCCACCAAACAAAAAAGTTAGTGTCGAGCCATGCATACATACATACATACATACAGTGTACATACATACATACATACATACAGTGTACATACATTAATTGTACATACATACAGTGTACATACATACATACACAGGACACAGACATACAATCATATAACATACAGTGTACACATACAAATGATTCATACAAACATGCACAAGGAGAAATCAGGAGAAAAACTAAGATAAACACATAATTAAGATTGTGCTACTGTAATGGTTGTGAAAGTTACCTGTTTATGACTGATGTTAAATGCACGCGAGACATCATGTGATGTTATCCAGTACTGGTCATATATTACTCATCTTTTTTAACTGCTTAATTTCCTCTACAATTTCACTGATTTGTTACTTTCTTTTTTTTCACAGAATTTTGTTAAAGATCACTTTTCTTTTGGGATACGTAACTTCCTTGAATAAGAAGTTGACTTGCACGTTGTCCTTTCTTCAGGATCTGTGGATTGTCCACGGTAACAAATTCCTTTCGAATCACCCAATTCAATTTAATCCATATATTTTCTTTTATTGCACACACTCTTTGGACTAAGTACACACAATGCCATTTAAAATTCATTTCATTTTATACAAGAATGAACCAGTTTACATACCACCTAACTCCATTTGATCTTCTGAACAAGCCGGATGGTAGCCACGTGAAATGTGATTCTGACAGCTCAGGAAACACCAGCAACCGAATACAGTACCAAACAGAGCAGAAACCGCAGCAACGCAAAAAATAAATATGTGTAAAGGTGTCCCTATCGGTAATAGCAAGAAAAACACACACAAACAAACAAAAGGCACTTTGAGAATGATTTCCTAGAGAGAACATACATCAAACATCTGAGAATATTTGCAATATGTTTGAATCAGTGCATATACACTAATACATCAGAACCACATCAAAAATCCTAAAATGAAAAGGTTTTGGTTCAAAGTAGTTCTGAAGATGGCTCTAGCAGTAACCAATTACACATGTTTCCGTATTTTAGTACATATTACCTTTCCTCAGAAACCCTAAATATACTTTTACACCACTTCGCCCTAACCCCTAGCATACTTTGTATGCTCATCAGAATGGAATCAAATGTCCTGAAAGTAACTGTCAATAAAAAACAGGGATCATGTCATCCCCTAAAGTCTTTTGCATCACATCTTCTTGAGACCTTAGTAAGATTAAAATAGCATTGTTTGCGAGAAACCCTAAATATACTTTTACACCACTTTGCCTTAACCCTATTCTAACGGGGGGGGGGGGGGGGGGGGGGGGGGGGAGGGGGTCAAATTGACCCCCCCCCTCGACATTTCATGCCACGATTCTGCAACGCGCAAAGATTTTGCCGCGGCGTTTCATGACTTTTTTCATTGAAGTCTCCCCCATATTTTGAGACCAAATTTGCGACGTCCAGGTACACCGTTCTGAAGTTACGCAATGTTTTGCATATGCATGTCAACCCAAAAACAGCTCAAATTCATGATTTTGTGTGCAAATCCAATGCAAATTGTGTTTTTTTGTTTAATTGATATAAATTTGATTATTTCAACTTTTAACAAAATTGAAATTTATCAATTCTAATGTAGATCAGCTTGGAAAAGTGCCTGCAACAAATTTTGGCAAAAAAAATTATAGAAAACAAAAGGTCGAAAAAACGATAAAATACATAAGAAATTAACAAAACAATACAAAACAAAAGAAACTGATTTTGATTGCGCAATCTTTTTATGAGAAGATTGTTCGATATGTCTTGAGGAACTCTTGACACAAAAATTTGGCAATCCTTCAATCCTTTTAATGGAGTTATAGGTGAAAACATGATTTCATGCGTAAATTTGCATAATTAATTCATAAAAAAATATAAAATAAAATTTTTTCTATTGTAAGACCATATAATCTTGTAGTTGACATCCGGCTCTATGTACAGGCAAAATTTTGCGGCGATCGCGCGATCGGCGGCTGAGATCTGAAGGGGGGGTCAAATTGACCCCCCCCCCCAAGTAAAAACTTGGTCTCAAATAGCCCAGTTAGAATAGGGTTAACCCCTAGCATACTTTGTATGCTCATCAGCATAGAATTAAATGTCCTGAAAGTAACTGTCAATACCATAGGGATCATGTCATCCTCTAAAGTCTTTTGCATCACATCTTTTTGAGACCTTAGTAAGATTAAAATAACGTTGTTTGTGTATCCACACACTCACATGACTTGGTTTTCTTAGATTCATCAGGTTGGGAAGGTGACTCTTGTGAGAAATGACTTTCATCAGTGCTGTGACTTGACGTCATCAACCGTTCTGTTGAACTTTGGGCAGGCTGGAGCGTGGTCGCTGGTGGTACTGATGAAAAATTAACAAAAACAAACATGAAAACGAAACATACATGACACCTATCTGATAAATCAACAAGGTTTAGCTTACATGACTTTATATTTCACTATCACTTTGTAGAGAAGTATTTTCTTTTCAGTGTGCACATGCATGTGATCAAAGAATAATTTTACTTCATTTTCCAATCCCCACAGGACTAATTTAGCTCTTCAACATCATACCCTGTATTCACTCTATACACCAAGTTATCAAAGACATACTTTCACTTTTTTTTTTTTGGTATCCTATACTGCTCAGGGTAATAAAACATAATTTCTACATGCGTCTGCAACAGTGCACTTCTTGCAATATCCATATCAATGTCTTATTTGATATACAATTTTTTTTTTTTTTTGGGGGGGGGGGGGTAGAAAGAGAGGTCAGCAGAAAGACTGAGAAGAAACCAAACAATTATTCCTAAATTTGCGACCTTTTTTTAGGTTTTTCTTTTTCTTTTAAACAGTCATGCATGATTGAGTAGTTGTAGTCAGCTGTTTTTATACGACTTCTTATATGCAAGTCTTCTCATTTTTCAAACTTACAAATATTCATGAGAATGAAGTTGGGGCTGATCTGAGAGTTGAATGTATCAGACATGATGTTCTTGAAACAGAGATGATTTATGAAGATTATCAAAGTGGACAAACTTTTTTTTTTTCGCTTTGCATACAGCATCTACACATGTAAAGAGCAATTTTCACAATAACAAAGTTTGAGACTCCAACCCTAGGCATCTCAAAAACTGGAGATTCTCCAGTCTGTAACCCTAGGAAACTGGAGACTCTGATATCGGAAACATGAGCACAAAATTATGTGCTGATAGCCCATATCAAGATCTTGGGAGTGCAATGTCCCTTGTGGTTGGAATGGGGGGGGGGGGGGGGGGAGGGGGGTTATACATGCTGCTGTATACATGTACATGTTAATTCTCTGGTGCTACCTTATCCTTATTTTTTAAACGGTGACACAACATTTGCTCCTGCAATAATTGCTCTGGTCTTATTTTCTCTGAGGACTTAGCATTAGGGTTGTGATAGGGTTTTAGATGAAGTTTGATGTGAGGATTAGGGTTAGAGGAGTTATGTTTGTGGGTACGAATTGTGTTTGGCTTTAATAGTGTGAAGACATTTCATGGGAGCAATTGTTGCAGGAGCAAATGTTATGGAACCTTTTTAAGCATATACCAGAGAGATATTTCAATCAAAATGGTCTCCAAGTGGGAGAATTGGAGTAATCTGCAAAGTCTAAAGCTGAGCAGAAGATTGACTGACACAGCAATGACTGATGTCTGCCGAGCAAGTTAACTCTATATGTGCCACGTTCGCATGCCTGACTCAAACAACGGCGTGCCAACTTGGCATATTCTGCTCAAATGCACAAACCCACCCAACTCCCCAAAACGCCAGTGTAAGGAAGGCATTCATCGCGATTCCGTTCCTCTTGCATTTTATGTCATGTAGTGACTGACTAACAAACGGCCTTCCCCACTGGATTTGCATGTAAATTCTAAGCTTCTACCACGGTGTGTTTGGAAAAGTATTGCTTTTACAGTAATGTAGCTACATTCGTATACTGGTCATTTGAAAGGAAAACAATCATAGATTTGTCATCCAATGTAAATCACAGCAAAGCTTGGCATTGTCTCTACAACTTTGCTCACTTCATGTCTTTATTCACTATAGAAGTTACATAGATTTGTAAAACAGAATGTTTTCTCAAAGCATGATTTCTTTTGCATCTCAGAATAATTTGGCACACAGTGGGTTTCTACCATGGCACATAAAGAGTTCAAATAGATTTAGGTAAACAAAAAATTGTGAGCATCATTATGTTGCTCCAGATATCATCACTGGGAGTTATTTAGCAGGTGTTTACAGATTTCTGACTACAGCCTTCTTGCATTAAGAAATAGAGGTTCCTAATATCAGGTATATATGGAAATTTCTAGAGAACATACAGTACTGTAGACATGAGACAAAATGGCCTGAAATCAGCAGGAATTACTTAACTTCTTACATAATATCACATGGATGTCATACCTTATTGAATGTGACTTGAATGCCTTAGTTTGAATATCATAATTTCACTTGCATCAACTTCATTGAATGAAGAAGCTAAAGTGATAAAATCACCCAAACTGGCCATCACGAAATGATACGAGATACTTTATCAGATCAGCTGACCTAATAGTATACTGCACGTACCATATGTGTAGTTTAATTGTATGGTTGCCTTCCCAGCGGAGATGCCCTCTGCCCAAAATGCTTCACAGCTATAGTTGCCTTGGTCATCTTCTCCAAAGTCATTGATATCATAACTGTGAGTCGCGGCAGCTCCATCAGTAAACTCCACTAGTTTGATGATATCTCCAAGTGGACCGTACCATTTTATGTAGGGGACAACTGGCACTGACTGGACAGAGCATGTGATGATGGTAGATTCCAGGGATTTTGAAGACGTGATATTTACAGCTGAATCACAAAAAGCAGAAAATAAACACAAATCATGATGAATGAGTTTCTCAAGTATATCAAAGACAGCTGGGGTGTTTTGACAAATCTTACCGTAATATAAAGCTATTAGGAATGAGAGATAGACATATTAAATCGGGGAAAAACTGAGTCATAGAGTTGGGCATGCTTTCATTATGTATGCGTTTGTTTGGAAACATCTAACAATTTCTTTTTTCACTACTTCAAGCAGTTTCGCTATCTGCACAAAAGGAGAGACAAAGGAAGATAAATACAAACGGCTATTGAAATAATATGTTTGGGTTTTTTTTTCTGAGATAGTAAAATATGAGTGACATATCTACATCTCTCACTTTGGCTGTACTCAATCTAAAGTCACACTGGCAATGCTAATGATGGGAGTTGATGATGTTTGGTATTATGATGTCATAATGTATTCTTTATACATGTAGTTCCATGTGATGGCATTGATAGCTGTTGTAAATGCTCACTTGGCCTGGAGTACTTCGGTGCTCCTCTTGACCAAACCGAGTGGCAAGCTCGGTATCTCATCTCCTTCGTTTCATCTGGAGGAGGGCCCGTCACACCTGGCCAACACCAGAAGGGACAATGACCCCAATTTCTCTTGGAAGTTTCAACGTCATAGTAAAAGGTCGTATCGTTTCCAAAGATGATATCCTTTCGGCATTTTGCACACGGTGGACAGTATTCACTGAAGAGACACACATGAAAGAGATGGAACAAAATAAACAGTGTACAGGAAAATTATGACAAACACATTACAACAAAATTTCATTACAGTAAAGTGAAAATTCAGGTCCTAAAGTGATCATTAACATGTCTGTATAATAATGTTTGTTCAGTGTTAATTAAATTTTCATATAATGAAAGAAAACTGCCAGTCCTGAGGACTTTGTTATAACTGGAGATGCTTGTATCGAGGCAAAAAATCATGACCTCTCTTATCAATGACTTGAGCAAAGATATTACGATTTAACAAACAGAATGGTAAAGACTTAATTGCACCTGAAAAGAGAATAGTAAACTCACAGACTAGTACAGGTTTGCATTGATCTACCATAAAAATGGTATCATGACACCATCTCTTCATCTATGTAAATTTGGTCACAAGATGACGTCATTTTGTATGAGTCTGTCATTGCCTAATTGCTCAATAATCTTCAGTAGTTTTTTTTTTTTTTTTTAACCACAATTCAAGGAGAGGGTGTTATAACTGTCTCATCAAATTGTTGTAGAACACTGTTGATTTGCAAGCAACTTCAGTTTTTACAAGGGGATGGGGTTGGAAGCTGTCAATTTAATCATCCCTGCTTCTAGCCCCTACACATAACAAGTAATACAATTTATTCTAATTACCAATGTTGTATTGATATCAAATACATAATGATTATGTTTATGCATGGTGATACAACATTTGTCCCTGCAGCAATTGCTCCAGTCTTATTTTCTCCAGGAACTTAGGGTGAGGGTTGAGATAGGATTTTAGGTTTAGTTTGAAGTGAGATTAGGATTAGGATTAGGGTTATGTTTGTGGGCCGAACTTATGCTTAGCTTAACATGCAGATATTTAATGAGAGCAATTGTTGCAGGTCTGGGACAAATGTCATGGAATCATATGTACATGTTTATACTGTCATTGATTTTGCTTGAAATGAAATAAATCAAATTAAATGACTTTACAATGAAATATGTTTGATAACCTCTTGTAAAAAAAAAAAAACAAACAAAAAAAAAACAAAAACAAAAACAGGGTCAATTATGCAAGGAATCTCTATATTTACTTGGACCTCAAGACTTAAAATCTAAAAAGTTAAGAGTTCAAAATAATAGTTAAAATAGAAAAGATAAATCACAAACATGATGAACAGGAGAACTATTACAAACAGCACTTGAAATTAAGACATCTCAATATCCTGCTTCTAAACGACTGATTAAAAGTTGCACTTCACACTGATGCTTCAATGATTCCATTACTTTGACTGACAGGCGTCTCGGTTTGTGCAAGAAGACAAGGAATGGCAGAAACACACCAACAACAACTGTAGACATGGAGAAATAAAAGACAAAGAAAAAAGACAATATTTTAGTGTATCAATTGAGATTATAAAATCAAGTAATTAATGTTTCCTGTTTGTTTGTTTGTTTTTTGCCTTGCTTCCTGAAACTAAAAACTGAGAAGTTTCAAATTTATTAACATGACACATTCTAGACATTTGACTAGTAAAGAGTCCTAAAAATGATATTGTGGGTAATTGCATAACAGTTGTCAAACATCATCATTAACATTCAAATGGGCCATTAGCATAAGGAATTCAAATTCTCGAAAGCTCTCAGATCAATAAACCTCTTCCAGACCAAATCGTTCTTGGATACACGATGATGTACAGATATATGATGTATGATATGGATCATATTTAGGTGTCTGATGCCTGTATGTCATGTGAATACAGGATCATCTCAAGAGCTTCCATCACCCAAGAGTCATAAGGCCCACAAGCTAGACATCGAAAAAAGGTCCAAGAGTCCTGTAACACCCACGAATCATGCAGCCCACTAGTCATGCAGCCCTAGAGCTAGACCACCAAGAAAAATAGGCCTACGAGCTAGACAATAAGTAGAACAGGCCTATGAACTAGACACTATGCGAATATGGCCCAAGAGCTTGACATTATGCAAATAAGGCCCAAAAGCTGGATACTATGAAATAAAGGTCCATGAGCTTGACATTGTACAGTTGAGGTGATGGGCCTTATTTGCATAGTGTCCAGCTTGTGGGCCTTGCAACCTATTGTAGTGTCTAGCTCAGGGACTGTTTAGCTTTTGTCCTCTATACAGTTGAACCTCTCGTATCCGGACAAGTCGGGACCGGGGTTCATCCGGATAAGGGATTTGGCCGGATACGGGAGACTCAATGCTTTATACATGTACATATACATACACATGTACTGATGTGGCCCATTGTAGTACCACATGTAGTAATGTGTATACTGCAACCTTTTCATTGTTACATTTGGGGATGTTTGGGGAAGTTGAAATGTCTGAAGGTAAGCAATTTGGAAAGAAATTTGATGTAATGTATGTTAATCATGTTGGAAGTAATATGTAATTCATGTGTGTTTGGGTAGGAGTTGTCAAGGACATCCCGTAATTATTAAAAAAAAAAAAAATCATGGCGAGATTGCGTCCGTATAATAGAGAGATCCGGATAAAGGGAGGCCGGATAAGAGAGGTTCAACTGTACTTGATGTTGACGTAATGGGCCTTGTTCACTTTAGTGTCTAGCTTGAGGGCTGTGTGACCCATGGGCTGTACGACTTGTGGGTGTCAACCATGTGACGTGCACCATGAATACATTTTTTTACACCTGTTAATCAAAATGATGGTTTGAACATCATTGTTTAGTTGTTCAAGTGTCAGCGTAAATATTTTACAATTCATTTCCAGCACATGTAACATTATTATTGGGTTTATTGAGTATTCAGTGCAGTCTTCTCTTACCAAATAGTGTTATCAAATTTATATACTTGTGACCACCCAGCTCAAAACCCACAAAAATTTGCAGATAAGGATTGTCTGTACTGTACAGTAATAGACCAAAATATGTAATTTGAGTTGACTGACTTAATTTTTTTAAGTTTGTCTTATCTGGGATAGTTATCATTTCTCTCCCTGCTGTCAAAATTTGGTGGCTTAAAACAAAACTGAAAGTGAGACATCAGCAATTTTTCTGAACCATATTTCACTGGGAAATAGATTTCTTTTCTTTTTTCATGGATACTTCATCTGGTCTTGACTGTAAACTTAAATCCTGGTTTCTTCCTTTTCTATGAGCCAGTACCTCCTAACTTTCTCTTATCACTCTTTCAAAGCGTGTCTAATTTAAACAAGTTATCTGATTATAATTTCAACACTTAGAACTTACCTTTTTAATCTTTGTAAAAAATAAACTAGATATATCGCTACGGCTACTGATATGCCTCCGCCATAATGCATGGTTCTCCTAATAGGTCTATAGTACAATGTCTTGACAATGTGTGATGACAGTTTCACACAATTGGCAAAATACTAAAATGACAGGTTTGACACAAATGTGCTGAATGTTCGCTTTCCTAGAACCAGGTTCAATTGGATGAATGATTAAAATGTCAGAGTGCAGGTATTTGGGGAACTGATGATTTTTACTTGACTTTTGACCCTTATATAAGTTTATGCATTGAGTAATTTTCAAGGTATTGAGAAAAAGTATAATTTCAGTATCAAATGGGAAAATAGCATTATCTAAACCTGGCCTTTGACCTTTGACCTCACAGTTCCAAAGAGAATCACTGTTAGGTTGAACATGCATAAATATGTAAGTTTCATGATGATACTTTGAGTTACTTTCGAGATATGGAGGAAAAAGTGCAATTAAGCACTTTCACTTGACCTTTTACCTTTTGACCTTTGACCTTTTGGCAAGAAACTTCCCCAAAAATATATATTGGGTAATACATGCCATACATCAAGTTTTTTAAAAAAAAAACCTTCAGGCATATTGCATTTTAAGGAAAGTAGTGATATTTTGAGGAGTTGATCTTGACCTTTGACCCCCCTGACCTTTGACCCATGACCCGCAACTTCCCTAGATAATCACTGCCCATCGGTACAAGCATATATACTAAGTTCCATGAAGATACCTTGAACCATTTGCGAGATATGGAGAAAAACATGAAATTTCAATTTTTTTTTTTCACAAAATAACCTGTGACCTTTGACCCTGTGACCCTAAAATCCACACAAAGTATTATCCCCCAAGGATATACCCTCATACCAAGTTTGATGTAAAACCACCACACGGTTCTTGAGATATCGACAAAAACAAAACGGTACGGACGGACGGACGGACGACCCGAAAACATAATGCCTCCGGCCACTTCGTTGCGGAGGCATAAAAAAATAATAATGTTGCCTACTTATTGTGGGTTTTGAGTGGAAGATCACTGGAAGTCATGTCTGGATTTATACCCAACTGTGGCCATGGCTTAAATGACTCTTTTTTTAAAGACCATTGAACTGTGATTGCCCTTAGCAATGACTTTTGAGCTGTCCACACTATCAAATTCAGGCACATCATTGTCTAAATATTTCTCCCCTTTCCTGTATAAGACAGAATGGATGAGTAATAACTTTAAAAAGGTTTAGTGACCTTTGAACCTCAAAATAACTGTTGCATTTCTTATCTTGATAGATAGATTAAATTGTACCTTCACGAACAGGGTTGACAGAATGTGATGCTTCATTTCCACTGGGTTACAGCGCACTTCAAACCTGTCAATGTCAAAGACAAAACATATAAATGGAAATCTACTCATTAGAAAATGTATACAGATGGTGTATCGATCAAATCATCTTTCTGTTCAAGCATATTGCTAATGCAGTTGAGATAAATGTGAATACCCAGTACTTGTTATTTATGAAAACAAAGATCCTTTAAGTGGTAGTTACAATGACTTATCATAACAGCAGGGATTATGACGCACTGATTCTATCCAATAGCATAAAATTCTTAGTGAAGGCACAGCAAGAGATCATGTGACAGAGGGTATGAAGCTACGCAATATTGAAGATGAAAGGCCCATTACATTTCGTACCAAAAAAAAAACCCTCCAGTTATATGAAATGCCCTGCAAAAACCCAAGTGCTATACATGCCTTGTCAAAACTCCTGCTATTAGATCATCCTCGTTTCCTGTAAAATGGATGTCATGGGTTCGATTAAAACCCATTATATGGAAAACAAACCTCCAATAGCACGCACGAGTTATCATAGACCGGAGCCCCTAATCTATGCACTGCCGGAGTGGTTGCACTTTCAAAATCTGTTACATGATGGACCTGATTATGGTACCCGTAATCATAATTGATTTTGCTCTTGTTAGATCTGTGTGTATCAATTAGACTGAGAGAGCGAATTTGCGAAGTGACATACCGGTATCGTCTTTACTTCGTGATCTCAGCTAGTATATAATCTTCTGTACAACACGATGTTGGGTACATCATGGAGTTGAGCGAAATATTGGTCTGTATCTGTTTGTCGGGTAAACATTCTGCAGAGACTGCGTCTGGTTTTACGGAATCCCTTTATAGAGACACTGCATGATAAAGTAGGGCAATAATAAAGATCGGAGTATCTAATAAAAAATAAATAAAAACTCCTGCAGACAGACCATTTCATTTTTCTGTCTAATCATGGAGTGGTGTTAGCATTGGCACTGATTCTACTTCACAGATTTTTGGTAGTCATGCCATAATTGACGAAGAATATGGTTTCTCTTTGCCAATTGTCTACTTTACGGCCCTACCTAACCTGTAAAGAAGATGGGTTGGTTAACCAGCAGCCTCATTAAATACGCATAGCGTACCGTCGCAGTTAGGTTAATTATAACCAGATCTATACACAGTTCAGTCGCTGTATCTGTTGCTTCGAACAGCGTCTGGTCGGGCTATAGATGGGTATAATCAAGATTATCTATTCTCATAATATACTAATATATTTTGCATCGGAAATACTGACTGCATTCTTTACCTTCGATCACCTTCGCCACGCTGTGCTGCGAGCTGCGTTGTCGTTGTGTTTCACCCCGGTCTGATGTTGCTGTGGCTGCTAATGCTACATGTAGCTAGCTGGTTCGCGACAAACGCAACGAAACTGACGGTCGCACGAGTTTCTTCCTATGAAGCATTGAAACAGACATTCTTGAAACAACCTGAGACCAACTGAGATAATAACCAAAATCACCAAGTACACTCTTTGCCCTTTGTTGGCATTTTTGGTGAGTTCCATTCAAGAGACTCCGGGGCCGGTCCCACGTCAGCAGCGTAGCGACTGCACACTTCACTTGCCAGTAGAATTAGTAGTGTGTTTAGCTAGCTATGTGTGTTCTCGCAACAGTCTAGGGGATTTCCCCTCTCTTCAAGCGAGACGTGCGTAACAACCGCGCACGCACAATCCCAGACCTCAGGTTTGGGATTCCCACAAGAGGATCGATTTTTATTATTGTACGAGTTCCTTGTCATTTGATTCTTACCTAACTAAATTTCAATGCCTGTATAGAACTTCCCTTGCGAAATTTAGGTGTCTTAACCACCTTTACCTGTACTTTCTACAAAACTGTGTAGTTTTTGTAACCATAGGGGTCCATTAGGGGATGAATTTCATTATTTATTTGAATGTCCAAAGATAGAGTCATGCAGAAAAGTTTGTCAAATCATTATTATTGTTACATCGAGCAGGACCCGCCCAAATACATTGAAGTTGAATCAGTTATTCAACACAGAATGTAATAAGGAACTGCTTAATCTAGCTAAATTTTCAATAGAAATAATAAAGCTCCCCTTAACGTGAAACTTTAGTATTGTTCATACTATTCTTTGATATCTTAAAGGGATGGTACAGTATTGGTGAAGATGAGAATTGGGCTTTTAACTTTTTTGCGAGATACCAAGAAAACACTTATGATATAGTACAGAGCATACCATTTTAAGAGGAATTCAATGTTTTATTTGATTATCGGGTTTGGAATGACTGAAACATCCAAAAACAAAGTAAAACAAAGCGATCGTAAATATAGTGTGGGTCCCACACTTTATTATAATCGCTCTTTTTTGGATATCTCAGCCATTTCAAAACCAATTTTCATCAAATAAACGTTGAACTCCTCATAGAATTACATGCTCTTTCATATTTCATAAGAGGTTTCTCATTATCTCACGAAAAAATGTTAGAAACCTGAAATTAGGTCTCAACCAAAACTATACGATCCCTTCAAATTTGTTAGTTTATCAATGTGTAGATATACTGTTCAATTGTGTTTTGTCAGTTACATACTTCCCGGTTAATTTTTTTTTTTTTTTTTTTTGATGACAAGTGATGACACCTTATGTGTTATTCCTTTGTATGGTGCACAAAAAGTGGGGAGGTTTCGCCGGCCATGAAAAGTACATTGTACATATTATAAAGTGGCTATGGCCTTGCCTCGGGTTTCATCCACTGGTTTCATCAGCTGTCAAGAAAAAAAAAAGCCTTACCCACACTGCTGAGTGATCTGGTGCGCAAACACACATACACACACACACACACACACACACACACACACACACACACACACACACACACACACACACACACACACACACACACACACACACACACACACACACACACACACACACACACACACACACACACACACACACACACACACACACACACACACACACACACACACACACACACACACACAACTTTAACCACGTTGTTTGTATCCTTTTTTTTTTACTTTTCTGCTGCCACTTCCGGGGGACAATGAGGAAGTGGGGGCATCCCAAGTGCATGATTAGACTAATGTATTTCTATGTATCATCCAATAAAAAAGTGCTGGCCCTTCCCCCCCCCCCCCTTCGGTTCCACCAGCCCTGCAACAAGCTTTATTTTGATGCTGGAGGTTTGATTTTTAAATCTCTTCTAAGGCAATGCTGTATGTGCACAGTGGAAGGACAACATTTTGTTTTGATTTCTGCACCATTGAATCCTTGCTTTCTTGCAGTAATAATACTAAAAAAAAAACAAACAAACACGCTTCTTCGGAGGTGTGCTTTGCAATAAACCTCATCAGGAACTAAAAATTCCTAAAAAACAAGTGATGGATGTGACATTCGTGATGGGTGGTGTGAATGATAGTGGTTGTCATGGTGACAATGTGATGGTTGTGTTGGTAATAAAGTGGTGATTTGATGGGTAGTGATGGTAGGGCCTACAAGTAATAGTGATGATGTGGTGGGAAGTGGTGGTAATATTGTGGTAATGGTAATTGAAATGGGTGATGATGTGATGGGTAGTGGTGGTAATAGTGGTGATGTGATGGTAGTGGTGGTAATAGCAAATGTAATGGTAGTGGTGATAATAGTGATGATGTGATGGGAAGTGGTGGTAATAGCTAGTGGTGATGTGATTGGTACTTCTGGTAATAGTTATGATGGGTAGTGGTGGTAATATTGATGATGTGATGGGTAGTGATGGTAATAGTGATGATATGGTGGGTAGTTGTGGTAATAGTGGAAATAGTGATAGTAGTGTTGGTAATGGGTGATAATAAGATGGGTAGCGGTGGTAATAGTGATTATGTGATGGGTAGTGATGGTAATTGGTGATGTGATGTTAGTGTGGTAATAGTGATGATGTGATGGGTATAGTGGTGGTAGTAGTGGTGATGTGATGGGTAGGGAAGTGGTGGTAATAGTAGTGATGTTATGGGCAGAGATGGTAATAGTGATGATGCGGTGGGTAGTGGTGGTAATAGCTAGTGGTGATGTCATTGGTAGTTCTGGAAATACATACTGTAGTTATGATGGGGAGTGGTGGTAATAGTGATGATGTGATGGGTAGTGATGGTAATAGTGATGATATGGTGGGTAGTTGTGGTAATAGTGGAAATAGTGATAGTAGTGTTGGTAATGGGTGATAATAAGATGGGTAGCGGTGGTAATAGTGATTATGTGATGGGTAGTGATGGTAATTGGTGATGTGATGTTAGTGTGGTAATAGTGATGATGTGATGGGTATAGTGGTGGTAGTAGTGGTGATGTGATTGGTAGGGTAGTGGTGGTAATAGTAGTGATGTTATGGGCAGAGATGGTAATAGTGATGATGCGGTGGGTAGTGGTGGTAATAGCTAGTGGTGATGTCATTTGTAGTTCTGGTAGTAGTTATGATGGGTAGTGGTGGTAATAAAGATGATGTGATAGGTAGTGATGGTAATAGTGATGATATGGTGGGTAGTTGTGGTAATAGTGGAAATAGTGATAGTAGTGTTGGTAATGGGTGATAATAAGATGGGTAGCGGTGGTAATAGTGATTATGTGATGGGTAGTGGTGGTAATTGGTGATGTGATGTTAGTGTGGTAATAGTGATGATGTGATGGGTATAGTGGTGATAGTAGTGGTGATGTGATGGGTAGGGAAGTGGTGGTAATAGTGGTGATGTTATGGGCAGAGATGGTAATAGTGATGATGTGGTGGGTAGTGGTGGTAATAGCTAGTGGTGATGTCATTGGTAGTTCTGGAAATACATACTGTAGTTATGATGGGGAGTGGTGGTAATAGTGATGATGTGATGGGTAGTGGTGGTAATAGTGATGATGTGATGGGTAGTGGTGGTAATAGTGATGAAGTGATGGGTAGTGGTGGTAATAGTGATGTGAAGGGTAGTAGTTTTTCGTTTTATTTCTTTTGTTTCAACCCAAAAAAATAAATACATAAAGATTGGCACGCGCCCAATGCATCCCCTCCCCTGGATCCGCCACTGCTATGATGATACTGTCGAAAGTCAAAAGGACACAGTACCATGAAAGTAATATTTACACCTATAGCATGTCCTTTCGGGTCATGTTTATCATATCAAAATGGACAGTTGCAAAGTAACCTCAATGACTTAATTCTATTTTACATAATTATTTCAAATAAAAGTATTCATTGAGCACGATCCCTTTTCATACTGTGGTTTATAGAGAGTACAATCAGAGGATCTCTCACTCTTAATGACATTTCTACTCTTCCTGTTTTGACGTCATTCTGTAGGATGTTACTTTAACTCAGGATTCACACAAGCATGCACATGTAGTACACACATGTACACACAAGCTATAAAGAGCACACACAAATACTAACAAACAATTATACACATCTATATACAAAATCAAGCAGAACTGTTCAGTATTTCATCGAAATAAATTCTGTATTTATATTTGTATGTTAAGTCAACAGTTGTGGCAAAAACAAAAAAAAACAGTAAGTACTATTAAAACTTTTGAATGTATCTATCTCCTTGGTCTGTGACAAAGTTTTATACAAGTAATTGCATTCACTGAATATTGCTTTATGGCATATCAAGGATTTACACCTAAATATACTCTGCAGCAAGTTCCTGTGCAGCAGGTTCCATCGCAGCAAGCCTTATAGCATTCCTCTAGGCCTTAGCGTGCCCTCTTTGGCACTCAGTCAATATTTCCAATAATTCTCTCTTGTCCATGGGATCTCAATACCAAAATGAAAAATAAAATATAGCATAGTTGGTTTGAATTGCATTAATACTGTAAAAGTGGAAATTTTCACGGTTGTTGAAATTTTCGCGCATTTCGCGCAACCAGAAACTACCGCGAAAATGAAAACACGCAAATATTTTTGCTAGACATATGTTCCTGTGCGTGATGTCTTGATTCCGCGGAATTAAAAACACGCGAAACTCTTCTTACCCGGCCAAGCGCGAAAAATTAGTCGCGCGAAAATATCCACTTTTGCAGTAAGCCATTGAGGATGAGCTCATTTTGCTATAACATCAATATGCTTTAGTCATATGCTCAAGTGTACTCAGGACCTGTCTTCAAAGGGTTAAGCAGCACAAACTGAGGTAAGTCAGTGTGGAATGATACCTCTCTGTAAACATCATGAGTGGCAGCTTACAGTCTTACTAATCTACAACTCATTAATATTCATCACTGCATGTGCATGCAACACAGGGGAGGATCCAGGAATTCCGTAAAAAGGGGCGCCTTTGCAAAATTAAAGGCCCCCTCCCCATTTTTTACTTCTCATTTCTTTTGTTTTGGCAAAAAATAAAGGGGGCATGCCCAGTAGGCTCCCCTCTGGATCCGCCACTGCAACATACAAGTTTACACTAATGTGATAGATTTTTAAAAAAAGCATGTCCACTGGCGATTCAAAGCATTTCTAATCTGGACTTCCCACTGGAGAGAAAGACAAGAGACCCGCGGGTCTAGCGCTCACCTGAGTATCGCAAGTTCACCTTTCACGCAGTCACTAATCTAAATTATTCACAGCTCTACAAAAATTTGACGAGGCATTCTCAAGTGGAAGATGAAAATGTACAATAAGGGCCCAATTTTTTCAAGATTCCTTAATTTGGGGGAATTGGGGCCCCCTGGGGCCCTCTGGGTGGGGCATGGTGCCCAGTTTGATAAATTGAGATCCTGACCACCTAGGGATGCTACCTGCCAAGTTTGACAAAAATCCATCATGAGGTTTTCAGGAAGAAGATGAAAATGTACAATTCAGGCCCCCATTTGGACCCTTCCAACCACCCCCCCCCCTACCCCCAAGAGGGGCACCCCTGGATCTCCTATGAACAAACTTGAAACTACAGTCATTAATGTACTCACTCATAGTATTATCTCAGCTCTATAACTTCTGATTCTAGAGAAGATTTTTAAAGATTCCTTCATTTGGGGGGTTTGGGCCCCCTGGGGGCCCCCTGGGCGGGGCATGGTGCCCATATTAACAAATTGAGATCCTAACCCCCTAGGGATGCTACCTGCCAAGTTTGGTGAAAATGGGTCATGGGGTTCTCAAGAAGAAGATAAAAATGTACAATTTAGGCCCCATTAGGACCCCTCCTAACCCCCCCCCCCCCCCCCCCCCCCGGGTCCCAAGGGTGGCACCCCTGATTCTGCCATGAACAAACTTGAAACTACAGTCATCAATGTGCTAACTCATAGTATTAACCTAGCTCTATCACTTCTGGTTCTAGAGAAGAAGATTTTTGCGGATTCCTTAATTTTGGGGGGTTTGGGCCCCCTGGGGGCCCCCTGGGTGGGTCATGGTGCCCATTTTAACAAATGGAGTTCCTAACCCCCTAGGGATGCTACCTGCCAAGTTTGGTGAAAATGGGTCATGGAGTTCTCAAGAAGTAGATGAAAATGTACAATTTAGGCCCCATTAGAACCCTTCCCCACCCCCCTCCCCTGGGTCCCAAGGGGGGCACCCCTGATTCTGCCATGAACAAACTTGAAACTACAGTCATCAATGTACTAACTCATAGTATTAACTTAGCTCTATCACTTCTGGTTCTAGAGAAGAAGATTTTTACAGATTCCTTAATTTTGGGGGGTTTGGGCCCCCCTGGGGGCCCCCTGGGTGGGGCATGGTGCCCATTTTAACAAATTGAGTTCCTAACCCCCTAGGGATGCTACCTGCCAAGTTTGATGAAAATCGGTCATGGGGTTTTCAAGAAGAAGATGAAAATGTAAAAAGTTTACGCACGACGCACGACGGACGACGCACGACGGACGACGGACGACGGACGACGGACGACGGACGACGGACGACGCACGACGCACAACGGACGCCGGACGAAGGGCGATCGCAATAGCTCACTTGAGCCTTTGGCTCAGGTGAGCTAAAAAGGTAAGCCAGTTATGAATTTGAAAATACAAATGCCACAAATATATATGCCAACTAATTCCCATAAAATGCCACTTTTACTGTGTGCCTGAGGCTAATATGAATACATGCAAATGTAGAAAAATTATGCTTCTTTGCCATTGTTTGATTGATTTCTGAAAGACAATTACACTTGCTGATGGTATGAAAAGACACACACATTTTATCCTACTGTACTATGAGAAAGATAAATATTTCTTGAATACACAAGTTATTCCACTGCTTTTAAAAGTGGTTTTTTTAAATAAAATCACAATATTCTAGTCTTCAATTACTTTTAGAGTGATAATTTTGAGGCTTCTACTACATGAGCAGCTTGTAGATGTACATAAATGTAACAGTACCTTCATTTTTAGAACTTGTATATTAGCACCCTGCATCAGTTGCACATTTGCTCTCTTGTGCTATGTGTAGCCTACACACCAAATCTTCCGTACATTTACAATTACTAATTGGCAGCATTATGCAGTTTCTCTCATGCTTACTTGGTTTTTCTGATATCAGGCCCATTCTCACACTAAAAAGTGTGATTCAAATCACAATTCAAATCACACTTTACTGTGTTCTGGATCTCACATGTATAGGATATAAATTGCAATCCAAATTGCACTGGCACACGAAGAAAAACCACAACCCAAATCACACTGGATCACAAAGAACAACCGCAACCCAAATTGCACTGGTTCAAGAGAAGCCACACGATGTCATATTCCTTCCAGAATCCTTCATGAATTTTGCTGCTGATACAATACAATAATCTTAAAGGGGACCTCCGGATGATTTTCAGATTTTTACATTTGAACAACTATAAACTAGTTACACTGAGAACAGAGTTTCAGAATTTGTGATAATTGGGATGATGAATAAGAAGATTTTCAAAATCTAGAACAAATTGAAATGAACAAGGATGATGACATGGCAGAGTCACCATAAGAATGCATGAGTTGGGGCTCAAGGAAGCAGAACAAAAGAAGAAGACACGCATAGATTATTCACAGGTGAACTTGCAAGCAAGTGGTATTGTAATGGCATTACACTGCTACATTTCTGAAATTTGTGAACCTCCTATGTCATCATCCTTGTTCAGTGTAATTCGTTTAAGGTTTTTCAAAGTATTGTTTCTCTGCTCAAGAACCACAATAAATTCCACAGATCTATACATGGACTTTTCGACTTATGTACTACATGATGTGAAATTATGAAAATCGTCTAGAATGTCCCTTTAAGACTGAAGGATGTAGCTTGACCCTTTACATCAAAAAATATAATTGCTTAGCTTTTTCATCACCATTCTGTAGTCCTGCCAAACTTCACCTCATTGTAGATCTTAGCAAGCCCACATGGGTGTGGCAATGTTCCTCAGACCAATAGGATTGCCAATGTGACATAATTGAGAGTAATAATATGAGGATATGGCTAATCTGTGTTCATTTGCTATTATTTATCAGACGTCTGTGCTTGGCAGCAGACAGAGTGCAGTAAACGGTACACAGAAGAAAATGCAAGAAAATCATTCACATCTATCAAACTTTTAAAAGAGGAATCCACCCTCAAAAATGAATAAAATTCAAAAGAAATAGAAAAAATATTACCGACAGAATGATAAAAAAAGACAAAACTCAGATAAGAAATAAGTGACCTTTTGAAATTTCACATTTTTTCAAAAAAAATAAAACCTCTTGACCAGTCTTTATGAATATTCAAATCAGCAACCTGATGATGTCATGCCTCACAATTTCTTATTCATTTCATATACATAGAAGACAAATATGTCATATTTGAGTTGCATAAATATTTAACATGTCTTAATCCATCAAAAATAAAAAAGGAACAAATGCTAACTCTGATATATCTTGGTATGGGATCATGTTTTTACATGTATTGCCCAAAAAAAAAAATACATTTTTTTTTTCATTTCATACATAACATACATGTATTTACAATGAAACATTGTAAGGGTATGACATTATCAACTCGCTCATTTGAATATTCATAAGGACTGGTCAAGAGATGTTTTCCAAAAAAATTGTAAAAATGTCAAAATGTCATAACTTCCTTATTTCATATCCGATTTTTGTCATTTTTGCATCATTCTATGGGGAATATTTTTCTCTTTCTTTTCAAGCTTATTTACTATTGGGGTGGATTTCTTCTTTACAGTCAGCATCTTATAGTCCCCTCAAGTACAGAAGATATAATTTGCATCAGTCTTCTTCCACACATAAGACAGCCATTGAGAAATATTCTACATTTTTGGTACATACAAAGCTGTGTCTTGCAATGACATTCACACCACTACAAATTATTTCTCAACCAAGGTATATAGTTCAATTGACATTTAAAAAAATGACGAAACAAAACATGTCATGAAAAAGTCATGAAAAAACAAACAAACACACAGATATACAATTTACATACTAAAACTATTCCTGAACAGACACATTAACAGTAAATCAAATCATTGATAAAAATGGTGTACATACATTATGTACATCATACAATTTAGAAGACATGTAAATCATTTCCAGTTTTAACTGCAGGATAAAATTTCAGAATAGTACAAGGCACTATAATCGTACACTTCATACAAAATATTTCATATGGACATAAACATACATCTCTTCAAAAAAAAAGCCAGTTTTATGATGCACATTGTACTGGAAGGTAAAGAAAATGGACTGATCAGAGATAGAAAGACTTGAAGATTTGAAAGATGAAAAAATATTAATTTTTAAAAAATCTGTTTGCTTCCCTGAAACAATTTGCAGTGCATAATGAATTATTCTATTTTGATAAAAATGTCATCATACAAATACCATTGAGTAGAGCTACAAACAACACAATGCAGAACTATCATGATGTTGTTGTTTTGTTTTTGTTACTCTATGATTGACGTTCATTTGGCAGTTTTTAAATCTCAACAACTATAATCACCTTATATGTTTGAAAGATTGCAATGATTGAAAGATAAACTTGAATACATCAAATCACATGATAGCAATATAACTCCTGTATTCGGAATGTGTTACAAGGTATATATAGTTTGAAAGACATTTCAAATTTCAAGGTCAGAATTATGGCAATGATTTCAGAATTATGATAATTGATCACATACAAGATTGTCAAAGAGTCCACTACTGGAATTAAAAATCATTGTGATGATTACAGCACATCTAGTGATCACATGACTTTGTTAAAAAAAGAAAGAAAAAAAACTCCATCTCCATGGACCAGATTTTTTTTTTTCAACTACGCACTCAATCTCATATTTTTCTGCTAATGATGGGCACCTTGAAAAGAATGGTCTCATTATACTTTGGAGGCATAATTTCAAAGATACTTACAACATACTCCAAAATGTTTGAATTACAGTGAATGAATAAAATGGCTCATGAGTGAGTGGGTGGAGATAGTTCTTTGTAAATATTCAAGATGTCTTCAACAAAGTCACACAAAATATTCCATCATGTAGTTATGTTACCGTGGCATCTCATGGCATATAAATGTTATCAGATGCCAAAGTGAAAATGCCTATTTTTGTGGTAAATCAACATGATAAAAAACTGGCACATGTGTATTCCAGAATTTCACAAATGGCAGTATTTTTGTACATCATAAAACATTTCATTAGTACCTGAAATAATCTTATAATGGTATCATCTCCGTTACAAGTCTGTGAAAGTATCAACACTGCAAAGTATCTGAAATTTAAAATATCAGATTCTACAGTACAAAGATCCTCATAATATAATATATTTGCAACAAAACTTCTCACCCACATATTCATTCCACATTATTTGTATACACCACAATTGCAACAATTTGTACTTAGTACTTTTCACATTCAATAAAGACAGTACAAATATTAAAGTATTCTATTAAATATATGCTATGCACCACAAATCTTGCTGGCATTTGGTATGTAGCCAGGGTCAAATGCAGCAGATGACTGCCAGCAGCTATCGATAGAACAGCTTAACCCATCCAGGATGGACTGATTAGACTACAACACGCATTTCCTATAGGCACGTGCCCTCAAAGAGGTAAGAAAAGTCTGTGACCTTGTATTGATCTAACACCGTGAATCAGGTTTTACTGGCAGCACATTTGATATCAAATAATCACTGTGATCACTGGCCATATGCAGTGTAAACATGCTGTGGCATACTTGCAGCAAAAGAGTTTGCATACATTTAGAGAGAAATGGCCAGCCGTGCAGCTAGTACTTCTTCTTTTCCTTGAATGGCCACAAGTACCTGGTTGATACCATTTGCTGACCATTGCTAGTTACCTGGGGCAAATCACGAGGGGTCAGCATTATTCACCAATTTTCCTTGTGTGGATGGGTAGGGAACCACTTCACCGGGTTAAACACCCTGCTCTTTGCGATGAATGAATGAGGTAGGTTCTTTTACGTGCATGAGTCGTGACTCTCTCACACACGGGACCTACATTTGATGTCCTATTTGAAAAACAGAGTGTTTTGCTTCTTATAAGAGGGAATGGGATGATTACACACAACATTGCTCAGTGAGACTTGTGAATCAAGTCTGGGTCCTTTATGGCTGGATAGCCCATATTGAACTGAACTAGCTGGTCTTTCATGGGATCCGGCTGTATGTGTTTATACAGGGCTTACCACTTCATCGAGCTATGCAACTTACATACTTGCTATGAATGAATGACCCTGAATCTGCAGGCAGACGTGATACCAACTGAGCCAAATCACTGCACTTTGCATTTAGTAAAACAAATGCATAGCTAGCCATCTTTGCTAAGGGCACGAACACTTCCAGCTTGCTATTGTGCAGTAATACATTGTAACAAGAACTAGTAAGAACAAGAAGCATTGCACCGTTAGTAAAAGATGGTTAGTCCTACACCCAGTTATTACTGCTTCACTTTGTGCATCTATAGCAATTGAAAAGAAAAAGCATCTAGTAAATTTACCAAATGTTAATAATCATCTGAAATATATGTAAAATTATGGATTTCTGACTAAAATTTGTCCACCATTCTATAAAACAGATGATGCTCATGTCTTCTTGTATTTAGGTAGGAATAGTATGCACACGGTAACTATGGAATCCAGTATATGGCCCCTGGGTGCAGCCAAATGGAAAAACCATTCAAAATTAATTCCACGCACACAATTTATTGTGACACATAGACACATAGAGACGTGCTTTTCCCTGCTTGACTAACTAGCTCATAAGTTATTAAATGGAGAAAAGTTTCCCCTATGTTACCCATCACACTGGAGGAGATGTGCAAATAAATGTATGTAGTCTCAGCCCTGACATGTCTGATAAAAAGCATGACTCACATACATGGTATGGTGATGATCACCTCACTGGCCCAACAAAAAGCAAATGTTTTGGTCACAAGTACACAAGTATACAAGATACAATTTCCAGCCTGCTTTTCAGCAGGAACTCTTGAATTTGCTTTGAAAGAAGGTGTCAAGTCATTTTCATGTTACTATATCTGTCTACACTGTTTTGCAGATTTTTCAAGTCTGAAGTGACTTGTATGCCCCAGAAGATTTCAGCTGGTGGACGGCAAGCTGGAATGACGGCTAAGAATAAAGTAGGCATGATCACAAAGATGGCAGCGGTCTCCACGATGCTCCTCGTACAATCTCATGGCAAAGCCATTGTCTCCTGTCCTAGCATGCATTGCAAAGACGTACATCACATCAAACATGCTGCAATGTTGCCGAAGACCTTTTTCGGCAAGAAGCCTGTCAACATCTTTCCAGTTTCTTATTTTATCCCTATTTATTTTTTTCATTGATGTGTCATAGTACTTCTGGAATAAATTCTTCAAACACTTTATGATGATGTCGCGTGTGGACTCATCAATATTCATTGACCACTGGTGATCTTTCTCAGCGACTTCTTGACCAGCCTTTACAAACGGAGTGCAGCACCCTAAACTTGTGTCAGAGACTTGTCCATCTCGCAGAGGTCCTCTACTCCCTTGAAAAGGTTGATGACCTTCAGTGTCTGTGGACAAATCATCTTCAAAGTTGCCTCCAAGTGGAGCAACACCTAGGAATGAGAGAAGATAGAAGACCATTACACTTTTTTCATCAGAGAAAATATTCTTTAGATAGGCCTACCAAACATACACATAACCTTTTTTAAGACTCTCAGTGGGACCAACAGACCATGTAAATGATTCATCATCAATTGGCAAATACCAAGCTGGATATACAGTATTTGTAGGTTTGTGTGTTTTGCTGTTGTTGTTACTTGTATTTCTTGATGAGTTTTTTTGTAGAAAAGTTCATATCTTAAGCCCGCCGCACACTATACGATTTTGCCCCGATTCACCGGTCTTAAGACCTTAAGACTAGAAGTGTGACGTCACAGTCTTGCAATTTTCTAGTCGTATGACTGGTCTTAGCGCCAGTCGTAGAGATTTGACATGTTGAATTTCTACGACTGGTCGTAGGCTTTCAGCCATTCACAATGCAGTAAAATGCAAGCGCACGCAGTGCGCACTGCGCGCGCTTTACAGTCGGGTCGTATAGTGTGCGGTGTCCGGTCGTACGACTGGTCTTAAGACCCAGCTTGGCTTAAGACTTTAAGACCAGTCTGATCGTGTAGTGTGCGGTGACCTTTACACATTTAAAAGTATACCAATGTACTCATACTGCAGTAAAATCTTCTGAGTCTCTCAGGAACTACCTATAATATTGAGTCTTCCAGGAAACAAGACATCCTAAACTGTACTACCTGTAACACCAAGCCTCCCTCCACCTCTAATACCTGCAACACCGAGTCTCCCTCCATCTGTACTACCTGTAAAACTGAGTCTACCTCCATCTGTACTACCTGCAACATCGAGTCTCCCTCCATTTGTACTACCTGTAACACCAAGTCTCTTAATCTGTACTATCTGCAACACTGAGTCTCCCTCCATCTCAACTACCCGTAATACTGAGTCTCCCTCCATCTGTACTACCTGTAACACCAAGTCTCCCTCCCTCTGTACTATCTGCAACACCAAGTCTCCCTCCATCTGAACTACCCGTAATACCGAGTCTCCCTTCATTTGTACAACCTGTAACACCGAGTCTCTCTTCATCTATACTACCTGCAACACTGAGTCTCCCTCCATCTGAACTACCTGTAACACCAAGTCTCCCTCCATTTGTACTACCTGTAACACCGAGTCTCTCTCCATCTGGTCTTCCTGCAACACCAAGTCTACTTCCATCTGCACTATCTGCAACACCCAGTCTCCCTCCATCTGAACTACCTGTAACACCGAGGCTCCCTCCACTTGTACTACCTGCAACATCGAGTCTCCCTCCATCTGTACTACCTGTAACACCGAGTCTCTCTCCATCTGTACTACCTGTAACACCGAGTCTCTCTCCATCTGTACTATCTGCAACACCAAGTCTACCTCCATCTGTACTACCTGCAACACCAAGCCTCCCTCAATCTGTACTACCTGCAACACTGAGTCTCCCTCCATCTGTACTACCTGTAACACTGAGCCTCTCTCCATCTGTACTACCTGCAACATGGAGCCTCAATCCACCCGTAATATCCATGACACTGAGTATCCCTCCAAATCAGACTCACTCAACTTTGCTGAATTAAACATTGAGGCTCCCTCCTTACCAGACTCTCTCACCTGCAATACCTGTAACAGAGTTTCCCTCTAAACCACACTAACTCACTTGTACTACATGAACACCGAGTTCCCTCCAAACCACACTAACTCATTCGTACTACATGAACACTGAGTTCCCTCCAAACCACACTAACTCAATTGTACTACATGAACACTGAGTTCCCTCCAAACCACACTAACTCATTCGTACTACATGAACACTGAGTTCCCTCCAAACCACACTAACTCATTCGTACTACATGAACACCGAGTTCCCTCCAAACCACACTAACTCATTCGTACTACATGAACACTGAGTTTCCCTCCAAACCACACTAACTCAATTGTACTACCTGAACACTGAGTTTCCCTCCAAACCACACTAACTCACTCGTACTACATGAACACTGAGTCTCCCTCCAAGCCAGACTCACTCACCTTTACTACATGTTCCTCCACTGGTACTTTCTACCTGAAATATTGAGTTTCCCTTCAAACTAGACTCACTCAACTGTACGAACTGAAACAGTGAGTCTCCCTCCAAACCAGATGAACTCAACTGTACTATCTGTTACATCCAGTCTTCCTTACACATTCCCTTGTACCATCTGTAATAAGTCTCCCCCTCATACCAGACTCCGTCACCATTAACACCTGTAACACTGAGTCTCCCTCCAAACCACAATAGCTCACTTGTACTACATGAACACTGAGTCTCTCTCTAAACCAGATTAACTAAACTGTACTACCTGTAACATCCAGTCTCCCTTATACACTCACTTGTACCATCTGTAATAAGTCTCCCTCCATACCAAACTCACTCACCTGTGGTACAGAATGTCTCTTCTCTGAGAAGCCTGAAGTCATCTCCTTCTTGTATCTTGAGCTGAACAACCTGAGTCATGCATGGGATGAGTCCCTCACACTGGTATCTACCATCATGGAGTTCCTCCTCCTGGGAAATATTGACCTTAACAAAGAGACGGTAAGATTCTGGCAAAGTGTCTTGAAGCTGAAGGGTTGCTGCGTCGTCTTCTGGTTGAATAGGAAGAAATGTTGGGGCTGAAAAAGAAAAGAAACCTTGTATGAAAATCTTGTTGACAACAGAATACAAATTCTGACTGTATATACAAGATAAAATTCACATTGTAACATCTACCACATTATAACAATCACACACACAAAGACATTTAACAAGGTATTTGCCAATAGTTTAAATACATCACAGTAAATAAATCTTGGGGGGGGGGGGGTTGGGAGACAAAGATCCAAAATCAGAGAATCTATTAAAAAATGTTCTCTACAGCCAATGATAAGTGATATTAAAGGCATGATATACCATTGCAGATGAAACAAAAACCCGCATCAGTGCTTTAAAATAGTAGGAAAATGTGAGTTAGAGATAGAAATAACCACTGTAAAAATTTGAATTGGTAGAATTGATGTTAAGTACTGTTAAATATACAAAATGTGAACAATAGTTATAATAAAAATGTTTCCAGACTAAACTGTCTACAGTTATGGTTTAATTAGAAAAAATAGTGATATCTCCTTATATTTTAGGCCTTATTGCAAACATTTTATATGGTAGGAGGTTTTGTGATATAACTGACCAACAGATATGCATCAAAAGTGATATCTTGAACATCTTTTAAGTCACTGCTCCCAAAGGTAAACAGGACCCTTAAGCTATAAAGTTAGGGCAATGAGTAAGTGGATTGGTGACTGTAGAAACTTTTCAAGTTTGTTTATGGCAAAAACCATCACAATACACACTTACAGTTACAAAACCTGAACACTTGTTAAGATAAAAACTCTTTGCCCTGGTAGTAGGGGGCCTCATGTTGTGTTTATGCTTTATGGGCTTACATTTGGTTTGAGTGACAGATGACCATGTCCATTCTATCCTTGATGAGTGACCGCCTCTTGCTGTGCCAAGTTCAACACGATATTTGAGGTTAGGTCTCAGACCAGTGAACTCTCTTTCTTCTGTTGTTATCAGTCTAGGCTGTCCAATCCAATGTGGGTCATCTCCTTGTAGCTCACCAATCCTAGAGTAAAACATCTTTTTATCCTCAGGACACTCCACTCTCACTGAGGTAACTGACTCAGTCACTTTCAAACCTAGATATAGGGGTCAAAGGTGAGGAAGAACAAAAAGTGTAAACAGAGGGACAACTTATCTTAAGATCCACATGAGATTATTCTTTAGTTCTCTTTCCTTGAAAAAAAAACAAAAAAACACCTTGACCGATTCAAAAACTGCTTTCTGATTCTGTGACAATACAATGACCTATTGAAGCAATGCAAAGTTCATATTCAAGTGATATCAAGTAGGCTGCAAGTGTGAATTACCCTGTGTGTTATAATGAGTATAGTCCAAAGAAATAGTATTTTATTGCAATTTATACACTACACAAAAGGAGATAAAGATTCACTCATGGGCTTATAATCAAAGATTCTGAAAGTGGCCAGGCTTTGATGACTTTCTTACTTACAGTTCATTTTGAGAGTCTTGACAAAGATCTTTTTTCCTCTCTGATTTCTACTTCTCCTGCCTTGAGTTTGCCTCCAGATATCAACCCGGTCAGTCCAGTGAAAGTCTGGGATATGGAGCTGGGAGTTGCGATGGTCATCATCACTTGAAACTGTCCAAAGTGTTCATGTTTGCCAAAAATTGAAACATAAAGAAAATATTTAATACATTTATCATTGTTTTGTCTCAAGCTTGGTTTCTGGCTGCTTCTGTTTCTGTCATTACTTTCAATAGGAAATTAAAACATTTTGATCATCAATGGACTGTTTTTGTAATACATCAAAGTTTAGTGCATGCTTCTCTAGTAAAAACATCAGGAGTTCTATCTGAAGCAACACCTTTGATTCCCAGATGAGCAGCAGCCTGAGATCACAATTCTGTCATTCAACTGTAAAGGGGCAAACAAGACAGGAAGCCTGACCCCTAATTACTGTGCCCATGTCATCCCCACCAAGACTAGTAAACATTCCATAGTTCATAGAATGTGCAGATTTACCAATGTTATGTCAAATGTTGTTATTGGGAAAACAGTAAAATTGTAGAACTTGACTTAATAGGATCCTTGAGCTTAAGAATTTTTTTATAGCATGAATTCAGTAAAGTTCTGCCACAGTTTGCATTTCTATTCCATGAAACTAAACATAGATATGAGATGATGCGGTCAAATTTTTAGTGATACTGAAAAGGAAGCAATCATTCACTCCAGTCTACTGATGTGAAGAGACTCTTCAAGTCCCTGCTACAAAGCGCTTCCTTCCAGTGACTTTCATGCAAGGCAAGTCAGGAAATACTTAATCATCCTCCATCCCCTAATTTCTTAGACATGCACTAACTATACAATGAAGAGCAAATTTGTATAATCTGAGATTTATCCATTCTGAAACTTACTTATCCACTCTCTGTCCTTCTTGTTTAGGCAAAGCCTACTCAGCGGTCCTTCAGCTACCTTCTCCACAATTATCTTCCTACAATCTGAAGTCCACAGACATTGAAGACCAAGGATGCTCACACTTTTAAAGTCACTGGTTTCCATGGTAACAGAATTTTCTGCCGGAGAGATAGATGATACCATTATTAGTCTGTGTCGGGCATGGTGGAGAACCAAGAATGGACATCACATGATCATGATTCTAACTTGACAACTTTCAGCATGCCTCTTACTCTCTTTCTTTCATTCAAGCCTCACATCTTTCAAAATCACTACATAAAATATGCATTTTTCTGCCACTGTAAAATAAGGAATGTTTGTGTGCATTTTGACTTTGCAAATTTTGCATGAGCAAGATTGCAAAATCAAAATGCATGGAAAATAGGCCTATGTATTGAATGCCAGAGGCAATTGGCAAAAATTTCCTGCCACAAAAAAGGCCATCATTTCGATGATAACTTACAAAAATTTCATGGTGCCAAGATATCTTGCTTTACATTATTCCACAAAATTTCTCCCAGCTTTTAACCTTTCCAAGTTATTAATACTGGTAAACAAATAAAATAGAGTATCAAACAGTTAACACAGGGGTTCTAAAGAATATTCATACTCTTTTCAAAACCTGACTTAATGAACATATTTTTCATACAAATTATCAAAGATTAATACAGTGAAATTTGAGTTTCTTCACTCGTATAACACATTTATATTGTTTGCAGCATTTTGCATTACTGGAGAAGAGAAATCAACATTCTTAGAGAAAAACAGATTAAGATGAAGTTTGTAACAGTCTAGTTTGCAAACAGCCTTCATATTACATGAGCTAACTTTTTTTCTATCATAACTGTTCTGTAACAAAAACTCAGGATAATTACATGTTGTGCCCACATAGGTGTATCATGTCTAGTCAATACCACATAGTATCTAAACCCTGCAATCACATAGTCTTCATTTTCTTTTGATGATTGCACTTTCAATGTACATCTGCAATCCCTGATTAAAGTAGCTTTAATGACTAGAATAATATCAGACAAAAAGTGATGATATGGTACAGAATAAAATGTTCTGCAATCTTATATTTCACATTTTTTCCCTATTACAATACCATTAGCCACAATCACAGACACGTATCATATGCAAAGTAGATAAAAGGTAAGAGTATCTACTAGACCTGCACAGCAATTTTCATTATATTTCTCTCCTTCGCTTTTTTTAAAAAGAACTTATTAAAGAAAAACTTGTATCTTTCACATGAAATTATTTCTGTTTTGTAATCATTGGCAATAACAGCTTTGAGAAGATGGGTTTTTAGTTGCTAAATTAATTACCAAGAGCAAGATTTTACTGCATTATTCTGTGGAAATCAAGAGGAGGGTGTTTGAGTGATACTGTATATGCCGAGTATTTCGCGAGGTTTTTATTTCTGCGAATTTCGTGTGTCAGGTGCTGTTCGCATAACTAAAGACACGGGAAAATATTGACTCTCATCAAGCTATGAGTGTGACATACGCATATATACATTTCTCCACTCAGTACAGAACCGCACAATCACGAATTTAACCACTCGCTAAATCGTTATGAAGTTCCGATTCGCAAAAAATTTAGACTCACAAAATATATGGCGTATACAGGAATAGCATCACTTTATTTGATTTGCATGGAAATGTAAGATGCACATGTGGTTGTAGTTCTTCATAACTTACAAAAGCTGTTCAGCAAAATCGTCCACGATTTTAAGATAGATCATCAAAGATATCAGAGTAACCAAAGAGCAATCTGTTGTAAATCTAGACATGTTGTTGTTATGCTGACAGTAATCTGACTCATTTTATACGACAGCATGCACAGACTTGTTTCCGACTTGTTTTGATCTGGTATCTTATTTCTGACTGGTCAGTTATATACTGACCACTTAACGGGATGGTGGCAGTCTCTCCATCAGGTGACTGGACGCTTGACCGTCTCTTCCTGCAGCACATGACAACTGCAGCCAATACCATGCACACAAGTATTGTTATGATGACTGCTAGTATCACAGGCACTGTATATGAGAGAATAAAAAAGAGATGATACTGTTTAGATAATTCATTGGTTGAATAATGACTCTATGATGCATGTAGCATGGTCAGAATATTGTCAGACTTATATTAAAGGGTGTGTACAGTTTTAGTCAAGGTGAAGATTTAGCTTTCAACGTTTTATGAGATATTCAGAAACCCCTCTATGAGATGTCAAAGAGCATGCTGTTTTAAGGGGTATCAAAAGTTTATTCGATGAAAATCGTTTTTGAAATAGCTGAGATATCCAAAAACAAGGTGAAACAAAGAGATCCTAATAAAGTTGTGGCATGTCGCCTTTTATTATTAGCACTTTTTTTGATATCTCAGCCATTTGAAAACCAATTTTCATCAAATAAACATTGATTCCTTCTTAAAATTACATGCTCTTTCATATTTCATAAGAGGCTTTTCATTATCTCACTTAGGAATGTTCAAAACATGAATCCCTACCTCAACCAGTACTGTACAGTCCCTTTAATCAATGGAATAGATCAAGACAATCGTTTGAAGATACAGTAAAATTGAGTTGCCTGCAGTACTATGTACAGCATGATTCATATCTTTTTTAAAGATGGCTTGTAAAAAGGAAAAGAATGTTTTTGTTTTTAAATTAGATTTAACTCCTATTTAACTAACAAGCACAAAAGATCTTTGAATGTGTTGAAAGTGATAACATAGTCCCGCCTACAGACATCTGTGTAAGTGCTTTCCTTCTATATTCATAAAAAAGGTATTGTCAAAATTTCATAAACAAAAAATATATTGTATTGCAATAATTATGTAAACCATGATATATGTCTTACAATTTCACATAATGAATGATATGAATACATAATTTTATCATAAAGTGTTTGATTATAATATAAATCATATCATATGGCTCATGGTAGATGGAGAATGAAATATAGACTGGAAATCCTTAAATCTCCTCATGGGTAGTGAATGAATTTTTACATCTAGAGGACATGGATACATGGCACTGATGTACCACCATTCGTTGGTGTATGTACATTGTTTTCACAATGCATAAACAGAACTACACCTTTCTTGTAGCTTCCTACTGCTAATATTTGTGGTCATGAATGAACCAGGGTAAAATCACTTAGATGTATACAGTAACTTATTTCCTAATCCCTTTGCAAAAATTTAAAAATAAACAAAATTAAAATGAATTGGCCCATTAGCAGTGATCTAGATGGTTGTATGTGCTCCATAATGATTTTCTATCAGATACTGCTTGGAAAATCTTGATATCACACATTCCAGAAGTCTGTAATGAGTCCTGCTGAATGGAATGGAATTTCATGGTTGACTGAAAAAGAAAATATGTGACATCATATTCTTCCATATAAAAAAAAAAAAAAAAAAAAAACTATTTTGGAAAATTCTGACGTCATGAATTCCACGAGTCTTACAATGAACCTGCTATCTGCAGCCAGCCAGACACAATACCATTGACATGGTTGTGTGATTAACACTGTTGGCAAAGAAGAAGAAAAAAAAAACTCAAAAAAATGTATATGTTATGGTTTGATCACTGTAACATTTGGCTCTTTTGATTTTTGTGCTTTTTGTGGATTTTGGCGAAATGGATGTTTGATATGGATTTTCTGCATGCTGTAAACTTGTCAAATGGGCAATCAAGAACTTCTCCTAGAACCTATTGGGGGCAAGTAACTTGCATTATATTCTACCATTCAAAAAGGTAGCATGAACAGGGAAGAGACAGCTGACAAATGGAGCTGAGTTCAAACACATCAAAACAGCATGCTTTTGAATTAGCTGCATTTTTTTTAAGGAGTGAAATATACAATAACCCTGGGTTTCTTAAATTGCAAGGTACGTTGGCAGGATAGCTGGAAGAATGTTGGAATAAAGGAACTGAAACTCATGCTTACTGAGGGGTGACCACAAATTCTGTTTGGTGTCAGTACCAGTAGTAGACGTCTTTCCATCAGTAGTTCCTACCAGGACTTCTCCTGAAGGTGATGGGCTGGGTGTGGGTGTGGGTGATGGTGATGGTGATGGTGAAGGGCTGGTAGGGGATGGGACTAGGGAAAGCAAGAGGGAGACAACAACAAATACATTGTACTCAAAGAGATGCCTAAATAGTGATGACAAAACAAATTCAACCCTCTGTTCACAAACAAAACATTCATAACAAAACTTGATGAAGAAACGTCTTATAAAATCTTCCTTAAATAGCCTTGATGGTTCAGACATATATCTCAACTGATAACAACAACAACAAAATCATTGTATAGATGCACAGTGGCAAATTGCACATGTTACAGTCATGATTGCTGCAAGCCCCTGTACAAATGAGAGGTAAGGTTTACCTTTCACGAGTGCTCAGTTAAACCCTGCCCAGTTGTACTGTTTTATGATTGCAATACATTCAGACACACACGGAACGGTGATTCATTATTAAGTTTGAAGCAATGTTTTGACCCCCACTTTGTTATATGATATTTCACTTAAAGATGTTTCATTAGTTATCTATCCTGTAGCCACACCATTTGGAATAGCTACAAATTGTACATGTATGTAAACCATTTTTGGTAGGCTCTTCAACTTTTTGTTTGTGTGTGTCTGAACACCTGAAAAGTGATTGAGTGCTACTGTAAAATGGGTCATTTTGGATGTCAGGAATCTCTCTCAAAGAGTCAATGTACCATTGTCATGGACAAAATTTTCATGCTATGGCATGGGGGCATACTAGCAATAATTAACTTGTTGAGGACGAGTTCACAGTATACTCGGGCAAGCATCCATGGGAAAAAATCAAACTGTCCTCAACGGGTTAATGAACATGCATTAAAATTGCACTCACATGCAACTTTGGAATCTCTTCATCGACTTATGGCAATCTAGCCATGCAACTTTCAAACGGGGGAAAATAATACAATACACATGTGACTTAACAACAAAAATTGTTTCAAGATTGGTTCACTTCTCATCTGTTGAATGGTCTTGTAACCAAACCTTCAAAATACCAAAGCATTTCACAGCACACCTGGCACTGTCATACTCTAAGACTGGGTTGTTGTTGTTGTTTTTTTCTTTGCATTTTGCATGACATGAAACTAGCATAAAAATAAAAGCAGGCCAACTTAATGCATATTTTGCTTTTTGTTATTTGCAGCTTTCTTCACATTTGCCGGTCCTGTAGCATGTCATGCAGACCAGTTACATCTTGCCATTATCATAATTTTTGTTTCCAAAGCCCTCAGCTGCCGTTGGAGCAGAGGGCCGTTAGAAGTGCCTGGTCAATTGCCATGATTGTTTGCCACCCCCACCCCCCCACCCCCCCCCCCCCACCCCGAAACACACACACACAATTTATCTTACTTGGCTGAGCAAAAAAAAACCCAAAAATGATCACCCAAAATGTCCGCTTTTGAAATAACTTGTCAAGATGAAATGCTTCCTACTTTTAATATCAGTGCGATATAGGTTGTCTTTTTAATGTGAAAGGACATACGGTATCACAATTAGTTGGAGTTTTCTAGGTACACTCTTCCACATAGGGATTGCTCTTTATCTGACTTGCTACACACTCATATAAAAAAACACCAAAAAGGTATTGTTTTTAGACATATAGTGCCGTTCATGTTTGCCTCCCCCTCCCCCCCCCCCCCCCCCCCCCCCCGAAGTGCATGCATGTGGGTGTGTTTTTATATGATTGCTGTGTGCACTACGTATGTAAGAAGTTGTTTTAGTCATTCAAATTATTCATACACATAGTCTTTATGCTACTGAATCAAATCTACATGTAAGCAAAGAATATGAGGGGTTGGAGGGAGCAATGGGACTGGAGGAGAATGTATACTACACAGTTTGTGGCTCTTAGGCCAAAAAAAAAAATTGTTGCATTGGCGTAACATGAGATTTTCAAATAGGGTCGGTCGGGCGGATTTTTTTTTTTTTTTTTTTTTTGCTACCTGCATTTTACGTGTAAAACTCGTGCTCAGCTCAGTAAACAGTTACAACTGCTGCACCGAATGTGCTGTGTTCATCTATTCTACAAATCATTTATGAGGCCGATATTACTGGAATTATACCCCTTCACAGAATTTAAAGATGTTGAAATCCCTATCCTGAATGTTTTCACTTCATATTTTACTATTTTGACTTAGATAAGATAGATGCAAATTGACCCATATGTACGATCTTTTCATCGCACACGGCGATCTCTATTACAGTCCCACATATACAGATTCGTGTAAGTTCTCCACACAAAAACCTATGGCAAAACTGTGCACAATACATCGCAGTCTGAATGCTACGTATACACTGAATAAATCTTGTTAGAGTACGTGTCCGTGTTGGAAACAGATGACGTACTGATCAAGGAAGGCTTATGCGAGGCACTAGATCTCTCCCTCGTACATCCGATATCCCCAGAGCCGTTTCCACTTCCGGGTTTGTGCGATCGCGATTGCAATCAACAAGATATTTGATATCGATAGCAAAAAAAAATAATAAAAAAACATGGGGTCGGCGGAATTTTTAGGGTCGGGCGGGTTACGCCAATGCAACAATTTTTTTTTTGGCCTTATTATGTGTGTAGCTACAACTCTAGCCCATATCTGATTATCTTAAATAAACTTGATACAAGATGACAGCACTATGAAAGGTCAAGATTGGTTGCTGTAGTAGACATGCAGAATGTACTGTGCATCTTACCTGGTATATCTACATACCAGTAGGCCCTATACACTGTTTTCCATATCAATGTTTCAACTGTTATGATCCTTCACTGTCTATGCACGTAACCCAATGGGTATCAAAAGGTAGGGTTAGTCACAGACAAAACAGAAATTGGAAATATACAGAGCTAGCATACATCTCCATAAACTGCTTAGAATGATTGCTATATATTGGATATTAAGGGCTATATACAGGTCAGGCTGGTCATGTTATTCCCATGGGTCTATTAAGTGTTTAACAGGTGACTTATTGACATACCACAGATAACCTTTTTGTCCTACAAGTTTTCTGATTTGGTTCAAATTGTCAGTGGTCTGTAATTTTTAATCCTACATCTCTTTTCCAAGAGCAGCATGTAAGGTCAAATACTAGGGGCCTACAATTCTTGTAATCAAACACGGAAAATATCTGGTTTGAAACCCTTTGGAACAAGCCAAAGTCAACATCACAGTCATGTTGTCCGCTGTCTAGAATGAATGAACTCCTAATAAGAGCCTACTATACAGGGCTCGGTTGAATGCAAGATTTCATATGCCTATACATGATCCTTCACGCTGTGACACTTACATTTACCAAATGGCTCATCATTTGTGTCAGTATTCCCCCCCCCCCCCAGTAATTTGCCACACATAGGACTAATTCCTACAGATGCTGTATTTTACTGTATTTTGCAAGAATCAGTAAGAGGCAGTCAACACTACAAATTTCTTTTGTCATTTTCTAGGAGTAGAATTAATCCATTATGATTTGAATACCATGTATCACTGTGAGTGAGTCATACCCACACACCCAGTCAAGTTCACCGAACCATGGCAGTCTACTTCATGCATATCATATTCATCACAAACACATTGTCCCAAATACATTACAGATGATTGAGCCACAGAACGTCAACTTGACTTGCAGCTCTCATCATGATGGTCACTATGACTACTCAAAAACAAACTGACAAGTATTCTACAAGTTAAAGGGGTTGTACAGTATTAAAGGAGATGAGATTTGGGCTTTTATCTTTTTGCAAGATACCAAGAAAACACTTATGAAATAGTACAGAGCATACCATTTTAAGAGGAATTCAAAGTTTATTTGATGAAAATCGGGTTTGGAATGAGTGAAACACCTAAAAACAAAGTAAAACAAAACGAACGTAATAAAAGGTAGGTCCCACATTTTATCAGAATCGCTCCATTTAGGATATCTCAGCCATTTCAAAACCAATTTTCATAAAATACACGTTGAATTCCTTATGGAATTACATGCTCTTTCTGATTTCATAAGAGGTGTCTCATTATCTCACAAAAAAAAGAAGAATGTTAGAAACCTGAAACTAGGTCTCAACCAAAACTATTCAATTCCTTCAATCAACTAATGTGATAGAAGGAATGATTCTGATTAAAGGACAAGTTCACCTTCATAGTCATGTGGGTTGAGTGAATGCAGCAATATTAGTAGAAAACATCAGTGAGAGTTTGAGCAAAATCGGACAATCCATTAAAAAGTTATGAATTTTTGAAGTTTCTGCTCAGTCACGGCTGGATGAAAAGACTGTACTATAGCTTGTGATGTCGCATGAGTACAACGATATAAAGAAAGAATAAAGAAAAATCAACATATTTCCATTTTTCTCGCATAATAAAAGAACACTCCACTTCTCTCTTTCAGAAGGCAGGGGGAATGATATTACCCTTAACATACGTCAGTAGCAAGTCGTAGAACTGTGCACTTTATTCAAAAAGTAAAGTTTTGTGAAATTCTCTTTTTATTTTCCTTATATAGTTGTACGCATGTGACATCATACACTGTAGTAGTCTTCTCTTCCAGCAGTGACTGCGCAGATACTTAAAACATTCGTAACTTTTGAACGGATTGTCCAATTTTCCTCAAACTTTCACTGATGCGTTCTACTAATATTGCTGCATTCTCTCAATCCTTATGTATATGAAGGTGGACTTGTCCTTTAACGGTGGGGCTTGGCTTATTATCAACATATGAGTCTCTGTAGTGGAAATATTACAAGATAAAAACAAGCTGTAAAGTTTGTATCTATAAAAGGATCAGTCACAAACACTAAAAAAGCATGATTCTAATCACACTTTTTTTTTCACTGTCGTTCACAAGAAAGAAATCGCTATCAAAATCGCACCAGTTCACAAAGAAACATTGTGAGTTCAATCGCCCTTTGTTTGAGTAAGATCAAACTGCAGGTGCATGAGTCTCAGAGTATGAACAGACTTTCCTGTGCACCTTGCATTATGGGATATAAAAGTGGACAAATTTTGCACTACATCCATACACACATATACTACAAATAAAAGCAAGACCATTCAGAAAAAAGTGGACTACACTTGTATTTTTCAAAACACTGCACTTTAAATGGTGTGTGGATAGTAATTTCAATCTCACTAAGAGCCACGATTATTATGTCCACACACTTGGGAAAAAAAATGGTTTTTGTGTCGCGATTCAAATAGCAACTCAAATAATCATGACAATTAGTGGCTGTGTGTTTTACTGTGAATTTTATTGCAGTCCAGTTTTGGAACTCCGAAAACTGCTCAAATTTGACTAGCAGGTCTGAGATCCTTCTAGTTATCAATGGAAGACTTGCTACAAGTTGGATGCATCATGCAATTAACTTGGAGACAAACAAAACGGTTAATGCTTGAAGATATTCTTGAAAAAAAAAAAGATATTACAGGGCAAGACACAGATTATGTAATATAAAATGCAAGAAAAATAATGAGATAGCACACCCTGTGATAGCCTGGTGTTGATAAATTGCTGTGCTGTTCCCTGTTGAATTCATAAAACATTTGAAATCATCATTCACATGACATATCTGGACAGTAAATTCAAATACATACATGTATTTGACCCATAAACATTTTTCTCCAAATGGACAAATGACATGAATCATATCATACTATTACCCATCTCCCATGAGTATGTGATACTTTTTCCAATATCCCCAAAACTTTAATAGCATGCCATATTGCTCAAATTTCAGCCTTTCTAGACTCATTTGAAAATTGTGGGATTATGAAAAAAAAAATGTCAGCTACAAATAAATGTTAAGACTCACAACCTAACTGGAGAGTAAGACAATCATGCATGTTGCATAATCATTTTCACAAAGGAATTCATGTTATAGGCAAGACATCAGTAATATACACACAAAGCATTGATAATGCATAATCTGAGAGTGCATTTTAGCAGGTTAGTGCTATTGTGAAGTCATACCATACATGTGATCGCCCAGCTCAAAACAAACAAAAACTAGGCCAAAATGAATTTCTACTTTTCTCAAATTTTGTAATTTAAGAAATAAACTCTAAGTTTTCAAATGATACATATTTTGTTAAAATCTGACAATTCTAACCCAATCAAAAAGTGAATGAAATAAGACAGAAGCAAGAGGTATACTTTCATGGAGAAAGAAGAAAAGAGGATAAAAGGTAGTGTCACACAAATGTGCTGTGCATACAAAGTATGAATTTCTGGGGGGGGGGGGGAGGGTGAAGCAGCACTTGTCAAAAAAAAATATATATATATACACACAAATACATAAATATATATATGACTATAGAGATATATAAATATATAAATATAGTGTATATACTCTCTAGAAAAAAATCGAGTGAAAATATTCACTCTTAAAGGAGTGAATACAAAAAAAAAATGAATTTAGAGTGAAATCGGAGTGAATTTTGAGTGAAAATGTTCATTTTCACTCATTTTGGAGTGACCTCAAGGATCACTCGAAGATTTTGGAGTGATCCCTGAGGTCACTCCAAAACGAGTGAAATGAACATTTTCACTCAAAATTTACTCCGATTTCACTCTAAATTCATTATTTTTTGTGTTCACTCCTTTAAGAGTGAATATTTTCACTCGATTTTTTTCTAGAGAGTAAATATATATCATATATATATTAATATATTTACATATTCTCAAGTTCAGTTTTGTTTCAAGTTGCTAAATGTTGACAGCAGGTTGACAAAAGATTTATGCTCTCCCAGGTAAGATATACTTTAAAAATTTGAGTCGGTCAAACAAAATGACTTGATTTAATGATTATTTAGTTCCAATACAAAGAATCTTTAAGCTGCGACTTCTTGTGGGGTTTTGAGCTGGGCGGTCACATGACTATGATGAGTGGAGTAGCAAAGAATGATACATGATGGTGTTACTATGTCATACCTTCCATAAAGATGACATCATTGTCACTGTGAGGCATCAGTCTGACAGACAATAATCAAATCATATCAAAACCTCCTTTTTTCACTCTGTACATCCCTTCTTCTTCATATTGTTTCTCTACCTAAATATATGATACTGCGAACACACACCACATTGTGTTCTATGAAGTTTCATTCATGCATATGTGCAGATGTTCCTGATTATGTTGAGATGGAGAAAATAAAAAAAATAAACTTGAACTTGAATCAAAAGAAGATGATTTCATCACCAAAAATTGTTTTTGCCCTTTGAAGCACTAGTTATGAACAATGATCTAGGTTCCTGCTCAATCAGTGGACACATGTATCATAAAATTTGAACCTCTAACAAATCTTAACATATGAGACTGTGGAGTATTGAATAGATAACCAGATAAGTGCAAGAAATTTAGGAATGGTGGGTGAAAAACAACTGATGATGGTAAAGAAAGATGATGGACAAAATTATTCCACAATAGCTCCCTAGTATGACAAGCTCAATCAAGTTGGCAAACAAACACTTGTTTTGTACTCTCAATAGATTGTAAAATATAGTTCAGTATGCTATTTAAAGAATATTCAATAATACTACTGGTTGTAAGCCCTAGGGCTGTGTACACTAGATCTTTTTAATACAATATCATCAAATTAAACCTCATGTGATTTAATAATCAGTACATAATCAATTCAACAGCAAAGACATTATTTCTTGCAGAACAAGTATTATGCAGTATATGTCAATGCCTGAAAAAGGAACATTTATTCAATATTGCAGAGGAAAACATCCAGTTAAAACATGGCTGGACAGGCAACACGAGTATCACTCACATCAAGAATCCATATTTAGTTGGAACGAAATCTACCAGCACTACAGCATTACTTATAATGGTATGCTAGAGATGTTTTTAATTTCATCAAAGCTCAACCTCCTAGCCTGACCAGGGCCCCATTTCATAAAGATGTTAGGATGGCAATTCTTGCTGGAATGGCAACTTCCAATCGCAACAACCAATCAGGAAGCTGGATTCATGTCATTACCATGACAACTGCCATTCCAGCAAGAGTTGCTATCATTTAAACTTTTTTATGAAATGGGGCCCTGGAAGTACCAACTACACAGATAACTGTATACCATCTAGTGTAGATTTCCATACTGGTCTGCAATTATCATTCTGTTAAAAAGATAAAACAAAAACAAAAACAAAATGGTGGTAACTGTATCTAGAGGATGCAAAGAATAGTTAGTAAATCTAAGACATACCATGATCTAACTGGATGGTAGCATTTTGTGCCTTGATGTATCCTTCTCCTTCTGCCACACAGACATAGAGACCTTCTTTCTCTACACCGAAGTTTGGGATCTGTAGACTAAGGTTGTTAGTCTTCATTCCATTTAAAGATTTGTTTTCAATGACTTTCCCTGATGGATCACGCCATTCTAGAGAAGGGGTGAAGTGGGAGAAATCTGCGGTGCATGTGACGGAGTAAGTGTTGGTTGACGTGTTGAATAGCGGTTCTCCAATGGTTACATTCACCTCTGAATTGACATAAACAGATGAAAGAGAACATAATACCATCATGTTAATGAGAAAACACTGATATCAAGATAAATTCAGTCATTTAAATGAGATACAAATTGTATGTAGATATGATTCATCAAGGAATAACTTTCCTTCTCAAAATTGAATGGCAATTTTTGTCAATTGACATACATTATGAACAAAAATGGTGTACAAGTCTACGTTAAGAAATTGCTATGCAAATGACATTTGTATAGCAGTCATTACAAAACGCATAGCAAATTGCTATGTGATACCAGGAAAATTATTCCCTGATGATACATAACCCCATGAATGCACTGCCAATCACTCTCAAACACTACATGAGAATCAGGACAAGAAGCCTTTACAAACTTATCAGTCTAGTAATCTTTAAATGTTTGTTACAATGATTGAAATGTTGCTTCCTACCAAGTTGGAAGAAAGACGCCATGCAGAAGACAACTTCACAGATTTCAGTGTAACTACAGCTTTCATGAATTCACTCATACAAAAAACAACAACAACCAAACATAAACTCTGAGAAGAAAAAATGCCTCCGGCACCCTTCGGGCTGGGGTATAAAAGTGATATCCTTCTAATAATAGGAACTTTCAATTATTAACTATAAAACAAATTGATACTTAAATTATTATTCTACTGACATTGGCACAATGCTGATGGTGCTTTGTATATCAGAATGCCTTGAATTAGATGTTAGTTTGAAGCATGTTTAACAGCATTAGTATGTTCTACAAATACAAGTGAGTATTAGACTGGTATATTTGATAGTTTTTTTTTGTTTTTTTTTTTTTGGGGGGGGGGGGTTTATTGTTTTGTTTTGTTGTCTGACAGAGAGCAAAGAGTAAACTAGGAACTTCTTAAAAATACATTTCACTAGTTACTAGTACTCTACATTGTATTATATAATAGTCACTGTCCTTTATGACAAAGGAAATTTAAGTCTGATCTACAAAACGTGTACAAGTAAGGCTTCAAAAATCTGACTTAAAAGAGCCTATGTCAGCTTACAAATAACATAAAAATCATGCACACAAACGGTGAGATATATGTAAAACAATACAAACAAAACGGCAAATACAGCAAGACTATAAAAACAAGCCAACTATTTGTTAATATTCCTTTATACAGATGTTGCATATTTACAATACTGTATACACCAAATATTTCGTGAGGTTTTTATTTTCACAAATTTTGCGAGTCAGGTGATATTCTCAAATTCAAAAGCGGGCTAAAATATCAACTCCGATCCTGACATGAATGTAATGTGCACACATACATTTCTCCATTCAGTACTGGACTCCACAATAGTGAATTTATCACTCACGAAATTTTTGTGAAGTCCCAATTCGCGAAATAGTACACTCGCTATTCAAAATATATGGCGTATACAGTATGTAACTTATGAGAAACATACTTTTGCAAGGAGCATGTAACAGCCGGAAGATAAATAATAATAATAATAAATATCATTTATATCGCCCTTATTACGTTTCTAAGCGCTAAGCATCTCGCAGAAAAATTAGAAAGGAGAAATTCAGTCATGAAGTAGATAGCAAAATGAAACACAGTACAAAATACATAATACACAAATTCTAAATTATAACTTATGGAATGAACATAACATATTTATATAATAAATCAATAAATATTACATGTCATGAGTGAACAGATGGGTTTTGAGTAACTTTTTGAAAGAGTCTACTGTAGGAGCTTAAACTAGGTGATCCTTTCAAACACTCATCGCTTTATTGGTGTTCTATTTCAAATGTTATGTAAATTCAAACTTCTATACCATTATCAGTTTTAATGAACAATAAAACATAAAGTAACAGTCTTGCGCCTTATTTTGATTTCATCTTTATTGAGACATGACTGTTCTGTGCATAGATATATAGCATACAATACTGTGAAACATGATATATTCACGGCATTAAATTTTTGCGAACAGCCACTGGCATTCACTGCATATAGTATACACACAAACTTTCGTGTGCATTTTAATTTCGCGAATCTTGGCGCTCGCAAAATTCTCAAAATTAAAATGCACACGAAACATTTGTTTTACAGTAATACCAGGCCTGACAGTGCTGGTTAAAACTATGTGCCTGAGGTGACTTCAATAGCACTATTTTTCTGAGAGGTGCAGCCCTGACAAAAAAAGTGCTACTAAAGTCACCGAAGGCACATGATGGTTTAACCAGAACCTCGAACAATGGCCTGGTATATTTGTTTTACATATCCCTCCCTATGAATTTTAAGAGTAACAGCAAAGTAAAGTGGGTGGTTGACTGATCTAAAGTTATCTCCTTTTTTTTTATGCACAAAATTATGATGTGAAAGTGTATGCATCAACTGCACTATGCCCTTTATCTCACAAAGCGTAGACGCAGTGCATTTGGTGGAAAACCGTACTGTGATGTGATGTCTCATGCACTATTTAATATGTGCATGTGACAAGAGTGGTGCGTTTGCACTTAACAAATATCGCAATGGCAGCATGATATAGTTTTTTTAAATATTTCCCAAGGGAAAGAGTTGGACTAGGATTTTCAGGGTAGAAATACGTTTTGTCACTTTCCATGCCCTCCACCAATCAGAGGACAGGAAATAATTTGTGAGGGGTATAAAAGGACCTACTGGTGAAGTCACCAAAGACACATACTTTAACCAGTGCCTCAAAGAATGACCCAATATATTTGTTATATATCCTTCACAAATAATTTGAAACTGCAAAGAAAGTGGGATTTACTTAATGTTTACAGAAAGGTTCATGGTTGACAGACCAGTACCGAGTTCATTTTTTCTATCCACAAAGTTACATGCACACACATAAGTGTATGCATGGTCTGTGGTACGTGATGCCTATTCATTTCTATTATGTGAAAACCTAACCTGTCTTCTTGTGAAGAGAACATGCCATGTCGGTGGGACGCCACCATACTGTACCCATGTCAATGCAGTGGGCAGGATGCGATATCTTCTCATTCACTAGAATACACGCCTTTGATGCATTAGGAGTACATTTTATAACGAATTGCCAACAGCAAATTTGTTTTTTTCTCTGGGGAAATAGCTGCCTGGACTAGAATTTTCACGGTTGAAAGATGTTTTATCACTTTCAATACCCTCGACCAATCAAAGGACAAGAAAAAAAAATGTGAGAGATATTTCTACAAATAATATATTATATCCCAACTATAGCGTAAAGCATTATAGTTTGGATGTCATTTATACTTACCAGGTACACATGCTTTGTTTATCTCATCCGGTAGACCTAAGGCATCTGGGATACCCTCTCCACACCATTGTGGGCAGTCAAGGAAGTTACTACATCGGTCAAGATAGCGGAAGTCTGGATGGATCCCCAGGATGACGTCCACTGGACATTTCTGACATTCTCTGCACACACCCTTGTCACAGTACTCACTGTAAGAGGGAATACACGTCCCATGAAAGTCACATTTAACAGACATCAACAAGTCATGTAATGGCGAGGCATCGATAAGGATGTTTAAGGGTGGGATTTCACGGAGCACGCGAACGATTTGCGAAGGACGCGAATGACAAAATCCAACATTCGGAAAAGTTTTTCTCCGAATGTTTTCCGACAATGAAGCCGAAAACTATTCTTGCGCAATTTGTGCGAAGTTCCCACGACGTATGTGCGATTGTCGTGTGTATCACTGCTAAAGTACAGCATGTTACGTACACAAAGAACACGCGACGGAAATGCGAACAACGAAACATTTTCAATAATCATGGGAGAAAATGTAGCAAGGAGAGGTGGAAGCAAGAAAAAAATCAACTCAAAAAGCTTTCTTGAGTTTATTTTTTTTTTCTTTCCTGTATTTCTCCTTTCTTTTTCTCTCATTTCTCTATCGTGTGTTTGCCTACATTTTTTTCACCCTAGGACGTATCTCCACTAGTAAAGCATTTGTTCCTTTTTTTTTTGCAGTTCCTCCAACACATAATCTCTATAGTTCAAATGAAATTAAGTGTATTCTGCGATTTTTTTTTTGTATATCAAATATTCTTTCTCTTTGCTAGTCTTTAATTTCTTTCGTTACTATAGTTGTTAATATTTAATTGTTTGATGTTTAGATGTATACTACGATTTTTATTTGTAGAAAACGTACAGGGCATACATCCCTCAAACGTGCGCTAAACGTTCGCGAGAATGTCTCAAAAGGTACGCGAACAGTTCGCGATTACGTCGTAAAATGATCGGAAAAACTTCGCAGATTTCGCGTAACATACGCGAGACATTCTCCGAAGTTTCGGAGTCTGTTTGGGGTTTCACGAACATTTTGCGAACATCGCGCGTGTCTTGCGAAGGTCTTGCGCATATGACGAAGCTTTAAAGACACTTTCGAGAACAATTCACGAGCAAATCCCGACTAAGTGTGCGGAAAAGGTTCGCAAAAAATTTCAAACTTTTTTGAAATTATCGCCGAAGTAAAAACGACATTCGCGAACAATTGACGACGCTTCCGAACCCTCACGTTTGTTTGGCGATCTTTTGCAGACTAAAATGCGAATGCTGGATTTTGCCATTCGCGTCATTCGCAAATCGTTCGCGTGCTCCGTGAAATCCCACCCTAACTCTCTATGTGCCACATCTGTACGCTTGACTCAGTCAACAGTGTGCCAACTTCACATATTCTGCTCAAACGCATTAACCCGCCCAAACTGATCACTAAATCGCCAAATTTCACAGTACAATGAAAACGTTTCCTGCAAGTTCATTCATGCCACAGCTTTACATTTTATGTGTTGATTGACTATTGAGCAGTGTTCCCTACTGCATTTGTTTTGTATTGCAAAAGTTACGCCTCTACAATAATGTAGCTAGTGGTCATTTGAAAGAAACGCAAATATGCATTTGTCATATATCATATTTTTCATCAATGCAAGGCTTGGCATTTTCTCCAGAACTTTACTCAGTCATACCATGTCCAAGGTAACAAATATTAAAAGCTACGTATAGATTTGAAAAACAATGGGTTTTTTTTTCTCACAGCATGACTATGTTGGTGTCTCAGAATAATGGGGCACACAGGGGGTTTCCACCATGGTACATGATGAGTTAAACTATGCTGGCTGACTTGAAGATGAATTTATCAATTTTTTTTCTGCTGATTCTGACAAACATGAACCTCCTTCCCTTTCTTATTCTCTTTAAAACTTGAGTCTCGTTAAGAATCAGTTTGCCTCAGATGTCACATTTTTGCTTTTTTAAGTGGTTTTATTTTCTTATTTTCATATTTTTAGCCTGTTTGAATACGTGACACTGCATAATCTACAAAACAGTGTCACAAAGAAATTTCCTAGTTACGGTAGAATTCTGAAAGAGGTGTCTTCAGTTGATATAAAACTCATCAAAATTGTGTCCAACCCATAAAGACAAACAGAACACACAGGATTGCTACTTTTGAGAAAAGGTGTTTGTTAGGGGAACAGTCTATTAAAGCTCACTGAGTCACCCTTCAATGAGTAGAACAAAATGAAGTATACTTTATTTAAACTTGATGCCAACAACTGCAAACGGCTTGTCAGACACTGCTGACTGTATTTCATGATTCTATAATTCATGGTGGTTTCATGCATACTGTCTTTCTACCAAGGCCCACAGGTAGAAAATGAAGAAAACCAAATTGAGAGGGAGAATAGTTTGTGGGGTTTTTTTTAATCTCAAGAATGTCTTTTGAAGCTCAGTGTATTTTCTTTCTTCACTTTTTGTATAAAGTGATATAAATGTTGAATTATGGAGGCAATAAATACCCTGTTAGGGTAAAAAAAAATTGAGAGGGAGAAAAAAGATCTACAAAAACTGTTACTTATTCTTCATTGTGCTTCTCTATATGAAATCACTGAGGAAAATGGGATCTCTGTACATGAAATAAACCCCTCAAAACCAGAAATCAGCTGAGTTGACAAAAGAAAGTCACTTTCAAGATACATTAACTGAAATTCAAATCCTTATTATGCCTATTAAGGATTAATAGTAGAATGTAGGAAGTTTAAACTACCCCCTTGAGCTTTCCTTCTATATTCTATTATCTTTTACTTATTTCTATTTTTTATTTTATGCTTTTTAGCAGAGAAGTGGAAGCAAAAAATGTGAAAACCTATCTTATTTTTGATTGTCAGCCCATTTTGAGAGAGAAGTGGCAGAAAAAGACATGAAGACCTTTTTTGGTGTGTCATTTTTCTTGTCATTACCCAAACTTAAAGGGACTGTACAGTACCGTACTGGTTGAGGTGGGGATTCATGTTTTGAATATTCCTAAGTGAGATAATGAGAAACCTCTTATGAAATATGAAAGAGCATGTACTTTTAAGAAGGATTCAATGTTTATTTGATGAAAATTGGTTATCAAATGGCAGAGATATCCAAAAAAATGATAATACAAGGCGACAGGCCACGCCTTTTATTAGGATCTCTTTGTTTCACCTTGTTTTTGGATATATATCTCAGCCATTTCAAAACTGATTTTCATCAAATAAACTTTTAATACCCCTTAGAATTGCATGCTCTTTGACATCTCATAGAGTGATTTCTGAATATCTCGCACAATGTTAAAAGCTAAATCCTCACCTCAACCAGAGCTGTACGCACCCTTTAACCCCCCCCCCTCTTGTCAGAAAGCTTGATCTACCCCTAACAATGATTATCAATGTACACATGGTAGAAAGCAGTTCCAAGAATTTAAAGTAAACTCTGTATCAAGATGAGACTTAGAAGTTTACACTCTTTTAGCAAGAATTTGAGCAGTCAACAGACGACAGAAATACCATCATGCACTATTGCACAGCCACTTCAAGTAATACAGTATCTACAGTGTATATATGGAAAATTTGGTGCTGCATCATACAATGTAAGCTTTGATATTGCACGGGCGCATTAAGCAGGGGGGAAAAAAGTGTTTAATGCACCACAAAAATGCCTTTATTACTATATACTGTAGATTATAATCTACATTTCTGTACTCACTTTTTGCTGCAGTCATCATCATCCCAACAAGGGATGGCCAGACAGCAGTGCACAGACAGGATCTGAGGAAACACAAACAATAACATCACAAAAAATAATTATATAACTATCCTTTAAATAACAGACATGATGTTTGTACACTCATCAAGTTTAAGTATTTCTTTCATGCCTTTCTAGGTTTCAATGATCAATACCACTGCAAAGAATAAACAAACAAATATAAGATAAAGTATGATTAACAAATCTCAAACAGGTTATGAAATGAAAATAAAAAACAAACAAACAAACAAATCACTTTCATAATTTTGGCATTCCAACTGCAGGGCTCTTCTCAAAAAGAATAACACTTACCCATTTCAAGTAGAGGTATTCCTTTGTATAGGAAAATCTTTCGATTAGATAATTCTTAATCTATCTTTGCCAGTAGTACATCAATGCAGTTAAGACAAGTAAAGAAGTTCATGGTGAAAGATTATTAAAGATGGTCTGAGAGAGAGGGCACCTTTTTTAACCCGAGAATATTCAGGCAGTTGTTTATGTGAAATGCATGTTGTAGCAAAATTAGTTCGTCGTCAAAAAGTGCAGGGCATACAGTACAGGTGTAAACTTGTTATCAGTGGTATAATGTATTGGGTATCGTACTGTAGATTTTCAATTTCAAACAGGAAGAAAGAAGGTGTATGAAATTGAAAGTAAACTCATTTTCTTTCATCTCCTGCATGCTGACACTGTGTAATGTACAAAGTGTCATGTGACTGTGCTAAGTCTTGTTTAAAGGGATCGTATAGTTTTGGTTGAGACCTAATTTCAGGTTTCTCACATTTCTTGGTGAGACAATGAGAAAACGCTTATGAAAAAAGCATGTGATTTCAAGAGGAATTCAAAGTGTATTTGATGAAAATTGGTTTTGAAATGGCTGAGATATCAAAAACAAAGCAATCCTAATAAAAGGTTGGACCCATCTTTTATTATGATTTTTACTTTGCTTTTAATGTCTCAGCCATATCGAAACCAACTTTCATCAATTAAACTTTGAATTCCTCTTAGAATGGTATGCTATGTACTATTTCACAGGTGGTTTCTTGGTATCTCACAAAAAGTTAAAGCTCAATCCTCATCTCACCAATACTATACCATCTCTTTAATAGCTAATAGCTCTGAATCAGGTTATTATCTTGTTTACCTATGGTCAGCAGTCTCTCTGAGCTATACATGACAGCATTTTTAGAACAGAGCATCATGTACTCTCCACACACATAACAGGCCATTGAAAAGATGCATCTAGGATTTCTATAGTATCACATACTATTACAGACCTACCAAGTCTCACATCCCAGCTGCCAACTCACACTCATCCACCCAGTAGGTCCTACTCATTTTCTCACTCCTCCCAGGAGGTTGGCTGGAGGATCGTAGCCTACCTACATGGCTGTTTCCTTACTAATTCCCTATCTGTTATTCTTCATGAATAGTCCACATGTTTCTAAAAATTGTGTCATCTACTAAGTCATTGTCAATAACACATTCTACAAATAAACACTCATTCACCCTTGAAGAAAATAATGACTTATTTCAAAACCATCGTCTACATCACACACAGATGAGAATTATGCAGCTAATATTGTGTGATAGGTATAGTCTTTGTAGCACAAAATTGCATGATGAATTACTAATCCCTAAATGAAAAAAGCTCCCTATCATGGGAGCAGAGACTCCAACCCTAAGCACCTTCTGATCTGGAGATTCTCCCGCCTGAAACCCCTAGCAAACGGGAGACTCCAACTTGATGTGCGCGAAGCGCATATCACGAGCGCAAAGTTCCTTGTGGCTGGGGTCCAGGGCCCACTTGGGCAATGAAAACTCTAATAGGCCTAATTAGGGTTCTTGATGCTCTCTCCGGTCTCGTGCTATCTAAGGCTTATTTTTCAACATACGAAGACAAAATGTAAGAAATCATTTCAAACGGGAGACACAGAGCCAGGGCGGGAGAAATTAAATCTCAAGCGGGAGAACGGGAGATTTTGCAAAAGTGGGCTTTCGGCGGGAGATCTCCCGTCGAAAGCGGGAGAGTTGGAGTCTCTGTGGGAGAGACCCCCCCCCCCCCCACACTCCCCCTCCCATCATGTTGTTTCACACCCTCAGAGTTACTAACTCCCAGCATGCATCTCTGTGTACACACTATTACATATTGTATTACTCTTGATATGTCACAATAAGCATATTATATCTTCATCAATAAAATTCTATTCAGAGATTGGTCTACCCAGTAAATGTGCATTGCATGTATCATGTGTCCAAGCATATTAAACATTGCTATGATGTAGAAAACAAAACACCGGTGGGCAATTCCACGGTAACTGACGTTACGCGTAAGGATTTTCATGAAATTGTTTACCTTGTAGTTTTGTGAATGAAAGCACCTGGGGCTTGCAATTGGCATTGATGAATAAGTTCATGAGAATGAAGAAATAGGTGGAAAGTTTTTCTCTCAAACTGCATTTCTTATCACATAGCAAGTGAAAATGTGTCGGTAACTGACGTTACGGAAAAAGGACATGGGAAATTATGGTGTAGATTTAAATGGAAATATCTCATGTCCCTGACTTTTAACCTTTATGTGTTTAATATGGCAATACACTTAGGTTCTTAGGAACAGGTGTGCAAAATAATGTGCACTTTAGTTGTCTCCTTTTAGCACCATGCCAGTTTCAGTGAAGGCATGACGGTAACTGACGTTACGTAACTGACGTTATGCTTACATTTGCCATAGGGTTTACACATGCAAAATCATGATTGGGAATAGCTTTGTGATTTTTCATAATTCTGACCATTCAGAATGATTTGTTTGATATGGAGTCATACCTTGGTTCATCAGTCATGAATACACAAATGAAATGAAACATTAGTCCATTTTCCTCGTGTTCTATGAAAACTTGAAGGTAAACATGTCAGTAACTGACGTTACATAACTGACGTTACACATACTTTGCCATGGGGTTTACAGAGAACTAATTTATTTAACAGGTTATTATACTGCTGCAATATACCAGTAACAATCCCAGGCAACTACTTAGCAACAAATTAAAACAAAATCTGAAGACACAAATGGGTTGGGCCCTTAGGGGGCAACCCCCCCCCCCCATGGCATAGCACAGTTGGGCAAAAATAAAGTAAATGCACAAGAGGATATTTCTCGACATTTGTCTGAAGATTGAATTCTAATTCAACATTTATGATTACACAGAGCCATTAATAGATTAAGCAGTTCCAAGTATAAATACATGTATATTGACATGACTATTAAAGGGTTTTTTGTTTGTTTGTTTGTTTTATTTAATGAACAGGAAAGTTTCTATATCTAGAATGCTCCACCCATAATACCTTGCAGTACCGTACTACACAAAACATGGATATTTTTGTGCTTGAAAAAAAAAAATCAAAATATATTTCAGGTCATGGGGAAAACACACTTATCAACTCATAAATATGCATAAATATGTATGAAATCTATTGTGATATATTTCTTCTTCTTTTCTTTATTTTACTCCTTCTCCTTCAAGGCATTGTTAGGGCCATAAATTAAAAAAAAAGGTCTCCATCATCAACTGATTTAAATGAAAAGTGTAGCACTTTTAATATTTCTCTGTGAAGAAGAAAAATAAATGCTTTTTTGGTCAAAAGAGCATTATTGGTTTATTCCTTGCTTGAAGTAATTCAACTGTTTTTCTTTTCCTTTACACTGATATATCACGGCTTGCATATACATTCCAGATACCAAGAAATCGGACTTTGCAACGAAAGAATTCTAAGATAAAAAAAAAAAATCTTCCTGTTCATATTTATCATGTATTGTATAATGTCCCTGCATGAATAGAATAAAGTAATCAACAAATACACACTGTATGAACAATTTTTTTAAAACCCTAGAATCCCCTCTCACTTTGAGCAACATCAGCGTTAAGTTTCAAACAGTAATGAGTGCATGCCTTACGTACCATAATACAAGATGCGCCATGTTAACTACACCACACATTTAAGTGCAAGAGAAGAAATATCTGTTTGTGCATTTGCCTTGAGGTGGAAACTTGACTATTAAGTTTCCAGAAAAAAAAAAGAAGAAAATGCTGGCAAAAGCAAACATTGGTGAAGATTGTAACTGTTGGTATAAAGCTGTGCACAAGTTTGCATGTTAACCACCTTTTCTATAAAAAACAAACAATCATGTCACTGATTAGGCCTACAAACTTTGGTAGATTTATCATCCCGTAGGACTGGGAATGTTTGAGTGCATATACTGCATGTGGCAAACTAAACTTCCAGATGATTTAGCCTTACACTTGCACTGAATAAAAAATTGAAAGCTCAAGCCCCCTCCCCCCCCCCCCCAAAAAAAAAAGATAATCATGGTAAATGAGTGAATAAATAAATTTAGAAATAAAATAAAATGAAAAAAAATATATCCATTGGCATGCCATGGTAATGACATCATTCCCTATGAAAGGGATTGCTGCTCTTTGTTGTAAGTTGACTTCCCAGATGTATTGAAATGGCCAAGAGTCAAAAATTTTGCCTCAGTTATAATTACTGTCATGGTAACTGACGTTACATACTCGTGTATGAAGTTTCGGTAACTGACGTTACACATTTTGTAGTGATCAGTTTGACTCTCCAGTATGCCAAGTATCCTTATTTCTGGTATTGAAATGAAGGCATATGGGCATACATTAGAAATCCCAAGTTACATCATAAAGCTCACTTTCTTTGATGAATAAAGTTAAAAATTCCTTGTTTTTGGTAACTGACGTTACATCCATCATTGTCAAAGTAATTAAAAGTTTTTATCAAATTCTTTAAAGCAACCAGCTTTTTTTTTCTATCGTGTGGTAAAAGACTTCTCTGGTAACTGCATACATATACAAGATTGTTGTTTAGAGTACTAATAAAGTGGATATACAGAGAGTAAGTTATGCCACAATCCACTCTTTTCACCATTGAGTTATAGGCATATTTTGGCAGCCATTTTGAAAATCAAAATGGCCACTTTTATTGAAAAACATAATGATTCTTAAAACTTCAACTCAAGTACTGTCTGAAAATGTATGGTGTTTGAAACAAATATCATTTTGAATTTTTGGCACCTGTGTCCTAGTTACCGTGGAATTGCCCCGATGGAGAAAATGTGCTGTACAGTGACTTCATTCATGGTATAGTGTTACGACCAAAAATCACTCTGAGAATGATCGCACAAAAGAAACAATCAACTGATGTTCAGGCGGTTTATTAACAGTGATATTGTGGGTACAGACTGGTAATCGGCGTCACATCAGTACAATAATGATCACGAGAAACAAATATGTCAGTAGTGGAATTACTTACGTAGGCATTACACGCAATATCCCTGGAAATGTCCAAATATGATGTTCGATGCACAAATGAATGATCCGCGATGCACCGATGAATGATTCCTTCGACGTAAATCCAAACGCAGGTTGCGATAATCCACGGTATAGATCCGGGGTAAAATCCACAAAATATGTCCACGGCGAAACGTGCAGAGTCCAAACGTTGTGACGACCACGTCCAGTTGATGCGTTGAATGATGATTCACTTAATATTGTCCAGCTAGGAATCCAGCCCGCCACAGCTTTTCCGTAGCAATGTCCATTGACATAAAAATGGTGTCTATCCCCAATGAAGGCAAATTAATTATCTGCAGGCAAAATGTCTCCCAGGCCAAGTATCTCCACAAACATAACAGGTCAGCAGGTAACACAGGACTGACTATAACAAGTCGCTTCAGAGCCAGAAGTGACGTAACTCTCAGAGCAGAGGTGTTGGGTACTCTGCCTACTGCAGAATTTCTCTGGCTTATATACTATCCATTCACCCCCTTCTAGCACATTCTATAACTCTCTCCAACCTACTAGCCAGTCCAAGTTCCAGGAAACCTGGATGACTCACTACCTAACTATGTACAAAACATCATTACCAAGAATAACTACCAATCACATTGGGCTACAGGGACAGTGCCTCACTCAGCCAAACATGTAAGCACTTCCCAGAACTTTCTGGAATGGGTGAAATCATTCTAGATTGAGTGAGCTATAATGTATTTCCTGTTACATGCATGTACTGTATAGCTACATTGTATACCACCTAGAAAATTCTCCACTTATCTGGTCAGCCTGTATGTACTATATCTATACCACATAGAATGTTCTCCATTAATCTGGTCAACCTGTGTACATACACATTAAAACAGCCATGCATACAGTACATCATACATATGTACATAACTACTAGTGTGTACATTTGTGACACCATCCCCCATGGGAAAAAGAAAGCCTTGCTGTAGCAAGGGTTTCTTTTACCTTCACAATTTCTCATTGTTATTTACAACGAATGTGAGGTAAAGTCCAAGTCAAGCAACAATAATCACATACTATCACATGCCTTTTGGATAGCTGTATTAATTCCATGTTCTCTTTTCATGGATACCATTTACAATGATATTGCTTGGATTCTCGGAGCTTATACAATCATATCAAACTGTTTTGCACACATTTATGAATATGCTAAACACATACACTGGAAATTATATGCGGTGAAAACTTTTCACCTTTGATACTCTCTTCATGTTACACTCTTGACAGAGCGTCGGCAATTACATTGTTTTTTCCTGCCACATGTTTGATTTTGAGTGCATATGGCTGCGTCATCATGCTCCATCTGAACAACCTGTTGTTCTTCATTTTGAACCGGTCTAAAAAGACCAAGGGGTTGTGGTCAGTATAGACTGTGATCTCCCCTTTGCTATTTGTCAAGTACACTTCGTATTGCTGGAGGGCAAGGATGAGACTGAGAGCCTCCTTCTCAATTGTGGAGTACTTCTTCTGGTATGTGTTCAATTTTTTGGAGAAGTAGCTAACTGGTCGTTCAGTGCCTTCTTCATCTTCTTGGAGCAAAACCGCTCCCACTCCTACATCGCTAGCATCTATTGCCACCTTGAATGGCTTTGCGAAGTCAGGAGCTGCCAAAACAGGCTCATTAGCAAGGACTGCCTTTAGTTTCTCGAACGCTCTTTGACACTCATCAGTCCACGTGTACTTCGCCTTGCCCTTCAGCAGGTTTGTTAGGGGGGTGACTACAGTGCTGAAATTCGGTACAAATTTCCTGTAGAAACCAGCCATGCCCAGAAATCTGAGCAACTCCTTCTTGGATTGGGGAATGGGAAAGCCTAGTATAGCCTCTACCTTGGCTTCTCTTGGCAATACTTGTCCCTGACCGACTACATGCCCGAGATACACCACTTTGGCCTTTGCAAATTCACTCTTTGCCAGATTAATCACCAATCCGGCTTCCTTGAGTCGATCGAAAAGTTGCCGCAAGTGTGTAATGTGCTCCTCCCATGTGTCACTGTACACTAGGATGTCATCAATGTATACTACACAGTTGTCAAGTCCGGCAATGATTTGGTTTGTCAGCCGTTGGAAGGTGGCTGGAGCATTTTTCATGCCGAATGGCATTACTTTGCATTGGAACAAGCCATCTGGTGTAGCAAAGGCAGAAATCTCTCTGGCTTTGTCGGTCAAGGGCACTTGCCAGTATCCCTTTAGAAGGTCTATTTTACTGACATATGCAGAATTTCCGACCCTGTCAATACAGTCTTCTAGTCTGGGAATAGGGAAAGAGTCTGTTTTCGTCACGGCATTCACCTTTCTGTAATCTATACAGAATCTTTGAGACCCATCTGGTTTGGGCACCATGACAATTGGGGAGCTCCAACTGCTTTTACTCGGTTCTATTATGTCATTGTCTAGCATGTCCTGAACCTCTTCCCTTACTTTTTGCAGTTTGCTCGGGTTTAACCTGTAAGGGTTTTGCTTGATAGGGTCAGCATCTCCTACATCAACATCATGTACAGCCAGAGGGGTGCAACCTGGTTTGTCTTTACACAGTTCTTTGTACTCATGTAACAGACTAGTCACATCTTTCCTCTGATTATCAGGTAGGTAGTTCAGTGCCTCATCTACTTTCCCTAACATCTCTGAGTTAGACAACCTGGCACTAGAGGGCTCACTTCCATGCTCATCTTGAGCTTCCCCCTCTTCCTCTACTTCCTCTTCTACCACCTGAGCTACGCCTACCGGCTGACTAGCCTTTCTCTCATAGTACTCTTTCAGCATGTTTATGTGACACACCCTCTGATCTTTTCGTCTGTCTGGCGTACTGATCACATAGTTCACATCATTGAGTTTCCTTTTGACACAGTATGGGCCACTGAACTTGGCTTTCAGTGGTTCACCTTGTATGGGCAGCAGTACAAGAACTTTGTCACCTGGGTTGAAAGTTCGGGCTTTGGCATTTTTGTCTGCCTTTCTCTTCATAGAGTCTTGCGACACTTTCAAGTGTTCCCTAGCTACCTCACAAGCCTTTGAAAGCCTTTCACGAAACTTTGACACATAGTCAAGTAGGTGGACCTCATCATCCTCAGTCATGAATTTCTCTTTGATGAGCTTCAGTGGGCCCCTGACTTCATGACCGTACACCAACTCAAATGGGCTGAAACCCGTCGACTCATTTGGGGAGTCCCTCATTGCAAACAGCAGGAAAGGGATGCCCTTATCCCAATCCTCGGGATACTCCTCACAAAATGCCCTAATCATTGTCTTTAGGGTCTGGTGGTAGCGCTCCAACGCACCTTGGGATTGGGGATGATAAGCTGACGACTTCAGCTGCTTCACACCCAAACGATACATCACCTCTTGAAATATGCCTGACATGAAATTTGACCCTTGGTCAGACTGCACTTCCTTGGGCAACCCATACCTAGTGAAAAACTGCACTAGAGCATCTACCACAGTCTTAGCAGTGATATTTCGCAATGGAATAGCCTCTGGAAACCGTGTAGACATGTCCATGATCGTTAAGAGGTACTTGTGACCTGACCTAGTCCTAGGCAAAGGTCCAACACAGTCAACTAGAACCCGACTGAATGGTTCTTCAAACGCAGGTATCGGAATCAATGGCGCCGGCTTCACCGAATGCTGTGGTTTACCAGCCACCTGACATGTGTGACAAGTCTTGCAAAACTCAGCCACATCCACATTCAACCCTGGCCAATAGAAATGCCTCATGATCCGATCCTTTGTCTTTCTGACGCCTAAATGGCCGCCAACAGGTAACTCGTGAGCAATCCTCAAGATCTCACCGCGGTAACAGGGAGGGACAACAACTTGACGGACCACCGTCCAATCCTCATCAGCTGGCCTATGGGGAGGTCTCCACTTCCTCATCAAAATGCCATCTTTGACATAATAGCACTCAGGGACCTTTTCAGCCTCAGCCTCAGAACACGCCGTCTGAGACAAGCCTTTCAACTCAGAGTCTGCCTGCTGTGCTTCAACCAAGGAAGACTTGCTAAACAGCCCATCACTGTTAGCCTTGGAGCCTAATACAGCAACCCCATCATTCAAATCCTTGAAAAAGGTTTCTGCCAACCAAACACCGGAATTCTCCTCCACATCAACAGAATCCGCATCATCTTGAATAGCTCTACGAGCCTGAGACCTAGTCACAACACAATCTGGGAAAATCCCAGGAAACTCCTCCTGCAACTGCTCAGTTTCAGCAACCACCACTGGTTTCTCCGAAACAACTGGAGACGCAACCACCTTGTCCCCAGCCAAGTCATTCCCCAACAGGAAGTCAATGCCTGCCATGGGCAACTCAGGAACAACTCCAACAGTCACAGGACCAGAAACTAGGTCACACTTCAAATCCACTCTATACAGTGGCACTGACATATAACTGCCATCAACAGTCTGAATCAAGACTTTTGCATTCACTGCACTATCTGGTGGAAAAGTCATACCACCATCCACCATCAACGACTGAGAGGCCCCCGTATCCCTCAGGATGACCACTGGCTTACCTGCCTCACCAGAAGTACATGGGGTCACCTCACCATCAAACAAAAAGCTACGATAGCTCTCATCCACCTGCTTCAGCCTATCTTTGAATTTGGGAGATTGACTTTCAATGGCCTGTGTTTCACTGAACGGGACACTGTTTTCGGGTAGGACACTTTTTGACATAACAAATCCCAAGTCCTTCTTTGTTTTGTTTTGCAACTTCCAACACTGTGACTTTACATGCCCTGTCTTGTTACAGTGAAAACATTTGATGACATTTCCACTTGTACTGGACCCTTTGTCAGATTGAGGCTTTGGTGCCGATGAAGTTTCAGAACTCGTGCCTTTTTCAGGACCAGCATTCTTTGGATTGCTCGACTGATTTTTGTCTCTCTTGTTTCCAGAGAAATTCCTGAAAGGTGGTCTGTTGTCATTTCTGTGGGTCAGCTCATACTCATCAGCCATCAAGGCTGCTTTATGCAAACTTGTCACTTTGTGATCATCCAAATGTGACCTCACACTGAAAGCAACACTCTTTTTGAATTCTTCCAAGAGAACAACCTCACGTAGGTTATCAAAATCCTGATCCACTTTCAGGGACCTGTACCACCTATCAAACATCATTTCTTTTTCACGAGCAAACTCAACATGTGTCTGGCCTGGTCTGCGGTACGAATTTCTGAACTTGTGTCTGTACGCCTCTGGCACCAACTCATAAGCATTCAACACTGCTTTCTTGACTGTAGCATAGTCACGTGATTGCTCTTCAGAGAGAGATGAGTACACATCAGCTGCTTTGCCGACAAACACACTTTGAAGGAGCATGGGCCAAAATTCCTGTGGCCAGTTCAAACTGTTAGCCACCTTCTCAAATGACACACAATATGCATCAACTCTGTTTTCTTCAAATTTTGGCACCAATCGAATGTTCTTGGCCAAATCAAATTCAGAGGGAGCCCTTTCACGATTTCCAACAGTCTGTGCATGAGTCAATTCCATCTCACGCAATTTCATTTGCTGCTCCATTTCGAATTTCTTCATTTCCATTTCTCTTTGTTCTCTTTCCCTCTCTCTTTCCATTTCTCTAGCCCTTTGCTCTCTTTCTATTTCTAATCTCATCTTCTCTTTCTCCAGTTCTAATTTCGCAAGCTCAAGCCGTGTTTGATCTGAAATTTGAGCTCGATCTGGAGTGTCAATTTCTTCTTTGAGCTCCATGTGACCAGCTACTAAGTCAAGAATCTCTGCCTTTCTTGCACCTTGTGGAACATCAACATTCAAATGCTGTGCAATAGCAGTCAAATCACATTTGCGTAACCTTTGCAAATCTTTGAGGGACAAATCTGTCCTCTGAACAAATGCCTGAACATCCATTGTACTAATTGACATTGTGACAATGTGTAACACACAATATACAAGTGAACAATCAACTCAGCCGGTATTTTGTCTGTACCAATATTCTAAGTTCCGGAACGTTCCAAATTCTAAGTTTTGGCTTTAAAATTCACTTCCCGGACACAAGCCCCCAATTTTGTTACGACCAAAAATCACTCTGAGAATGATCGCACAAAAGAAACAATCAACTGATGTTCAGGCGGTTTATTAACAGTGATATTGTGGGTACAGACTGGTAATCGGCGTCACATCAGTACAATAATGATCACGAGAAACAAATATGTCAGTAGTGGAATTACTTACGTAGGCATTACACGCAATATCCCTGGAAATGTCCAAATATGATGTTCGATGCACAAATGAATGATCCGCGATGCACCGATGAATGATTCCTTCGACGTAAATCCAAACGCAGGTTGCGATAATCCACGGTATAGATCCGGGGTAAAATCCACAAAATATGTCCACGGCGAAACGTGCAGAGTCCAAACGTTGTGACGACCACGTCCAGTTGATGCGTTGAATGATGATTCACTTAATATTGTCCAGCTAGGAATCCAGCCCGCCACAGCTTTTCCGTAGCAATGTCCATTGACATAAAAATGGTGTCTATCCCCAATGAAGGCAAATTAATTATCTGCAGGCAAAATGTCTCCCAGGCCAAGTATCTCCACAAACATAACAGGTCAGCAGGTAACACAGGACTGACTATAACAAGTCGCTTCAGAGCCAGAAGTGACGTAACTCTCAGAGCAGAGGTGTTGGGTACTCTGCCTACTGCAGAATTTCTCTGGCTTATATACTATCCATTCACCCCCTTCTAGCACATTCTATAACTCTCTCCAACCTACTAGCCAGTCCAAGTTCCAGGAAACCTGGATGACTCACTACCTAACTATGTACAAAACATCATTACCAAGAATAACTACCAATCACATTGGGCTACAGGGACAGTGCCTCACTCAGCCAAACATGTAAGCACTTCCCAGAACTTTCTGGAATGGGTGAAATCATTCTAGATTGAGTGAGCTATAATGTATTTCCTGTTACATGCATGTACTGTATAGCTACATTGTATACCACCTAGAAAATTCTCCACTTATCTGGTCAGCCTGTATGTACTATATCTATACCACATAGAATGTTCTCCATTAATCTGGTCAACCTGTGTACATACACATTAAAACAGCCATGCATACAGTACATCATACATATGTACATAACTACTAGTGTGTACATTTGTGACAATAGTACATGTAGTGCATTAAGCACATCAATTCATGTGATCAATAGTTTTTCATCAATAGTAAAGTGTTATCAGCCTTGTACTATTGTAGACACTGATTGTCTGTGCAACAATGTACATAAAACAACCAAATTGGCAGTCTCCATGGAGGAGCAGCTTTCTTGGTTCACATTGATTACCAACTGAGTTTATCAGTTCTACAGATAGTGAAGACACTAAAAAGCAGACTAAATATAGACTGTCAATATTCAAACTGTAATTTTCTCTCACTCATTTGAATTTTGTTTTAATAGGCAGCGAACACAGTCAAAGACTACCAGATATGCTTTTGTTGCTGTTTTATGCCGGTACACACATAAAAAGAGGATATTTTCTTAAGATTTGTTGGATGGAAATCTTGTTTCGATCCACTAGTGAAAATATTAATTTCTCAGTGATGGAAATAACACTAGGTGTATATATTGTTGTTGTTTTTTTAGGGGGGGGGGGTGCCATCCTGCAACCCCCCCCCCCAAAAAAAAAAAAAAAAAACTAGAAATGTCGCTATGGCGACTGATGCCTCCGCCATAATGCATGATTCTCCCAATAGGCGTATAGTACAATGTCTTCACAATGTGTGATCCATGACAGTTTCACATAACTGGCAAAATATTGAAATGACAGGTTTGTCAGAAATGTCTTGAACTGGGTTTGCTATACTTTTTCTAAGAGTGCAGGTACACATATTTCGGGAATTGAGAATTTTTACTTGAATTCTGACAGATCTTTTTATAAGTTTATGCTCTGAGTAATTTCCAAGGTATGAAGAAAGAGTGTAATATCGGTACAAAATAGATTTTTTTTTTTTTTTTTTTTTTTGGGGGGGGGCATTGAAACCTGGCCTTTGTCCCTTAACCTTTGACCTTTGACCTTCTGGCTGGAAATTTCCCAGAGAATCTTCATTAGGTAATGCATGTATTAAGTTTTGAAACTTATAATGCAAGCATTGCATATACTAGTATATGAGGGAAATTTTGAGGGGTTGACCTTGCCTTTGACCCCTGAAAATTGACCCATGACCCCTAAATTCCCTAGATAATCCCTGCCAGTCAGTACATGCGTATGTACCAAGTTCCACGAAGATACATTGAACCATTCGCGAGAAAAGTGATATTGCGACATTTTCACCTAACCTTTGACCTTTTGACCTTTGACCTTATGACATGAAACTCTCTCTGGAGAATCTTTACGCAGTAGTACATGTTCACACCAAGTTTCAAGAAAATACCTTTGGGCATTGCATAGATATGGGGGAAATTGCAACATTTGTAGCATTTGACCTTGACCTTTTGACCTTTGACCTCTTGCCAATGTCACTTAAATCTACTCAACTAATTGTCCCATCATACATCATCCTTGGACCAAGTTTGGTGAAAGCTGCTTCATCCAGTTTTGAGTTATCACGTAAACAGATAAATTTTAGGATTTGACCTTGATCTTTGACCTTTGACCTCTGTTCGATTTCACTGAAAAACTAATCAAGTAATTGTCCCATCATACATCATCCTCCAACAAAGTTTGGTGAAATTTGCTCCATCCAGTCTTGAGTTATCGCGTAAACGGATACAATTTCATGATTTGACCTTGACCTTTGACCTTTGACCTTCAGTCGATTTCACCCAAAATCTAATCAAATAATTGCCCCATCATACTTCATACTTGGACCAAGTTTGGTAAAATTCCAGTAAATATTACTCAAGTTATCGCGTAAACAAAAGCGGACGGACGGACGTACGGACGTACGGACGGACGGACAACCCGAAAACATAATGCCTCCGGCACCACTTCGTGGCGGAGGCATAAAAAAGAAGGAGTGTGCTATCACCTCAGTTTAAGAGCCTCTCAGAACATAAAATGTAGTGTTGATTGTCACCTAGTCAGTGGAACAATAGTTGCCCTAGACCACTTGAATATAAATAAAGGTGTGATCTTTGCACTGAAAGGAATCAAGTTTTTGTATCTGAAATATTGTACTTTCTTGATTCATTGTACACAACTTTAATTCATGAGATTTATGGATGAAATTTCCTTCTCTTCTTCATCCTGTATCCTCTGTAAAATGAATGTTTTACAAATCATTATTTTGATCCGTGATGTTACATACACTTTGTAAACAGAACCTAATAGTACAGTACTTATCTCAAAGGGATTATTAGATTAATTACAAGCCTTTATCATATACCTTTTGTGATTCCTCCACTAAAATTTGTATGCTTGATCATCTGTCTGTGTGATCAATATTGTTATTTTAATGTTTATATGAAAATAATTGATGATTTCTTTTTGGATAGTACTACACTCTGACATCATCCCTTCACACTTGTTCCCATGAAAGGCTCTCTTAACCCGTTGAGGATGAGTCCCGATCATACTTTGGCAAGAGTTTATGGGAAATGCGTCTCGTAGCAAAATCAGCCATCCTCAATAGGTTAACTTGTATTTTTGCACCACCACACTCCTCTGACATCACAGTACAGCGTGTCTTCAATCTGTTACAAGTGCATGCTCAATCACATTACATTTACTGTCAACAGTTTCAATTGATCACTTTTTTCCTGTATGATGGTACCATAAAACAACCATGACTGAAATTGCTTTTTTTAATGGAAAATGTTTCAGTTTGTCAGCTCTTTACTACAGGAATCAACATGGATGGCACTCACTGTCATTCAAAAAAAAAGGGGGAATTCAAGGTTTTCACAATGGAACTAAAATTCACATTCAGTGGAATCTTGTAGCATCAAACTAAACACAATCACAAAAAAGAAAGAAATAAGTTCCCCCTAAAACAAATCTTTGTAATTATTGAATCACGAATCTCTGTAATTATTGAATCATGAAACTTTGAGGAAAACTAAAAACAAGGACAAGTACTGATACATTGATCTCTCATACAGATGGGAAAGGGGATATAAGATGTATCTAAACGGCATACATTATGTGACTAGAATTATAACAAAGTATTCAGGACCAATGCGACAGTTATTTTTTCAGTACATTAACTTTATTACAACCAACCAAATAAATCAATGACATCTGTATGATAATCTTGGGACCTGAATTTTTTTCTTTGCTGTTACAGTGTAACAAAATTGTGATATTTGTATTTCAACCGTGTTTGTTATCACGAGAGTGCATTGTACTTAATTTATTTACATGTCTCTTTAGCTCATTCATTGAACATTGTACTAGCAAAAGCATTGTGCAAGTACTCATGAATGGTATACAATGTACATGTACATTCCCTCAAATCCCCCTCAAAACTGAAACACAAAATACCCACTGAAGCGAAAGAATGGCTTGAAGGAACTACCATCAAAGTATCCCAAGTAGGGAAATGTGTGACGAAAGAAGGTGAACAATGACTGTAAGGTCAACCTACAATCATGTCACATGTTAAAGGCATTATTTATCATTTGCATATGAAAGAAAAACCCAGATTTAGTGTTTCAAAATAATGTAAAACACAATATTTTTATGGCATGAAATTTTTGCGAATGGGAGCTGATGGCCTTGAAATTTTTGTGAGTTGCCTCTAACATTCAATGCTATACAGTCTGTAGTGCAAACACAAGATCTTTACAAGCATTTTAATTTCGCAAAACTCAGCTCTCGCAAATTTGTGAAATTAAAATGCACGCCAACATTCCTCATTTTACAGTAGTTCTAGAATATGAGTTAGGGATAGAAACAACCAATGTAAGAACTTGAATCAGTATTTATAATCAAATATAAGTTATAATAAAAATGTTTCGTTTCTAGACTAAACCATCCACAGTTATGGCTTTATAGTGAGAAAATAGTGATATCTAGTTTGTTTTTAGGCTTTATTGCAAATTTTTTACATGGTCCTGGTAGGATGTTTTGTGATGCAACTGGCTTTAAACACTGATATGCATCAAATGTGATATGCTGAACATTTTTAAACCATTGCTTCCAAAGGTAAACAATACCTTTAATGCCAGGGGAGGCACAAAGTACAATACACTATCTTTAACTCAAGGCTGCTACCAATGCTGACATATTTACACAAGTTTGGTGCATTGTGGAGAGCCCCCAGTATAGACATTGTACGCAAGCAATGAATAGAGTGTCAGGAGTGAATGAATAGCTAAAGCCATGCTATGAATGGATGACGTGTACAATATGTAGTATGTACATTGTGTGTAATCGAATTTGTCATCTACAAATACTTTAAACTACATTGTAATCAATTTTCTATGTGAATTGTCAAGAAGAAATTATTTGAGGGCAATTATGACAGCACACTATCTCTTTTGCATAATCCAGTTTTATTGTCTTGATAAATTTGAACAAATCTACAAGTGTACACGTGTATGTCATTGGTATTAGATTCAACATATCAGAAACATAATCATAGATATTTCAGAGGGAAACTGAATTAAGGCATTTGCTCTCATCAAAATCTTGTTTCAAAATCAAAATCTTTTCTTGATGACTTTGCATACTTCAGGGGTTGTTTCATCAATTTAGTCAGCGCTGACAAGTTGTCAGTCTGTGACAATTTTGGTAAAATCCTTGGTTTCGATTGGCTGAGAAGCTCTGGTCACTGACTGTTACCGTGGTGATTGTCAGAGAGTTACAACTTGTCAGTGCTGACAACTTTGTTGAAACGGTGCCCTGAACTTGTATACAAAGCTCAATGTAAACAATTGAAATCCCTGTGTGGATATGCATATCACAGAATCTCTTCATTTTTACTTCTTTTTTTTTCTCTTTCTTCTTCTTCTTTTCAGGGAGAGAGAGTGAAAGTAATTTCATCAACTACAGGCATGAGTTATCAAATTTTTTTATTGGTACATTGGCAGATATATTGATAGAATGGAAGAAAAACTTACAAATTCAAACTTTACCTGAATTATACTGTGTCATATTCCAGTAAAAGAATCCCCCCCCCCCCCCCAAGGAAAAGAATTAAAATTAAAAAAGGGATAGGATTTGGGGAAGAAATTCAAAAGTCAATCTTTAACTGAAATATATTGCAGTGATAGATTTTTACCCAACGCATAAGAGCCAGAATGGGAGAGGGTTTTGGAAAGAAAATTCAGAAGTCACAAAATGTTCTGGAGACTGGTTTTTGGACAAAGCTGTAATAGATACTTCAGACCTGGATCGCACTGTATGTAAAGCATTCCATGTTTACATACCACAGACAGCCTAGCCTTTAATCTAGGTGAAGGATGCAGCTACATGTGTGTATTGTCTCTGCTGTAATGCTAAACATCTGATGTGGTGAGATTTTTGTCTAAGTTGCTAAGCCATACATCTGATGCAGCGAGATTACCGTTGTATGAACAGTGGATGTGTGCGAAGCATCCACCACCAATGTCCACTCGTCTTGTTTTAGTTGTTGTTTTCTTAATATTATCAACAAGGTAATAGGTGGCAGAGTTTGTATGAAAAAACCGCCACCTTCATTGTATTCATGGTCGATAATAAGAAAACACCAACTGTACAGCAAAACAGGTGAATATAGGCAGTGGATGCATCCACTGTTTGTAGTCTAGCCTCATCAGACATACAGTGTATTGCTTAGCATCTGACACAAAAGTCTCACCGCATCAGACGTGAAGCGTTAAGAAAACAGCAAAGCAATAGCGCAACAGCAAAGAAAAGAGCTGCCATCCTCCATCTTTTAATTTCTTGGCTACAGATAGCCTGATTGTAAAGTCTTTTAGAACTATTTATGAAGAAGAATCACAAATCCAGCACTACAAAAAACAAGGGTTTGATTTTGAGAAATTCAGTCAGTACCAAACAAGAGTTTATGTAATATGAAAGAAGAATTGACAGGATCATCTTACGAAAACTTTTGAACCATCAGTGCCAAGGAGTAGGGACCATTGATAGCAAGAGTACTGTCTTATGTTGTTGGTTTTTTTTTTTCCCCATGAATATTATGTGCACTAGTTTTTCTCCTTTTGAGACTGACTCTTTGAGATTGACACATACCGGTACTACCTTTGGATTTCATAAAAATGAATGTTATAAACAGTTTGGTAAATCACTGTGTTTGAGCTTGCTTTTGATTTTCATATCAGACGAGGAGGGTACTGAATGCAAATCTGCCAAACCTGAAATTCAGGAACTAGGCATACTGTAAAAGTGGAATTTTTTGTGCGAAAATAAAAGCACATAAATATGTTTGCTTCCAATGTGTTCCTGTGGTTGATGTCTTGATTCCGCGGAATTGAAAATATGCGAAACTCTTCTTCTTCTTTTTTTGCCGAGCGTGAAAAATTAGCCTTGTGAAAATATCTACTTTTACAGTACTGTATCCAAACTGAAATTTTTGTGTGCATTTTTATTTTTTATGATTTGCACAATTAAAATGCATACCAAAGTTCTTATCAACATAGTATACACTATATGCATTGAATGCCATTGACCCTATTTGCAAAAAAGATTTTTTTAAATCCTTCAAAATTCATAAAAATCCCCAGATTATTACCAAAATTTACTCATCTATTCCTCATGTCATTATCAACTTTTTCTGTAAGTTTCATCCAAATACTTTCACTACTTTTTGAGTAGGTCAAACAGGCCAAACAAACCAGCGCCAACAAAAACATTAACCTCTTGGGCGAGGGTAATAAAGCTTCCTCTTTCCCAACAAATATGAATGTTCCTTGTAAATGGAAACAGATGGCAGGTATGTCATTGGCTGTGACTTTAGAATAACGTAGCCTAAGACAAAGACAGAAAATCCAGGATGAAAAAATAATTTCTTCTTATAATATTAAGAGAAAGAGATGGCACTCTATTGGCACATCTTTTGTTGGCACAAAACTAAATACATCAAAAATAAGATGAAATATACACATGTAATACCAACAGCACTCTTTTCGTAGAGACAGAAAAAATCATGCTTCATGCAATTATAATGGCAATATTCTCAAGGTCACCATTTCATACTCACAGGAAAATCAACTCACAACAGCCTGGAGGTTACTGGATTAAAACTTCAACAAACAATTGAATAAAACTCCCAAGTTATCTGCTGTGTGCAAGAGATGAACATGCATTGTTATGTACAGTATGCATATTACAGTGAATTCTCCAAACACAATACACATTTACAACTCTTGCATAGATTTAGACAAATGAGTGCCAATTCAGTTTGTGGCATTCTGAAAGACCCTGCATATATGGTAAACTGAAGGATTCACTTCTCTGAGCTCTTATTACTCAACCCCTCCCCCTATCCAAAACTCACATTTTGGAACTATCTTAAATCATTAATGCTGGGTTTTTGTTTCATCTGCAAGTGGTAAATTACGCCTTTACTTGTCTGAACAAGAGAAAATGTTAATGTTGAGCCCTAAAAATACCTGTCTAGAACTACTTCCTTTCTACTTATTTCATTCACAGCACCATGTCTGATTTGCACCCTGATGGGAACTGATTGATTTATTTCACTAGGCTAGCAATCAACATTTAAGCTCTCTCAAAGTGCTTTGAAGTCCAATCAATATTATCTAAAATGTCATGTAGAACACATAATTTTATACTGATAAGATACTGTAAACGTGGAAATTTTCGCGGTACATTAATTTTCGCGGATTTCGCGCTACGCTCGGCTAGCGCGAATTCAAAAACGCGCGAATATATCTTCACAATTTTCTACGCACATTTTGAACGGGATGAATTGTGTGCGCTTCATCGATGATACTGCTACGTAGTACAATGTACAGGCATGTTTACGCTACTAGTACTGTGCGAAGAGACGATACCCTAGATTGCTATGTACTGTAGCATGCATGTGTGCACCGCACGCATCGATGCTACAGTCCCCCGTGACTACGGTACTAGAGTCACAGCTGTACTACGTATTTGAGTGCTTGTACTCGCAGTCAAGCCGCTCGCTACGTCGCTTGTCGTACACTGGCATAGCAAGCTATGTAGCAGAGGCTTTGGATGAAAGCAGTGAATGTGTACTACAGTAAAGTAACCTGCTGCGGAGCGCGAATTTAAGAACCCGCGAATACATTTTCGAGCCGCTCAGCGCGAAAAATTAATTGCGCGAAAATATTGACGTTTACAGTACTGTAATCTGCCATACTTTCACAAGCATATTTTGTGAAATGGGACCTGTATGACAGTCTTGCAAGTGGTTGTTTTTGCAATCAAGAACCACACTGACAAAATGATTATCCTAGAGAAGATTAATAACTTTTTAAGAGGAATGTATCAGCGACAATGTACTTCCCTCCTTAGAAATGATACACAACCTACTTTTTTTTTAATGGGAGCCACCATTTTCATGAGTTGTTAGTTTTATGAATATCAGACATCAACCAAGTTGTAAATCTACATGTTCATATAAAGACAAAGAAAATACATATATGGCTTGAATGTGGTACAGTAAGTTATCATTTTTCTTACCAGCAGAAAAGCAATGCTCTTGTGGAATCGTGAAGTCATCTTTTCTGTATTTCATGGCTGGAGAGGCAGACAAAGACGTCAAGTTTAGTAGGCACGGCAGGCTAGGAAAGGGAGTGGGTCAGCCTGTATTGGGGTGTATGACAAAAGAATGTGTATTAAGGGGGCACTACACCAACAAAATTGAAAATGACAAAAAATCACATATTTTGCATTTTTGTCATGAAGAATTTATCAAAACCCCATAAAACTATATGTACATGTTGCTAGGGATGTCAGCAATACAATGGTATACATTGTAATATATAATATTATGCATTAACCAGATGCCTTCAGGTTGATTACAGCTCGTTATTCTGAAGATTCGTTATTCCGAAGGCTCCTTAGTCCGAAGATTCGTTATTCCGAAGGTTCATTGTTCCGAATATCATTTTCTGATTAACGAATCTTCGGAGAAACGAACCCTCGGAATTTAACGCCACAAATGTTCGGATTAAAGAACCCTTTTTCATTTTCGGATTAAAGATTCCTTTTTCATTTTCGGATTAACGAACATCTAGGTATAGGGAATTTGTGTGTTTCGGATTAACGACCCTTTGGAATAACGAACCTTTGGAATAGCGAACCTTCAGAATAACGAACAGCACCCGATTGGTTACCACTTAAATGCCTGCTACTGCTGTAAACTTTGGCATTTTTAGTTCATATTTGGTCGATAGATGCAACTCAAAAAGCAAAGATTTTAATTGACTATTTTTGACAAATGTGTTTTCCCCATTGCCATGGCAACCGGTCTTAACAAATCAGAATTTAGCTGTCAATAACTCAAAAAGTAAAGCCCATAATTCCAAAATGTTCAATTAGATTATTAACTCGTTGAGGACGAGTCCCGAGTACACTCGGGCAGGTGTCTATAAGAAATTTATGCGTGTTAGAGCAAAATCAGTCCGTCCTCAACGGGTTAAGCATGTCCTTCTGCATTTCAAGTGTACCAAATTTGGGAAGAAAATATTATTAAAGCATTTTCAAGTTATAGCAAAATTTGTAAACAAAGGTATATAAAAACACATTTTGAGAAAACCTCATTTGAAAATGAAGTTGTCATTTTCAAACGATAAAATACACACAAAAAAAGTTGCATTCGCCATACAAGTACTTTCAAAACAAATTTCACCTCAAAAGTACAGGCAGATGCCATTCTAGCAGTATATAGGATATCCCTTCAAAATATGTAGAATTCACTTAATGCACTTTTACAAATATATTTTGTCAAAAATTATGATTTAAACCCACAAAAACACAGTATAATGATCATATTCAGTGTTTATCACACTGTAGTCCCATTTATAGAGTTTTGAATATAGATCTCTCATGTATGCATTCCTCCACTGCAAAAATGTGCCTTCAAAAGGGTATCAGAAAAAAAAAGAATTTTAACCGCTTTTACTGCATTTTTTTTTTAGTGTAGAACCTACTGAATATTGAAGGTAAGAACCTAAACTGTCACTTCAAAGTAAAAACAGAAAATTGGAAAAAAAATTCAATTTTCAGTGTAGCACCCCCTCACATGCATGTATTACTAGCAGCAGCCATTTTTTTTTTAATAAAATTATTTGACACAATCACAGACTCCTGGTGAAATTGGGCACAGGCATGCCAAGAAAACAGAGTGCATTTTTTTTAATGCATGATAAAGACTATTTATTCTTCACAGCAGGGCACCGGGGGATTGATCTGTAATACTAGAAAAATTGGAAGACGCGATAGACTATCTGAAGTAAACATGGCTGGTTGCTTAATGTTTTTTAACACTTCCATAAAAATAAGATAACAGAAACATATATAGCATTTTCAATACAAATAGTAACTTGTAAATAAGACATGTTATATCAAAGCATGAGCATTTCAACAACATTCATGAGAAATACAAGAAAAAAATAATTTGAAAGTGTTTGGAGAAAGCAGGAAATCACAGCCATAATCATAACCTGTCTCCAAAAGAAAAAAAATACTTCAACAAATGAGAGTAAATTTCTAAAAGAAATTGTTGTTTTCTCAAAAATTAATATATATATGTATGTACAATTTTCAACATATCATGACAATATTGATTCAATGAAGTTTCAAAGCAACCACATCCTGAAAAGTAGAATCTTACTATCAGTGTGTAAATACGTGTATAATTTATATGGCCACAAACCAAACAAAATCTTTAACATTTTCTGGCATTTCATCCAGTGTTTCATCACATTTTACTCAGGGCTTTCACAAGTGAACCAACACAAGTTCATTGCTGGTTACTCTCAATGATTGGAGGGTGAACCTGAACATCTAATCAGTGAATTTTATCTATGTTTCAAGCAAGTTTTCTTTCATAGTTGTAAAATGGTGAATTCACCTGGTGCACCTGGGCACATGTGGTGAAGATCTCACTACATGTACTATGATGTAGCATGTAAAATGGGTAGATGTGTGTGTGTGGGGGGGGGGGGATTCAGTTTAAGGGGTAAACATTCTGGTTGCCAGGAACCTTTGCTATAATTTGTATAGGTTGGGATAAAATGCACAATGTTACAATGTACTTTGATTTAACATTTACTGGGATGATTACATTCTTACCACTTTTTTAGGCCTACTATAAGACAACAAATATGAAAGCAAAATGCGTAAATTTGTGTACACAGAATGTTGTGAATTTCAGTCCTAATCACAAAGATTTCATGCTGGGGAAAAAAAAAAGACCAGGGGCTCCAATTCCTCCAATATGGGACAATATGGGAACGTTTCATGCTGCCAATGATTCTGGTGTTACTACAGTATTCAGCCAAAAATGTTTCCATGGTTTTATACTAATTCTGCTTCACATAATGTTAAATTCTCAAACATTTTAGTAAATTTAGAATCTTAGATGAGGATCTGCAGTTCCTATAATTATATTCCTATCAAACTCTGGCCATATCATGATTATCGTGATTATGGGATAACTTTATCAGAATCAATTATCCATCTTTTTTTTTGTAGACCGTGCTACAAAGTGTTAACACAGCGTCACTAACAGTCAATAGGCCTATGTAGATCATGCGATCCCCTTGACACCAAGACATACTGCCTACTGGTAGTGACTCCCATGTACACACTTATATGTGTAGGCACTAGGCCCTACTGTCCGCTACATTTATTAGGCCTATGTCTACTATTTTAAGTATTTAATAAGTGGAATTTGACGGTCCATAGACTAGATCTAGTTCTTTATCAATCATATCAAGGAACTTATATACCAACGCGTACCAAGCCAAGGCAAGAGCAAATAAAGTTACTGAGTAGCAGTTGCTTTCGAGATATGTCATGACTTTGGGGTTGAGTTAACTGCGACAGCCCCAACGTGCAGAGTGGCGGGTCTCCGGGGCTAGGGTTGAGTAGAACTCTGGTAACACATCCTCAACTTGCGGCAGGTATTCTCATTGGGAATGTGGAGGATGTGGCAAGACAGAAAACAAGTAATTATCTCACACTGAGTTGTGTGTTTACCTTTTGTACGTCATAGGCGATGACACCCGAGATGTAAAGCGCATGTTCATGAACGTGCCCCCTGTCCTGATCCTGTGGTGGCCCGGGCCGTGTGACTACCGGCATGTACAGACAGGTTGCACTTGTTGTACTGAAGCTTCCTCTATTATTACCACTCAATTTTCAACAGCGGACTTCCTGAATGCAATCATACGACCGCAAACTTCCTTCTATTGTGAGAACATCACGTAATGACACCAAAAGCCTCGCTATTTCTGCAAAAACATGTAGTGTAGCCATGTAGGGTCAAACTGCCTGAATGCTGCAAATTCGGGATGGTTCATAGAGGTAGGCAACATTGGAGTTTACCGGACCGGTCCCGGTTGCTTTCGGCTCACCTGCACCGCGAATGGCAGGTACTGTACATGGTACCAGCTAGGCACACAGGCGTATACGGTGTACCCATACCGTCGGCATGCATGGGCCACACGATGCAATGGCTGTTGCATAATACTCTGCACTCTGCTCCCTGGCATGGCGCATAAGTACATACGGCGCAACGTGGCCCAAGCACTCAATATTTCAGTTCCTGAAATGAGACTTACGCCCCCAATAGGTGCGTGAGCCGACAGCTGCTTTAGCAGGTGTGCGCCGTTTTATCAAAAGATAAAATCAATTTTAAATTTCCTTACCACACAGGCTGCCATAGACTTACAGTTGAAATAAACTATACAATCAATTTTAACTCTTCAAAAACAGGGCCGATCAGGAAGTGGAACCGTGTTCGAAGACAAGGATATGTATACCCATGTGGCTCTAAAGCTGTCGCATGAAAGTTGAGATCAAACATATAGCATAATATAACAATAAGTCAGATAATCAAACACGTATAAGGTCTGTGAATGCTCAATTCTGACTGGCTGATACCTGACTTATCTTTTTATTTTCTGATTCTATTTCAAGGCACCGCTGGCTGGTCACAGCACAGTTCGTTGTCATTCCGAAAGTTGAACTAAGGTTCATTAACCCGAAGGTTCGTTAATCTGAAAAAGGAATATGACTCGTAATTTCGAAGGTTCGTCAGATGGCATTTGTCTTTCTTTTTAGGATTGACGAACCTTCGGAATTTTAACAAGCTTAATTTTTTACTTTTTCGAATTCGTTGACAATCCTCCGCCTGGAATCCCTTCTTCTTCTTCTTCTTCTTCTTCTTCTTGTTTTGTTTTGTTTTGTTTTGTTTTGTTTTGTTTTGTTTTGTTTTGTTCTGTTTTGTTTTGTTTTACAGAATGGGGTGGGGGTAGAGTAGGTGCTAAATGGCATGACCTAAACTGAGCGCCATCAATGATCGCACTGTTGCTAAGACCTGTAAAACAGTGACTTGCGGTTGAGATGAGTGTGTGTTTGTGGTGTTGATAAAGAAAACATCATTATTTGTTTGTTTTTTTGTTTGTTTGAATTATTTTTCTTCCAACACAATTTCATACATAAATCAAAATTATTTTCAGTAATATCACATGGAATATCAGTAAGCAGATTACAAGTACATGATTCAAAGAAGGAAAATTGCTGTGTAAATTAATTTTATTAACAAATTATAAATCGTATTACCAATTTTCCAAATAATTATCTGAGAAATTATGCGGAAGAAGGACTGCCACTATAAGCAAAAGCTTGAGCACGTGGCAGCCCAGGGACCTATCTACATAATACACAAAAAATTATATTGTTTGCGGAATGGAGAAATACTACAAAATATAAAACACTGTAAATACATTATGTTTTTTATATGTATAGTGCATAGGTACGAATAAGAGTAACATTATTATGTAACATATGTAACATATAATATGATGATGATGATGATGATGATGATGATGTATGATGATGTTGACGTCATTTTGAAGTCATCTTCTTCTTTGTTTTTGTTTTTTCCAGGAATACATCACCAGCCATGAAGCACATGCAGGACTGGAGTAAGAGGAGAACATAAACCTGTTATAGCAAACTTCTAACTGCTCATTATAGCACCGCGCTCATGGCGTGTAACTGGCGTGGTCTCCCCCCGAATTACGCTCTGCGGATCGACAGAATCTGTAGGTCTTTAGGCCCTACATAAGAAGCATGCCCGTAATAGTTACAATCTTCGGAGATAGTCTTTGCTGGAAACCCATCACACGTAAAACACAAATAATATCCAGATATCAAGCATTTGCATGTGCAGCCTCAAGATTTGTTTAACTCTTAACTTACCCTTAGACGTGCTAGAAAAAAAAAAGAATCAACATCGTGTTTTATGCCTTTGATTCAATATTGAGTTAGACGCACATTTAAAGCCCATTATCATACCAGTACGTGCAAATTTTCACATGAGCTTCAATAATTGTCATGGTTTACATTATTAAATTTTAATGTTTTATTACAGAGAACATATACTTCGGAGATACAATGTACTATGTAAAAATTCCTTGCGCCGCCGCCGCGTCGGCCGCAGAGATTTTCTTGTGAGCGCTCTATATCGGCTGCATTATTTTCTTCTCGGGTCATCTTCAAATTTGACATGAAGGTGTAGGCTTACAATAGCATGGTAAAACGAAGACTGATCGTTTTTAGTTGTGGCGCCCTCGATTGTTTCGTCTTTATACACCAAAACTTAAAGGTACAATTCTCAGGGTTTGATGCTTGTGTCTGCATTAACTATGATAGGTGCCTACTGGCCATGTTTCTTGACCATTTTTATTATTGGTAGAGTCAAATCTATAAACACCTATACCTATATCGGTAATGCTGCCCTCACTATTCCACCTTTTACGGGGTCAAAGGTCATCCTGATCAGATAAAAAAATGCAGAAATGCTCATTTATGCGATATTTTTATTGTTACTCTATGGATTTTATTCAGACTTGCTATAAAGGAGGTGTATGGATGGTCATTCTTCATGAAGGGAAGGCAACAGTTTGTGATGACAGCGCCCTCAGTGTTCCGACTTGGATACCATGTCACATCTTCATTGATCTTATTTTCTTGTAGGTTCTGGTGCTCTATCAGCCACATTTTTCGTCGGATTTTATTCAAACTTGTGATGAAGGTTTATGTGGGTTATTCTAGGTAACAAAAGTTGTCATTGACAGTGCCCTCATTCAAGTTCCAACTTTCATAGAATGACATGTTATGTTCATTGATTATTTCTTAATGCAACATTTCTGCCTGAAAAGTCATCCAAATGGGATGGGGGGGGGGGGGGGGGGGGGGGGGGGGTTAGGGATACGATCTATCTGCTCGAACGCGTACCCCGGCCAAGTGCTCCAGTTTCATATCTAATGTTCTTCTGTCTTACTTTTTAGTCGCAGTATACTAGTACATGGTATTGAAGCATCTGATCATGAATACGTGCCAATTTTCACCTACTATAAATTATTATGGTTTATTCATTGTTTTCATGACGTCTTACATGATTTTATTTCGTTTTATTTCCTATTTGCGGGCCGAATGAATACATCTCTGAATATCATGGGTAAAAGAAACAAGGAAGGAACAGGTTGAAATAATTTTCATGGTCATCGGTCTCAAAAGTCATTGACTATATACACAGCGCATAGCAATGCAGGGGGTATACGGCAAGGTGAGAGGGGGAAATCCCCTCTTGATGTGGGGGGGGGGGGGGATCCCCTGCCACTCGTTGATATTCAGAATGAACCAACTTCCGCAATTACTCGAGATGAATTCTTAGAGAGAGAGAAAAAAGAAAGTGATAATGTCATGACACGGGCATGACAGGGATGCTGAGTCACAGATGTATATGATATATACATATATATTCCTTATTTTTTATTGGATACTCATAAATACGAAATGTAATGAACTCTGTGTGGGACGTTCTATTTTTGTGAGGTCTGAGTCCATAATTAGGAATCTCATCCGTTTAAGATAGCATGCATTTGGTGGTGTTTATATACCATGAGCGAATGGAGTTTAGCCGGTTTGGAAACGATGCATTATCTTAATCAAAAAAGACGGCAAAAACACCACACTCGCATCACAGGAATTGATAATTTAGACACACTTTTTAGTATATTAGTTCATGGGCCAGGTCAGATATTGGTACCACCAAAAGGGACAAAACCTTTGTGGTGCCGTTTTGTTTGTTAGGGATATATAAGTGTATCAAACTATGATAGCAATTCCAAATAAGTAGCTTAGTCATGAAAAATGTAGTCTTTAATCAATGCATTCTGGGCTTTAATAATCAGCCCGCGCGTCTGAACCGAGACTATACACAGAACGATAAAGCGCGGTCTCTATACAGAGCGCGCTGTTTTGAACGCGGTGTCTGTGGAGTGATAGTCTACGTTCAAGGCATCCGCGGCCATATCCAACTGCTGTTCTACATGGTACCTCTCTTTATGTAGGAAAAAATGTATGGAATGGGAGACGTTACCGCAAAACGGTATTTTCTTATCATTCGTTGCCATTCATTTTCTCGCTAAAATATCCATGGAAATTTATTTCTATGATAAATTGCTACATTCCACTGTGCATATTTTCATATCTTTTGCCGAGCAGTTTTATAGCCAATTCAAGGGCTACATCTGGATGAGTGACTATTGAATCAATGAATAATTTTAAGACATAGCTTAATCAAGGCTTACATATTATTATAATAAGATAAGTGATAATAAATTTCCTGTTTGGAAGAACAATGAAAATTGGAATTATGGAGTAATCACAATAAAGATGGCAGTTCAAAATGATGAGATTATACAGAGCGGAAGAGCGGAGTACTGATGTAAATTCCATTATATATAAAGTTAGATAACAGCCTCAAACAAGGTATTTGCAGATATTGATACCAGCAAATGGCCGCGGTCGTACCCCATATGGGTTGTATACAGTAAGGGAATTGGAGGGTTTTGTCCATTCCCATTCCTAGACTTTTACCCCCAAACCAGACTTTTTTTTTTAACATGTACATCACATTTTCAAATGATTTATCAGATATTGAGTAAGTCATTCAACAATTGAAGAAATTATCCTTTTTTTTTTGGGGGGGGGGGAGGTTGTTAATTGTGCTTCTCTCAACTTGGTTATTCTAGCATGACGCATGGCAAGGAGCAAAGTAATTTCGATTTAGCAATTCTATTTGTTTCTCGATATCTACTTGGAATTTTTTTTTAAACCTTGTGTCAGAGGGGATCGTTATAATAATTCTTCCCTGTTCCAGACTTATGAAACTCTATCAAAATGCAATTGCTCTGAAAATTCTGACAATACTCTGCAACAAGCACTAATTTGCTCCGTCGACATAGCTCTATTTGCATTTGCGGAGATTTGCTACTCCCCAGTACATCGAAAATCGTATATAAAAACAAGACAGTAGAACAAAGCCGCCCCAAAACTCTCTCTTTTCGATTAATGTCCATAATATACATCTGCGTGCCTATATTGTGTTTGCTCATTAGTTTGTTTGAATTAGAATTAATGTTCGTTTTTCGTATATCTTTTGGTATGATTATCATGGCACTATCTATCCTATTTCCTGTCACTTTATCCTTTCCATTAGGTGTCGAAGTAAATTTGCTCTGAAGAGTGTTTCGTATATTTAGTAACATTAACTCACCCGTTTTGCAGAATTATAAGTATTAAGAAGGATGTTTTGCTATCTCTCGTTGCGCTCTTAATTTTGCTGAATATGTAGATATCTCGCTATTGACGTTTTGGTACTTGGGAGTTGTTTGTTGAGGTGCATATGTCAAAATGATATCGAAATGTTGGTTATTTGGAGTGGTACAGAATTATTTGATTACGAATATAGTAATCATGATTTTGACAAAAGGTGACAGACACAATTTCGCCATTGATAGTGTCCTTTGAAATGCCGTGTTTTTTTCACTCTTTCCCCCAAATATTCTCCAAAGTGTTGATCGCATAGTTGAATAACAACTCTAAGAACACGAAGAATGCAACAGCTCGCGTGTGTGGAATGGGGATTCCCTCGCATTTGTTTATGTGACAGTGGATGAATTGTTGTTATCTCCAAAAAACTAAAATAGCAAAAATTTGGAGAGAATTAAATAAATAAAAAAAAAAAATTTGGAGAGAAAGGTGCTCCGTTGATACTGAAAATTTTAATTTTGCTCACTATAAGTTTGATATATTGTCTGATCACCTCCAAATTTGATGTCGTTTCCCGAAACTTATTACGCATATACGTTGTATAAGATATGTTTGATTAGTGTTAACGTATTTTGGTTACCATGGCAACAAATAAACATAAGCAAGTTCCGTTTCGCATTTTGACCCTTATTTTGTTACTTATTATCTTATGTATTCACAACATAAAAAATAATAAAATTTTATACTTTTAAAGGAAGTATTCAATTATGTTTGAAAAAACTACAGCGCCCTCTTGTGTTTTGTCTTGATTTTTTTTTTCTGTGGTAAACACCATTTTCTTAAGATTTGGACCTGTAAATGCTCCGAAAAGGTTAAAATGAAGTTCAAATGTGTCTTTATATGTCTAGATAGAAATCAACAGCAAAAACTATTTGCAATTTCGCCTTGACTGCCAGACATATGTCTTAGAATTAGTTAATTAATGGAATTCTCTTTGTTTTCTTTGTATTTTGACAAATTGCTCCCTCTTTGTGGTTTCCAAGAAAAGTTTTGATGGTGCCATTTTGTAGAGTATGTCTTGAGTTACAGTTGTGCCTCATTTCAGAGCAATTGATAGAAAAATATTGAAATGATAGAGGGAGCGGATTGTGCCCTCCATGGTTTACCGAGCTTAAAAAAGGTATTTGGAGTTATGAGGGTTAACGGCTGATACTGAGACTAAGCTACTTCTCTGGAATTGCTATCATAGCAAAATATCATCTACAGATACATACCATTTCAAAATGCATAAGCAGAATTTGTCCCTTTAAGTGGTACCAATATCGTAAAAATCTGGTCTTGGCCCATGGACTATATAGGTCAATTTGAAAGTATCGTTACGGGTATTCAACAGCATAATACAAAATGTTAATGAATTACAAGTATTACAAAATCGGGCACTTCGGATTGTACTGAATGTGGATTATTTATTTCCTTCGCAAAATTTGTATGATGTACTTAAACTAGAAAGACTTAGTGTGCGTTGGAGAAAACACTCAGCATGCGTTATGTACCAAATAACCCATAATTTTTTCCATCATATTTAAGCAGTATGTTTCATGTGCGTGAAACCCCATATGTAACGAGATCTGGCAAACATAAACTCAAACTCCCCCAACCCAAAACTGATTATCGTATACGATCTTTGATTTATCGTGGCGCAAAATTATGGAATGACCTAGATATGATATATGGTAAATTTGTTTCAGTAGAGAGTTTTAAACGTTATTTGAAGACCATTCCAATTGCATTGAAGGCTTTACATTATTGAGTTTATGGCATTTTGATTTGGTATAATGTACGAGATATTGTTTTGTTTAGCTCTTTTTTTTTCTCTCTCTCTTCTTTTTTTTCCTCCCTACCTCTGTTTTTTTTTTGCTCCTTATTGTTTGAGTTCTTTTTTTCCTTATATGTACCTCGCGTATACTTATATTTGTTCACTGTTTCAGCTAAATTTGTGTATTTCTTGTACAGTCATTTTTTTCATTTGTTGTTGTTGTTTTTTACTACTCTCCCCTATTGAATGTTTTGTGTATTGTTATGTTGTTTTTACTTTGGTTGGACCCCTTCGAAAAACAGCAATTTGCTGAAAGGGCTATCCATCCCACAAGTGGTAAATAAATAAATACAAAATACAAAATACTATCCAGTATAGGCCTAGACTTGTTTTCTGTAAAGGATAAGACGTTCTTAGATTCCAAATGCACAATGCGTGATAAAAATCCGAGTTCGACGAGATTCTGTACATTTGTCTGTACTTTTCCAAGGTAACGATAATTTCATGTCTTATTCATACATCAATGACACTGTGACACTCTAAACATAACTGTTCCTACAAAAGGAACGGTATCATAAAATGAGTTAAGTCAGGGAGGTGGGAACTCACCTCTCTGGTTTATTTTTTTTCCAATGAGAATAACTCTAGACAGTCTGAGCTCGGACTGATCCAAACCTCCTGGTTAGTGAAAGTCACTCTGATTGGACAGCATGCGTGAGTCGCTGAAATAAAAAAGTGTGCGCTTTCTGAAAAGTGAGCAGCTGAGCAGCTGAAGTGGGGGATTCCCCGCGATTGTAGACGGTCAGTCAGTCGCGCTCGAGGGCGATCGCCTGCAGTCGTCAGTTGTATCAGGAAGGTTCATGGTACAAGCATGATTGATAGACCGGCTGGTAACGAGCCCTGCTGTGATGAATGAATACGCGCAAGATACTAAAAAGCAGACCTTCAACAAAAGGTATGTATGGTTCTTTAAGATTTAGGACATTATGATTTCGTGATGATTGTAAACAATAATGTAGACCCGTAAGCCCTTCTCACTATAGCCTACGCAGTGGTGTAGCCTCAACAGCCTGAGCTGTGTGCACAGCCAGCCACCCGCCCGGCCAGCCCAGCAGAAAGGAGCACACCAGCCCCGCTAGCTGCACGCGCCACGGGCGCATGAGCGGCCTAGTAACCGGTGGAATATGGACAGATACCGGTAGTACTATCTCAGTAGCTAATTCTTGAAACAGTCCTTGATACCTGGGCCATTCTCCACAAAAGGGCACCAACAGGGTTGGACAAACTATAAAATTTCGACATTAAAAAAGTCACGAAACTCATTTGAATTCAGAAACTGTAATACTTTGAGAACACATAACAACCAACGGGTGATTTTTGACACAAACACATTTTTCAAGAAATAGCATTGAACTTGAACACATTTTTTCATAGTTTTTACCACCTGTCAGATACGTTACCATTAGGCTTTAGACAAGAAAATGGCTGTGGATGTATCATTTGTGGACCATTAGTGTAAATATCTATTTCAATGTAAACGTAACTAATATGCGCACATGACTAAACAGTAATTCTTGAACTTTGATCGGTCCAGATGTAAAAAAAAAGGATTGACGTTTGAAGCCTGTAAGTTAAAATCAGCGCCAAAATTATATATTTTCGTATAAGATACACAACCCTATATTGCAATTATTATCTCTAATACACTTTGATCTTATATTGCTTTGACACAGTAATAAAAGTCATACATAAGTACTGAAATTATCAAAGAAAGCTAATTGCAAGCGCACTTTACAACAGATTTCATACATTTCGAGTTACAAGGAAAGAAAAAAAAATGGTAACATATCTGATATACTTCTTCCACAAAATTTCGTTACCTAGATTTGTATCTCAAGATGACGATAAACTCAGTCTTGCTTTATATCTTACATCCAAATGAATTACCAACCATAAACATACATATTTATAACCCTAGTTAATCGCCTTGACACTGCTCAGTAATACAAAGTCATACATTCATCATGATATCATTATGTGCATGCATTAACAAACTTTACGCAATAACATAATTATGTTCTGTTTGAAATGCATGACTGAAACTTGATTTAAAATGTACAATATAGTCCATTTTCTTCTGTTATCTTATTGATCAGATATCTGGCATTATTAAGGTGGAACAATATCAACAATAAAAATCAAATCTATGTATACGAGTGCAAGGAAGATATACGGTCATGTCGATGTGGTAACGTATCTGACAGACATCTATACTACAAAATGTTGTTACTGTGAATTATAAAGTAACATGATGATAGACTCGCCCTTGCATATTGTCTACATCAAAGTATTATAGCCACCTAGAACATATCATAACCTCGGATAATCGATTTGACATATTTCAGTTAGTAAAATTATTAATCGATAACATACACAAAAAAGTTAACCCGAGACGTAACTATATTTCTGTTTCAAATAATAATGACTGAAACTTTTGATATCTAATGGACAATGTACAGCCTATTATGTAGTTCTGTCCCTCTGTTAACGCATATAGATATGCAACATTATTCAGTTTGGAACAACATGATGAAGTTGAATAGCTCCAAGTGAACAGACAAATATTTCACTTCCAACGTATAAAGGTAACGTATTTGACTGCTGACAGTTTAATCTTATAAAGACAATGTTCACTTGGGCTCTACATGTGTTTCGGCTCTGCTCCTAACAAAAAGACCCAAAAGAACCTTCTAAAATAGTATAAAAGATTTCACTCCCAGCAAGTAGTCACGTTGCATATAGGTGTCAGAAGCTTTGTATAATGTATCAATGTATTTCCACATGTCCTGTCATGAAATTTGTTTTAAAAAAGCCACGGAGCAATACGTTAGATAATGGTGGAAATAACGTAACCGACACAACCCTCAAGTAAACTAAAACTTCTCTGCATTAACACATCTGATTCATCATTCACTCAAACATTTCGGTATCTTAAAACTTACACTATATTGACGTATTCCACATCTTCATATTTTTATTTTACAATCATAGAGAGCCAAGACAAAATAAAAAACTAGATTAAGGAATCATAAATATTCTCCTTCCACGTATCAGTTGACAATAAACATTACGTTGCCCCTGTACATAATGTGGCAAGTTTTAAAGGGAAAATCCGGGTCGAAATTAATAAAATTAAGAAGGAAGAGAAGCAAAAAATACAATCCGAGTATACCAAGTAAGGAAGATAATACATTTCTAAATTTCACATCTTCAGAAAACATTTCTTGACCAGTCTTTATGAAGATTCTAATGAGCAAGTCGTTGATGTCATCCGCTCATAATTTGTCATTATGTTATACATGACATTTTTGAAATTCTTACTTTTTTGTAGAATACCTGTACAGGCAAAAAACATACCCTGATATTAAGATATGTCAGAACAAATATCATCTGTCATTCATTCTGGATTAATAGAGGGAAAGCTTTATACTAAATCATATATGATATATTAAATTTTGAGGATGTCTGAAAATAAAATGTGTAGAAAATTGTGAGGGGATTACATCATTAATTTGCTCATTTCAAAAAAAGAAATTTTTTCCGAAAAAAATGAAATATAAACACGTCATTATTTTCCTTTTTCAAGAGTCGACATGTCTTGATCAGAAACAGGAACGCGATAATGGATTTGTCTTTTCCGCTCCTTCGCTAGAAACGTGGGGTCACTCTTTTTCTTTTTCTCTCTGTATCCATAGGCCTTCTGTATCTCAGCAAGCATTTTACCCATGTCTTTTTCTTTGTAAAATACACGAGAGACAAACAGAGAGGGGAAATATTAGCATGGGAGTTTTATATGCATATTATTTACTAATAAATAACACATAAATATAATATATATAGTCGTCGTGTACGTAAGAACATGATATTATCATCCAATAAGATTCCTTACCAGTCGGGTAAGATACGTTACCGTGCCAATGCAGGGTAACGTACATGCGAGCTATCACACACACAAAACAATATCATGCGTACGCAAGATGTCTTTAAGCGGTATAACTGTTCCATCAACATTAAATAACTCTCAAATGTGTCATACTAGTCAAATAAATAAATGAACTATACTCTGCTGATATTCAAAAATGAAATTCTTACCAACCACGTAGCCGGGACGAATAACAAACGGCGAGAAGCCTTACATCTCCCTCAAACTCTCGGTACTAAACGTAATGCAACATCATGCTCAAAGTGGCCGCCATGCTTTGAAGAGCAGAGAACCATTAGGTTATGCAAAATTAGAGAATTAGCGCAAAGTGCGTTGCGCCTATTTTATGCACTTTATGCGGTAACGTATTTGACGGTAACGTATTTGACGGTAACGTATTTGACGGCCTTAATGTTCAACATTGTGTTTTCACAAAATAACAACTTTTTCTTTCGTAACTCCCATGTATGAATACAAGCAATGTAATGTGCTTTAAAGAAAAATGCATTATAACTCTATCAACAAAGTACTTTTTCTGCAATAGAGCAAAGTTTCAGTAACGTATCTTATTTCAGCTTATCGTAACATACACAATTGCAAACTTTGTGTCTGAATATATTTATCATTATAGAGTTTCAGAATACACTATTTGTATTTATATAATCTTGAAATGGACTTCATTCACTAGACCGACATACAGATCACTGCTTTATTGTCTTCATATTTTTTAGGGCGTCATACAAAAAGTAACGTATCTTATGGAGATTTGGAGACACCATCGCTAAGATCGCAGAAAAAAATATACAAATCTTTTTTTCGCTAAGCATTATGCTTTTTTATTTAGGCACCGAAGGCACTATAAATTAGTGAACAAAACATAGATTTCTGATATTACGGTAAAGAGCGAGAGCGTGAAATATAATCACAGAGTTGGCTGGAGACATGGGTAAAATCAACAAATATATATTTCATGTTGTCGTATACAATTTTTTCATGAGGTGCTGTGACCTCAGTTGATTTTAATTTTACTCATTATATTCTCTAGTATAAATAAAAGTAAAAAAATTGGTTTCCTGATGAAAAAATCGTGTTTTATGGCCTAGAGAAGGTTGGAGACACAAAAATGCCCTTTGGTGCCCCTTTTCGGAGAATGGCCCACCTGAGTGTGTATGGGGCAAAACTGCACCTTGGCATCATCACATAGCAAGGATGAATAGCTCAAGGAGACAAGATTTACAAAATGGTGGAAAAAACAGTTCTGAACATTGCAGCAAAGAGCAGGCCAAGTGGTTAAGTGGCTTCTGTTGCCTGTTGTAGTAGGCCCACACTGAGTTGAAAACTGAATGCTTCTCAGTTTGATGATGCACTGCTGTAATATTACAGGGCTTTCTAGAGATATTCACTCAGATGGAAACAAGAAATACAGTGTGTGGACAGAAATGATCTGGTGTAATTAACTTGTAATGAAGATTTGTTATGACTACCATAGCTTGTCAGGTGGATTGCATTTGATACTTGATGAGGTACTGTATACGCTGTTATTTTTGCGAATGTTGTTCTCGCAAATCGACGCGGATGCTTAGCCTTAGGTTAATGCTCTATTAACACAGCGTATGGAGTCATTTTCGCATGTTAAATTTGCGGTACAACTGATTCGCGAAATTTGCGAAAATTAAACCCTCACGAAAATAACAGCATATAGTAATCCCTCTTGCAGCTCCATGGCCAAGAGGCTAATGACCAAAAGATTGGTCTGTATCTGGTCATCAGGTATATGTTCCACGGAGACTGCGTCTGGCTTTACGGATCCCTCCTATATGGAAAAGAATGAAAATGTCAATGAAAATAAAAGACTCTGCGATTCAGACGGACGGATATTTCTGTCTAGGATGACCTATACTTAGTACTTGGTAGATACCCTCCAAAAGGTTCCATAAGAAGAGGTTTAGATTAGAAGTTGGTTTCAGACTGGAGGTATGTTGTATGTGATGGTCAGTTACCAACTTACATGCTGATTTTGTGATCATTTTTAATTCTGTTTTGAAAGTACTTAGGGATGATAAAGTAACAACTGATGAGGGGAGACAATTCCATTCTTTTCTATCCCCTGCCATTCTATTTGATCTGAGGAAGAATGAGTGTGTGCCTATTAAAACATCTGACCAAACATGGGTGATGCAAAACCATGCCCTTTCTATCCCAATTTCATTCAGAGAGATGTATTCTTTATGGCCAGTAAGCAGTGGATCATCTTGTACAAGAAGATAATTCAGAAAATATACCTTTCTTTTTGGAGAGGGAAGGATTGGTTTTTACTATCATCAGGGGCAGATCCAGGAATTCCGTAAAGAGGGGGCACCTTTACAAAATTAAATTCTTTTGTTTTAACAAAAAATAAAGGGGGGTGGTGCGTGCCTGGTGCATTCCCCCTGGATCCACCACTGATCATAAAGTCAATAATGTGATACTTCATTAAACCATGATATTGATGATACTGTTTGCACCAACTGTTGAAAAAGAAAAATGTTGTAAAAGGTGCACTTTGTGCTTTGCACTTTGTAAATTTCAATATACCTTAAGTAGGGCAAATATTTCAAGAATGTTTTTGAATCTGTTCCTCCCAAACTTCATCAAATCATTTATTTTTCTAGCAGTGGGACCTTGTGCAATATGAATAAACTGAGAACTTGGGAGTATGAATATTTCTTGAGGCAAAGAGAAAATGCATCATGGTCAGATATACTGTATCTCTGACCATGATGCAGGTACCGTACACAACTTGTTTCTGTTCATGTAATGTGCTCTTTTGTCAGATGATGATGTAGTCAGATATTTGAGGATGCACTCAACCAGTCTTCGTTTATAAACACCGTGGGTCGAAATCGAGGTCAAGATAAATAGAAAATTTGCCAAATAGTTCTATAATGTCATTTTCTTTTTTTCCCATACAGCTGTGCTTACTCTTCTCAAGTCTGCTGTACATTCTACAAGTCCTGGCTGACAGCAGCAAACTGAAATAATGATGGTTTCACAAGAATGCAGGTGGATCTTGTTGATTCTGGTACGTTTGATTTTAAAGCAGTTTCCCCTCCATTCCAGATACCAGCTGGATAAAGGGCCCTGTTGCCTAACGCTATGGTTACTTTGTACCAGTCAGTAACAATTAAATTCACTTGTAACCCTGCAATCAGTGATATCCATACCTCAGTGATTTCTTGGCTTTGATTGACTCTGGAATGATATTGCTGTGGTAGTTACCAGTAATTGGAAAGTTTCTATAAATTGTAAAGTTACTGGTACCATGATTTTATGCAACAGAGTCCTGGAGTGGTAGTTTGTATGATATTAAGACACATTCAAGTGGATTTTTAAGCGTTCAGTGTAACAGTAGGCAAGTGCCCTGGGAGTCTGACAGAGTTTGATTGTGTTTTTTTTTTTTGCTTCTTGATTTTCCAACAACTAATACAATTATAAAAACTTTTACATGAACATTTCTTTTTTCTTTGCAATGTCAATTTCTGTGGAGTTAAATGTATGTTGATTGCATGTGATAATATTTTTTTACCAAATACAATGTTTCCAAAATATTACTTTTTATGTAGTTTTGTGCAAGTTCAGTGAAAATGATATTGTGAGCAGTTCATGTATTAGAATAGAAGTGGGTAAAAAGGAAAAAGTCAATAGAAATAAATTGAGAGATATTTCCTTCATTTAAATGGGTTATGAGTGCAAAAGATGTATATTCTGATGAGTATAATGTCATGATCAATAAACTTCACGTAGGCCTGTTTAGTGAGAGCTTCACATGGATTATGTGACAAGAGAGACACATCTGAGTGGACTGTCAAACTGCTCAGTGCTGTTAAAACCTACAGTCTGTGGCATTGATCTGTTTTTAAACTTTATAACACGGCAGACAAAGTATTTTTTTTTCCAACTTTATTTTCCCAATTCACATGCTGCTTCATATACCAAATACATGCAAAATAATGAATAGTACATTATGGAAAAAACATACATGTATAACATAGAAAACTATGGTATAAGAGCTTGCCATTTGCTCACATGAAAATCTAGACAATTCCTTTTCATAGCTATGCTGCGTTCTGTATTTTCCAAATGCTTCATAGAAAACAGAAACGGATTTAGAGTTGGAATGATATTTTTGATTTTACAAGAAAATATAAAATATTTTGCATAATAGATAATTGTATTCACGAAATGTCCCCTTTCAACATGCAAAGTTCCAAAACAGATTTCTTCATCTGTGAACATAACATTGCCGACATTTTTAGCTTTGAGCCAAAAAATACTTCATACCAGAAGGATGACACATGGGTACATTTCAGAAATAAATGTAATAATGTCCGTGGATGAGAGTCACAAAAATTACAAAGTGCAGAATCACTGATACCTATTTTACATACCGGTAGATAATATTGAGTAGCGATTTTTCTATGTACGAACTTAAATTGAAAATTACGAATTCTGTTCTCTATCGATGATCTATAGATCAAAGAAAATCGAGACTTCCATAACAAAGAATCTTGTAAGTTCAACAGTAAATCAGTTTCCCATTTTACTTGATGGTCTGTCTCTGAAAGTGTGGTTTTATGATTCTTTACAAAGTATGGGTAACAAAAATTTGAAACTCTTTTGGATTTAAGAAAATTGTTCAGTAGAAGATCACAAGGATTCGAAAGTAACACAACACTTTGACAATCCATATTTTGTTTTATGGTGAATTTCCATTCTTGAGGAATTGCATATACTATTGAAAAATAAATCAAGAATGACCCTGGATTAAATTTCTGTAATATTTGGTCGTAATTCATGAAGGAACCATCAGGGTTGATAATATTTCCTATGTAAATCATGTTTGATTCAAACAAATTTCTAGAATAAATAGGCTGACCATCAACTAAAATATGGGATTTTAAACCAGATTTTAAAATCGTATTTTAAAAAAGTATTTAATGAACAATGTAAAGGACTGACTGTAATAAAAACTGCCAAATCCCTTTGCTTTGAATTTATTAAAGTTTGTAAAATAAGCTGGTACTTGTTTTTGTGCCCTTCAAGATAAAGGGTGTTTTAAAACCAGTGGGAAATAAGGAAACAAAACTAAACTTTGATGAGCTGTGCTAGATTGGTCACCTGGCACTCCCCAATCTCTTTTTCATTATATCACATCAGTTCAGCCCCATTTGTTCACAAATAAGTCAAAATTAATTTCGATTGTGTTGTGAAACCAATATGTAACAGACACCATTTAAAAAAAAGGAGGCCATTGCACAAATATTTGTTATTCATTGAGTCATATATCAGAGTATAGGAGCCTAGTTACAATATAGTTTTGGGTTGTTCCTATTGCTTATAAAGCCTTTTGCTACACTTTTTGATTGCTATCTTGAATTTGATTTTAATTTCTAATTCTTAAATTAATTAGCAAACACTTTTAGTAGTATATTTACAGCAAGTCCTGCAGGAAATGATGTTCTACTCTTCTTCTGATTGACCTCTGAGCATAAAACTATGTTAAAAACCAAGTAAGATCCTTGTCAGATTATACACTAGTTATACATCTTTCAGGATCATTTCCTGTGCATTATGTTCACGTGCACCTTGTACAATATATCACCCTTGCACGTACGGAAACTGAAGACATTGTTAATAATTCAACAATGTCTTACAATGTGTAGTTCAAGTTTAAAATAACAGAGCCAGATGTTCCTTGATTCTAACAGAATTTGGGGTGTGGTCTAAAGATCAAGTTATATGAAAACAATTGATTTGAAGAATGACCACATTTACCATTATATTCAATTTTCCCTTGTGATAGTATTGTTTGAATAAACCATAGCACAAACAGTTTAATAGTATGATGTGGTTTGCTCAGTGATCACCTGATGGTGACAACACACTATAGTGGTTAATATCTTGGCTTTAGTGGTAAGTTTTGTTTTCATTTGAATACATTTGAACATTGTTTTTATAGCTCTCCTAGCAAATACTAATATTTTGTTCATTTTTAATAAAACGCTACAATGTTAAACTGTATTGAAAGAAACTGTAAAAAACCGTACACCACAAGTTTAAAGGGTTAGTATAGTAACTGTTGAGGTGAAGATTCAGCTTTTAACTTTTTGTGAGATACTTGGTACTAAGAAACTGATTTATGAAACGTTAAAGAGTATACAATTCCAAGAGGAATTCAAAGTTTGTTTGATAAAAATCGGGTTTGAAATGGCTGAGATGTAAAAAAAACCCATAGTAAAACAAAGCGACCCTCATAAAAGATGGGTCCCACTTTTATTAGGATCTCTTTGTTTTTGGATATCTCAGCCTTTCTATTTTCATCAAATAAACTTTGAATTCCCATAGGATTGTATGCTCTTTTCAATTTCATAAGAGGTTTCTCATCTGAAAATCCTCATAAAAAAGCGATGGAAACGTGAAATCCCATCTCATCCTAAACTGTACCATCACTTTAAACGAGTGTGATTAAGTACATGTACATGTACAGCTGTCACAGCTGTAAACAGGCTCACAGGAGATGTAGGTTGTGGTCATAATGATTAATATAAGAGCATCATTGTGATTTGAGGTTGTTGTGGTAGAATGAGTGCATCACTGTGTAAGCCTGTGACAGTATTGTTTTGGTCATGTAAATATTTGATGTGACTAAACTTGGCTATATTTTGTTCTGAATGAATGGATTAAATTTTATTTATTTCTTGACGTTTGTACACACAGGTATGAAATGTTAAAGAAAGGAACATTGGCAACCATTCACTCCACAGATATGAGCATACTCTGAAGGTTGACCTTGGGGGCGCTCCTTGTACACAGTTGAGCCTGAGCGCTTTACGTGCGGGCTGGCTGCAGTTAAACTCTACGCTTCATATTTGAGCTGGTTACAATCAAATCTGAAAATTCTTGAAATCTTGAAAATTCTATTAGATATATTGAAAATGTTTCTAAATCCCAGAGTGCCATTGTTTTATTTCACATAAAATGATTTTCACTCATACATTTGCACTTTAACTTTGCGAGCACTCATTTTTCCACTAACATCGTTTATTTTGTTAGATATCTGTGTCTTGTTTTGCACAGGGCTAAAAAAATGCAAGTTTTTGAAGATTTGATTTGACAATTAACAATGCATTCCTCCTTATTGATTAAGTTTGAATGTTAGGAGGAGCACACAGCTAATTGTTATTTTGAGGTGATTTGTCATGATATTTTTTCCTGTTTTGTATGTATTTTAGGTTTCTGCATTATGGCACCATGTCAGAGCATGCAGCAGTTCAGACCAATGTGTGTTTGAGTAAGTGTGACTAACATTATATAGATGATGACTGGCGGGGGAGGGAACATACCGAATGTTCCACCCGAAGGATTTGAAATGCTATTGAGGGAGGTTATAAGTCCCGAGACAAAGTCGAGGGACTTATAGCCTCCCGAAATAGCATTTCAAACCCTGAGGATGGAACGTTTGGTACATGTTCCCGACAACAAAAGTCATCATCTGGTATATTATATGGGTTAGTCAAATACGTCAACGTCAACCACCAAATCAGTGTACTTACGCGTAGCCCGACCAGACGCTGTTAACGCAGTGCGCTACAACAGCGACCTACTGGACTGTGTATAGTTACAGTGTACGATCTTTGCAACCACCAGCATGCATGCAGAGCACAACGCACTCGATCGCTCGCTCGCGCAGAGCCAAATTCATTGTGCGCGCGTGGGTGGCCGGTCCGCGGTCCTAGACCTTCTGTCATTTGTTACGTGAAAATGTTCTCCCATAGGCGAACATAACAAATGTACCTCCATCACGTGACTCTGTTTAGCCAATCACTAACCGGTATTTGACTAACCCATTTAATATTGTCAACTGTATTTTTCATTGCATTAATTGTAGGTTTGTACTGTTTACTAGTGTGAATTCTAAAACCCACAAAAAATACCTTCACAATTTTCTTTTTATATTTTGAATGGTTTTGTCAGAGATTATTCTGAATTAACTATGCATCTGTTAACTAAAACATACACTTTTTGACCATGTGTTATACCACCTGCTCATTTTACATTTATATGAATTGATCGTTCTTATGTATGTTGTAATCAAATGTGTATGCTTGAGTGATGCACAATTGTCTAGAGTGAGACATAATGGCCCAAATTCACGAAGGTGAATTTTTGTGAATTTGGGCCTATGAGCTTATGCTGGTGTTCATGTTGCACAGTAAAGAAGTAAATGCACTACATTTTCTTGTATGGAAATGTAGAACCAGATTGGGTGTTCTTTGTGACTTGGCAGAATATGTTGAAGCATTTGAACAGCATGAATTGGAGAACTTTGGGATATGTTTTGAGCTCTCATCCCGAAGATTTAAACATAAGCCAATTAGCAATATAACAAACATTTATGGTAGGCCCTTTTGAGTTTTACAAATCCATCCGAGGGGAATGACAAGGCTTTTCTTTCCATTTATCTTCCAGTAATGTTCAAAGAATAATGACTATCCATAGATTGTTTGTTCTAATTTGATGACTCATTTACAAAGTCTTATTACTTGTCAGGCATTAAGTATGAATCACCAATAGGAATAAAGCTCATCTGGACTTCTTGTCATGATCCTTGTTTTTGTTTCATTTTGTTTTTTTGCAGCCTTTTCGAGCCTGATTGTCCTGTAGATGATTTTCATGATAGCAATTTCCTATCAGTTAAATCACTTCTCTCTCTTGTGAAAGAGCAATTTTATTTTTTCCATCAAATCAAGGTGGCCCACATGATATTATGATACATAAAGCTTTATGTCGCCAATGTAATTGATTAGTGTGGGATAGACAGCAGTATGTTTTATTCAGCATCGAAATCACAGTTCAAATTCTCAGTACAATGCTATTATTTTCATGTGTGTAGTTCCTATGTCTCTGACCTTAAAGTACTTTGCAGGCAGCTTTGCTTTGCAATGGAACGGTTTTAGGCTGAATAGCGCAGCCAGACATAATCGATGACTATCAAGCAGTACAATAGTACTTCATTTCCTTCTCACAACACTGTAATCAACAATGTATTCACCTTATAATCAGACCTAACGCTGTATTTTTGTTGCTACCATGTAAGTACTGTTCTCTTTCTCATTGGCAAAATATCTACTGCAGCAATTCACTTGGTAGTCCTACTGTTCTCATTTATGAAAAAACTAATGTTATTTCTGGTTAGTGTTGTGCATATGTAGGCATATATTTCCAATGGGAAGAGACACAAAGTATGCCATGTTAGGTATACCACTGTACAACACATGGTATTTTGTAACATGATTTACACTCAAATTTGGCATATGATGTGTATTTCCCCTGAGGTTTAAGGTACCTATCTAAATAAAATGCAGTATTTTGCAATGTATTTCACAGCGTATTTGTTTTTACATGTTGTGAAAACAAATGCAAAATACTGGTATTTCAGTCTATATGTGAATATGCACCTAGCAACATCATGATCTAAAGAAAACTACTTATGTTATGGAATAATGAGGCTTGATGTGCTTGTGTGTGTGTGTGTGTGTGTGTGTGTGTGTGTGTCTGTCTGTCTGTGTCTGTGTATGTGTATGTGTATGTGTACAAGAGACATTATAATGATGTGAAAAGGCATTATTTAGAAATGATGTGAAAGATCAAATACTCACAACTGCTCCCTTTACACACACTACCAATCTGCCTAAAGAAATATGGCAGTATATGGCTTCATATATTTTGCATATTATTGATATAATTTAAGTATCATCTTTTCTACATGTAAGTTCTCACTTAGAATGTATTCAACATGCATGATCAACCAATGTAATGAGGTTGGTTGAAAACCAATTCTCCAACATGGAAGTGTGCTACTATAAAAAAGAAATGTATTTGAACTTTGATTTTTGTTAAGGTTGATTGCATATGATGCCTTAGAGCTGTGAAACAGAAATATCACACAGAGATGGTTGTAGGAGTGTAATGAGTTTGATAAATATAAACTCAGAAGGATGATGAAGAAAAAAGAATAAGAAGGAAAATGAGATGAAGGAGAAGAAAAAGAAGAAAAGATGAAGAAGAAGCTATCTGCAGATGAATGAAAAGAAGGAGATAAGAAAGAAAATAAAGAGGAAGAAAATGAAAAGAAGGAGAAAAAGACTTGTATTATTTGTGAATGATGCCTGGCTGGTCTGGGCCGAATGTCTTTCCTTCTACAGTCATTACTGTGACAAGCCACCTGGACGTGAGGGTGTGTGTAAACGATGTCAAGACTGCCCTGTGGATGTCATCCTTGGAATCTCATCTGAGTATGTCTACAATGAAGATTGCAGTAGACGCCAGCTTTGTCCAACATGGTGTGGTGAGGGTGTTCCACAGCCTTCTGGGCAGACACGTGACCAAGAAACACAAGTGTGTGAGCCAAGTGAGTGGGACTAAGGGTTGCTATTGACTGGGAGAATCTTGTTACCCTTTCCAATGTCACTTACCTACTTAGCTTCTGTAGTTTTTGATAAAATCATAAAATCACATTTGGTCATTTTCAAGGCTTTGACAGGTTTATTGTCCTTATTTCACACTGAGCGATTGACTGCATAAATTGCATAGCTGCAATGCATTTATTTGCTCTTTGTAAACATATGTACCATATAATGTCTTGAATATTTCGTTTTAAATCAAATATGTAGTATTAGTGAAAAAATGAGCAAAGAAAATGGGATTCCATCGGGATTCGAACCCGAGACCTCCGGATTGCTAGCTCGGTGCTCTACCGACTGAGCTGTAGAAAGCCCTAGTTCAGTGTTTGTCCCAGAAACCCTAAATTCTCAATGCTCAGATGGGCAGAAGCTATCAGTGTGTTTGTGTGTGACACACACGCATACAGATCACAGTCAAACCTGTCTTAGTGACCACCTGTCTATAATGGCCACCTGCTGTAATATGACCACTAAAAACATTTCCCTCTGAGAGAAAAGGCATATTAAAGAACCTCTTTATAGTGGCCACCTGTCTATAAAGGCCACTTTTTCGTTTGCCTTGGATGGCTGCTATAGACAGGTTTGACTGTAGTTATACCGTACTGTACTTGTACCATCATTTCAATTTTTGAAACATTGTTCTCTTGTTGTCTATCTTTGTCTATTCAGATGTGAATGTAACCATTGGAGACCCGCTATTCAACACGTCTACCAACACTTACTCCGTCACATGCACCGCAGATTTCTCCCACTTCACCCCTTCTCTAGAATGGTATGATCCATCAGGGACAGTCATCAAATCTAAAACTTTGAGTGGAAAAAAGACTAACACCCTTCTTCTGCACATCCAAGACTTCCGTGAAGAGCAAGAAGGTCTCTATCTCTGTCAGGCAGAAGGGCTGAATGAACCACCCAAAGTTGTTGATCGAGCAAGTGATACTGTCCAACTAGATTATGGTATATATGAATGTATGATATACAAGTTCATTATGCACTTAATTTATCTATTAAGTGTATTTCTCAAACAGGAATATCTTCAAAAGTATATAACCTTCTACAAACAAAGACATAGATTGTGATTTTTGTGATATTTCAAGGTCGATTTGACACTTTCCACCAATTTATTGCTAATATTCAAACTCTGTGTTCTTGTTTCTTCTTGCAACTACATTCCTACCTCTCCTATCTGGCCTGCCTCTGTCCGGATTTCTCTATCATCCAGATGCAATCTTGGCATGAATTTTTTCTTTCAATCTAATAAGTATGGGGAAAAGGGGGATTTTAAACTCAAACAGTATTCCTACACAAATTCACATGAATTACATATTATTCCCGACATGATTAGCATACATTCACATCTAGTTTTCATTTAAACGACTATGCATTCAGACATTCACTACCCCAAATCATGGCAGGAACATGGACAGAAAACTGTTCATCAAATCAGGGCACATAACAGGTGATCTTTCTTAAGCAGTTGCGTGTATTAAACATTTAGTCACCCATATCCAGCTAAATCCCTTATCCGCTTAAGGGCCAGACCTGACATATCCGGATAGAAGAGGTTGGATTGTATCCCGGACTGTATTGACTGAAGGCGGATACTAGCTATGTCTTCCATT